>NC_054080.1:19641725-19961058 GCF_017639655.2 Falco naumanni
TTTACAGTGATGGCAGTGAAACACTGGAACAGGTTGCCCAGAAAGGTGGTGCCGCACCCCTGGAAATGTTCAAGGTCAGGTCAGACAGGGCTTTGAACAACCTGATCTAGTTAACAGTGTCCCTGCTCATTGCAGCGTGGTTGGACTAGATGACTTCTAAAAGCCCCTTCCAACCCAAACCATTCCATGATTCTATGATCCTAAGACTGATTCTATGATTCTATAATGCATTAAAAGCCAAGGTGCTGTTTTTAATCTCTTCACCACCTGTGGTACTATATTACTTATTTTAAAACCTGTGCTGTAGACTGTAGTAATCATGCTGCTTTGTGCATGCTTTTAGGGACATGGGGGCAAAAACCTCAACCTTACATTTATATGCTAAAACGGTAGAGACTCCTAAGAATACAATTTTCAGGGTTTGTCTACATTTGCAGGCAACAATTTTCAGGAAAACATGGCAGTTACATCAGATTTTCAAAGCATGTGTCACAAAATTAGAAGACTGATTCATCTCTGAAGTATAAAATTCAGGCAAACAGACTACCAGAATTCAAAAGGCTGGGAGTAAGCCATATTTCATGTAGCCCACAGCTAACCAATAAAATTACTATTGAACTTGCCCCAAAATAAACAATGATCTATATGTCCTATCCATAGACTCATTTTCTCATTATGATTTTGGGAATTCAGAATGAACTTCATTCTGTATCACACAATGAGTAAAGATTCTTTCTATTGATTGTGCTTACCCTAATCAGCCATTTCTTAAAGATCTCTTATAAATTCAGATAAATGCCAATTTAGAGTACTAGTAAAGTCAGCATTTTGTTTTACTTCATTTATAAACAGCTCTCCATGACAATCCTCCATTCATTTCCAATCTGAAAAAGGAGTTACCAATAACACAGCAGTGTAAAAATAAAAAGCAACCTAACATAAACTGAGTTCAAGCAGTTGACTTTGCAAGAGTCATTCCCACTAGTACATGCCAAGTCTTTTGAATTGATATATCATAGCAGAATAGGTTGTTGAATGGGAGGAGTTGTAGTAAAGACATATAATACTTAAAGACAGAGATGTCTTTTATCAGTCTTTGCACTCAGATATTTGACTGTATGCAACATAAAGGTTATCCAGATACACACTTTGTTTAAAGAAGGAAAAATGAGAAAAATTGTGCTATATATTCATTGCCAAACATATTTTTTAAATTGTCACTGTTCAATTATCAACATAATGTGCTGATATTCAATGTACCTATGAATCATTAGGTCTCACTTATGTATAAATCAAGGTTCTGAGGGCAGTTCCTGGAAATCCATAATAATGTGCCAAAAAACAAACCAGAGTAGGTCAACCAATGTTGATAGCTTGCATGTCATTAACGAAAGAAAATGTGTTGTATCTAATTAAGTAGATGCAAACAAACTGGTTAGTAGTATTTCCTATGTATTACCTCATGTGAGTTGTATTTATTAATTACCTTAAAAGGAATCTCATTTAAAAATGGAACTTTCAGTTTCAATTTTCTCATCACTTTCTCTTAATGGCACTGCTTTGATAAAAAAGAATGAGCAGAGTGAAATGGCACTGCACTTAACCAAGAAATAATCAATTTTCTACAGTGAAAAAGAAGCACTGTATACAGCTTAAAGGAAAATAAATTATGACTAGCTCATGTAAGCTTAATGTATAAGGTGATCAAAACTATCAACTATTTTATTGTGTATGTTCACCTAGTACATTCACTTTTCTTAATTTTTATTTTCAGTGTTTCAAATTATGTTGTAACAGTGAATAGAAAAAAAGTCTGACATTATAAAATTAGATTCAATATATTGCTAGGCAGTCCTTCAAAAAGTAAAAAATAAATAAATTAAACAGAGTCCCTAGATTGTGTGCCTGCAGTCTCACATCAATCTTCTAAATAAAGGCAACAGTTCTACTAGTCTAAAATAAAGTGACACTCTGTCCATGTAAAGAGACCATATTAATTCTCAGCTGATTTTTTTGCCTCTGCCTTAGGAAATTTGAGACTACCAGTGTGACTTTTGTCTTATTTTAAAAATGTTAAATTATTTTATTGTGAAATGTCTGATAATTAATTAATAATTATTTATTTTCTTTAAAATACTTCTGCAAAATTGTATTCTGCTCATTCCAAATACAAGAGATAATCCTGTAGGATGGTTTGCCGGAAAGAGTTATCAACCACAAAGATTAGCCAAATAAATATAGAATTTAACTGGAAGCTTTCAGGACTTAGCTGTGGCAATAAACACCATTTTTATTATTTGGCATACATAATAAATGTGAAATTTTTGCGGAAGGACACTGATGTATATAATTTTGCATTTAACTATCTTTTGAAAGTTCAGTTTCAAGTTTTAAAAACCCATAAATAAGGCAATCAAAACGCAAGACACCAAAATTCAGTAGCCTGTGCTAGGTGTAAAATCCCACAGGTATAGACAAACTAGTACAATATTCTCTGGATCTTCCAGTTTTTTGACCCAGTGTTCAATTTCAAATTAATATCACAGCAGTTCAAATTCACTCAGATCATGGGAAAAAATCTCCAATGTGTTTAAACTTCATCAACAAACCTAAAGAAAGGGACATCTCCCAGCAGTGTATTCACATGGCCTGACAGACTGACTATGACCAGTCTTCTACATTACACGAAGTTGTGCAAAAATCAGGTGCTCGTTCACACATGCACACAAAACAACTGCACACAGACTACCAAAAGGAGTTTGGCACCTAGAGCAGTACTGCTCTAGGAGAACCTGCTTTAGCAGGGGGTTGGACTAGATGATCTCCAGAGGTCCCTTCCAATCCTAGCCATTCTGTGATTTTCCATTTAGGAAACACAAAGCACCAGTGTTTCCAAACTAAAAAACTGCAGACAGATTGCTACTGACAATTTCTGGGTAGTGAGAGGAAGTGTAGTCATAGGAAGAAGAGCTCTTTGATAGTATCTTCTGGGGAAAAGGAGGGAACAAGCAAGGAGATGCTTCATTAAACTCCTGTCCAAAACTCCAGAGCGACGAAGTCTCTAGGAAAGATGTTCTTCATCAACAGCTCTCAGCAAAAGGACGATCAGCTAGCTGGAAAATATATTTAGTAGCCCTCTCTCACTGGAAATTCTTTGGCTGACATTATACAGCAGGGGAGATGGGAATGTCACTAGGGCAGTGTGACCTCATGAGAAGGGGAAGCTGCTGCTCCATGCTTATTATGAGGATGGGGCACAATGGTGACTTTGGGGTGACATGATCCAAAGGCAAGGTTGAAGAAATATATCATTGTGGCAAAGCAGAACAAATATAATTTTTACAGCATTTTGTTGAAACTGCAGAGGGAAACAACCAGCACCAAAAAGATGGGTTGCCTGGAGAGCCTCAACAAAGCTTTCTAGGTGCACTGCTTGCACTATGCACCTGTACAAGGAGCTGATGAGACTGAGCAGGGAGTATTTAGTGATTTGTTTAAAAGTTACATGCCCATAGGATTTTGACAATTTTGACACCACAGGTGGGAAACTGGGTGACTGCCTGCCTGATGATATATTTCTCTCATTATTTATTCTTCCCCAAATGGCATTGATTTATTTTTCCTCTGGAAAAGATCTTCCTTATTCTGTGTAATGATTCATACCCATCCTGTTTTCAGCTGGGGTAGAGTTGATTTTCTTCCTATGAGATAGTAGAGTGATGCATTTTGGATTTAGTATGGGAATATTGTTGATAACACACTAATGTTTTACTTGTTGATAAGTAGTGCTGACTCTAAACCAAGGACTTTTCAGTTTGCCGTGCTCTGCCAATGAGGAGGGGCACAAGAAGCTGGGAGGGAACACAGCCAGTACAGCTGACTCAAACTAGCCAAAGGGATATTCCATACCATAGAACATCATGCTCAGTATATAGACTGGGGGAAGTTGGCTGGGAGCCTCCAATCACTGCTGGGGGACTAGCTGGGCATCAGTCAGTAGATGGTGAGCAAGTGTATTGTGCATAACTTGTTTTTTTTCCTTGAGTTTTATTTCTCTCTCTCTCTCCTTTTCATTACAATTGTTGTTGTTGTTATATTTTACATCATTTCAGTTATTAAATTGTTCTGATCTCATCTCAACCCACGAGTTTTACCTTTTTCTGATTCTCCCCCTCATCCCATGGGAGATGGGCAATGAGCAAGTGGCTGCATGGTACTTAGTTGCTGGATACAGTTAAACCATGACAATACCTCACGAACATTAATGGCATTTTTGAGATGGAGTGTGATTTCAAGTAAATCTACATAAGAATCTTCATGAAAGTTAGATTCATTCATATTCTACCTTAATGTCCTGTAAACAAATAGAAGTAACCTAAAAGAAGAATTCTAGAGTCCATAATTCAAACAAGTCTAATTGGTCCATTCCACCCTAAAGATTTCAAAATAATTTACACAATCAGTGTTAGGGAGACGATTTCTAATATGAATAACTGGGAGTGAATGTCTGCATTTCAGCTTAGTCTTTAGAAACAAGGCAAGGAGACTTTCAGCCCCTTTGCACTGCAATAATAGTTTCACATCTCATGCAGAGATGTGAATGTGTGTCATGGTTTGGATATGTCAAAGGTAATTCAGCTACTGAAAGCAATATTGGCAGGGTATATCTGCTAGTAAGGATGACACAGGTATGATACCAGGACTGAAATTTTTATAGAATTAAGCCTAACCCCATCTTTTATTAAGCCCAGGCCCTTTTGGATTCTGACACACAGCCCACAGTAAGATTTATTTCATGCGGGCTTTTTAATAATCTTATCCCTAATGACTGTGCCAGAAACAAGAATTCAATGAAAAACAGGAATTAGACACACTCTGGAATGCACAAAAGAGAGGAAGAGGTTATAACTAAAGTGTAAAAGAGTCTGGAGCTATTTATTAAATAGGGACTTCTTTACAACCCCAAACACCTCTCTATATTGAGTCTATGCTAGAGGGACTCTGTGGTGGTCACACACATATTCTTATGTCTTTACTGTTGTTATCCTTTAGTTGAGTTGAGATTCACTCAGACTATTTCCTGTTTTCTAAAGCTGGAACGTATAATTTTTATATATAAAAATATAATATACTATAAAAATATATAAAGTAACAAATATTAAAAAAAAAATAAATAGTGGAATGTTATGTGGAAGAAGCCTGTGGTTGCATATACTTAAATAGCAGAACTTCTGTCATGTCCTAAGGGAGAAAGGGAAAGCGGGGCAGGGAAGGAAAGAAGAGAAAGTAAAGCCCTCCCTAAAAAATAAGAGGTACTATGAAAGTCATGACTAACTTCCTATTCCCACCAAAGCTCCATTTCCATTCCTTTCTTTTCCAAAATGGGAAAACTTAAAGATTTCCAGAAAGCCTAACAAGTTAGAATTACTGGTCAAGAAAGTTACTGGATTAGTATTCAGTACATTCTTAGTTACATTTTTTTCTTCTTACAAAAAGATAGAAAGTTTTGTGAGTTTTAATAGGCATTTATATTTATATATATGATTTGTATTTTTTATCTTTTAAGATTATAGTGACCATACCAGTGGACAAGGGAAAAGTTATGGATGTCATCTATCTGGACTTGTGCAAGGCCTTTGATATGGTTCCCCACAGCATTCTTGCTGATAAATTGGTGAGTTGTGGCTTTGATGAATGGACTGCTAGATGGATAAGGAATTAGACGAATGGCCACATAAAAATTAATTAGAGTTACAGCCAATGGCTTAATGTCCAATTGGAAACCAGTAATGAGTGGTGTCCCTCAAGGTTCCGTACTGGAACCAATGTTGTATAATATCTTAATCAAAAACATAGACAGTGGGATTGAGTGCACCCTCAGCAAGTTTGCAGATATCACCAAGCTGAGTGGTACAGTTGATTCTCTTGAGGGAAGGGATGACATCCAATGGGACCTGGACAAGCTCAAGTGTCCCATGTGATCCTCATGAAGTTCAACACAGCTCAGTGCAATGTCCTGAACCTGGGTCAGAAATCTCCAGTATCAATACAGACTGGGCAATGAATGGATTGAGAGTAGCCTCATGGGGAAGGACTTGGTCATACTAGTGGATGAAAAGTTGGATGCAAGACAGCAATGCACACTTGCAGCCCAGAAAACAAATCACATCCTGGGCTGTATAAAAAGGAGGGTTGGCTATCAGGTCAAGGGAGGTGATTCTCTCCCTCTAGTCGGCTTTTGTGGGACTCCACCTGGAGAACTGCATCTGGCTCTGGGCCTCCCAGCACAAGAAAGACACAGACGTGCTTTAGCAGGTGGGAACACCTCTGCTATGAAGAAACGCTTAGGGCTGGGGTTGTTTGGCCTGTAAAAGAGAAGGCTCCAGGGAGACTTTACTGTGGCCTCTCAGTGTATAAAGGGGACTTATGATAAATATGGAGAGACATCTTTTACCAGGGTCTGTAGTAACAGGGCAAGGGCCAACAGTTTTAAACAGAAAGAGGGGAGATTTTTATTGGACAAAATTGATAAGGCTTTTTTAGGATGAGAGTGGTGAGACACTGGAACAGGTTGCCCAGAGAAGCTGTGGATGCCCCTTCAATTAGAAGTGTTCAAAGTCAGGTTGGATGGGGCTTTGAATTATGTGATTCGGTAAAAAGTGTCCCTGTCCATGGCAGGGTGGTCAGACTAGATGATCTTTAAAGGTCCCTTCTGACCTGAAACGTTCCATGATTAGATGATTATATACGCACTTATTTAAAGAGCTATATTCTGGTTTTGCAAAAACCTCTAGAAAGAGGAAAAAAAGGTGAAGGAATTTAGACACATATGACTGTTCCACAAGCTGACCAATCCACCTCAGAACTTGAGGTGGTAAGCAGAATCAAGTTTATGAAAACTGAATTTTCACCTATTTCCTAGAATCACACTGAAATATGTTGATTACACGGTTTTTCCAAATTGCTCAACCTTTTTAACAACTCCAAATTTTGAATACTGTCAGTCCACTTCCAAACCAAGAGTGATAAACTATCATTTCATAAAAATTAAAAAAAATCCATTAATATGAATGCTGAAAAACATAAAAGACAGAAAATATTCCCCAAAATATTTCAAAATTTAGGGTTAAAATATTCTAAACCTCCAGCATTTGTAAAACGATCACTTGTTTCTTTGGAGCATGCATGATTTTGGAGCTGTTGTGACTACAATTCCAGTATAGAGAAATTTTCATCACGGAATTATAGAGACTGCTGCTGAAAACTCTCCAGATTCCAGACATAAATGTAGAATTTATATTTTCACCAGAGTTGTTATAAAAGATAAAACACAGATGCAAATTATAGGAAGCATTTATTACTAAATCAAATTTACAAATATATTTGCTGGATATTGGAAATTGATGAGTGAATTTATAACCACTTGCAGCCTGTATGAAGAACCCAGCAGAGGATATGTAGTAGCATTACCGAGCTGTGAAGGTTCATTTCAGAAATGTGCTCAATCCAGAAACAGATGTATATCTGACTCAGTTTTAAATTTCTTTCTGCATTGAACTGTTTACTAAAATCTGGGAACTTCTCTAGCTTAATTGATAAACTTTTTACTAAATGGTTTGTTAGCCACTACTTTCAAAGTATCTTTTCCCTCTTTCTGGGCCCTGTAACTCCATGGGTAACTTCCCAACTAATTGTTTAAATTACATTATTATATATGAGAAACTATCTATAATTATTTTTTTAAACTCTAGTTTTGATGTAGTTCATTCAATATAAACCCATTTAAAAATACTTTGTTATCTTTATTTTTAACTGCTTGGGTTAGTTTGTAGTCACACCAGATTACATCACAATGGCAAGTTTTTCATAAATGACATAAATTAAAATGTATTAATTGTCACAGGATCTTAACACTTATGCAATTAATGCAAGTTCATAGTTTGTACTTTGGTAAAATCTAATCATGACAACAGACTTCACCGTGATTTCTATAGATATCTCTGTTTATAGTGCTACAGGTAGTTATTGCACTGAACTGATGTGATAACCTTAAGGGCCTGCCAAGTTTGTCTCAGTATTCATAGAACCATAGAATCATGGAATCATTTAGGAAGGAAAAGACCTTTAAGATCATCAAGTCCAGCTGTTAACCCAGCACTGCCAAGTCCATCACCAAACCACATCCCTAAGCACCACATTTACACATTTTTAAAAAACCTCCAGGGATGGTGATTCCACCAGCTCCCTGGGCAGCCTGTTTAATGCTTCACCACCCTTTCCATAAAGTTTTTTTTCCTAATATCCAACCTAAACCTCCCCTGTCATAACATGAGGCTGTTTCCTCTTGTCCCATTGCCTGTTACCTGGGAGATGAGACTGACCCCCACCTGCCTACAGCCTCCTGACAGGTAGTGGTAGAGAGAGATTAGATCCCCCTGAGTCTCCTCCTCTCCAGACCAAACACCCCCAGCCCCCTCAGCCGCTCCTCATCAGACCTGTGCCCCAGCCCCTTCCCCAGCCCCGCTGCCCATCTCTGGACACGCTGCAGCCCCTCAATGTCCCCCTTGCAGAGAGGGGCCCAGACCTGAACACAGGGTTCGAGGGGCGGCCTCAGCAGTGCCCAGTGCAGGGGGACGGTCACTGCCCTGGTCCTGCTGGCCACACTGCTGGGGACACCAGCCAGGGTGCTGCTGGCCGCCTGGGCCCCCTGGGCACACTGCTGGCTCCTGCCCAGCCGGCCGTCACCCAGCACCCCCAGGCCCTTTCCCACCAGGCCCTTTCCAGCCGCTCTGCCCCAGCCTGTAGCGCTGCGTGGGGCTGGTGTGACCCAAGGGCAGGACCCGGCACTGAGCCCTGCTGAACCTCACACCACTGGCCTGGGCCCATCGCTCCAGCCTGCCCAGGTCCCTCTGCAGAGCCTTCACTACTTACCCACTAAATAACCTTATCATTTAATTCCAAGCACTTTAAACCTCTGTATACATTCATATATGATGAAAATATATAATTTTTCCTGGTAATTTTAGCTTTGCACAGAATCATATAGTTTAGGAACAGAAGGGACTTCACAGTCCAGCATGACCTTTTCTGCATTGATGGCCACAGCACTGCTTCCAATAATTCTAAAAACAAGTTACTTGTTACTAAATCTGTCAGAGATATATCTAAGGAGAAACCGAGCATACAATAAAAAATTACATATATACACTGGCAAAAGTTATATTTCCTAACCTTTATTTCCAGCTTAATATTTCTGCCAACAATGTCTAAATACTGGATTTTGATTCTTCTTGTTATAAAACCTGTTCAATTAAATCCAGAATGATATAAACTCAGAACATTTTTTCTTGTGGTTTTTTTTTTAAGAACCTTCTTTAAAGTTTAAATGTCACTACTGCCTTCTGAAAGGCTCTTCTGGAGTGAAATTCCCAAGATAACAGTCTAATTCAAATCCATAAGAAACTGAAAACTGGAGTGAAACAAAGTAAGTCTGTCAGTCAATCTGAAATAGGTGGATTATGCTTTAGTTTCAGTGAATAATTCTTTTTAGTTAAAAATTAGGAAAAAAATGTATATGCTCTTGTCTTTTCACACAAACTACCACAGTCCTAAATTTCAATTAATTCCTACATATATGAGACACTTTCAGGTTTGTTGATGGGTGATATACTCCCTTATTGCTATACCAGACTATTTTTTTCACCAACCTCAAAATGAGATTTGCTTCTAAACCCACTATGAAGTCTAGTTCCTGTTTTCTGGCTCAGCTATTTTATCTCCCAGTGAAACTGAGGGCAATTTCACTATCTGAAGTGATTCACACAGCAGTACCAGACAATTTATTTGAAGAAATCCTTCTGAGATGCTAATTAAGGTTTCTGAAATGCACTTTCTTTGCCTGAAGGTTCTGCATTAATATTTATATCGAGGCTACATCTACTTTTCCTTAAATTTAGAGGGATATGACTACTGAAATGTATATAATTCTCTGCTTAGCAGAATTCCAGATGGAATCTGCTGAGAATTTGAGAGGTAAAAATCAACCTGATGCCTGCTTCATAACTATAAAAAGCCAAATCAGGTGTTCCCACATATTGCAAACATTTTAAAAATTGAAAGAATATTTATTTCTATAATTTTTTATAGTTCTACAACTAAGTAAGCTTGCAGTTTAAAAAAAAAAAAATCCCAATTCTTAATATTTGTTTGATATTTAGAAACAAGAGAGTCCTAAGTCATCAGAATTTTAAAGTAGCCTAATAAGGAGATACCATCTTTCCCTCATGATGTATCTTTTGGAAATTTTAAAAATAACTCAAGACAGGGATCACTGTAGGCAGCAATGCTACCAAAATGGTTGTCAAGGTGTTATTGCAAGGAACATCTACTTGAGAATGACCTCTTTAATCCAGAATAAATTGATGATCAGAATAAATTAAAGGGAACACACTGCACCCTAGCTAACTGTCAAAAAGGTTTGGTCATGTCATGTTTTAGCAATAGTTGTCGTGCATATTAGCTAACATACAATGAAAAGTATTTCAAGGACAGAAGAATCACATTGCCTTTAAAATACATACTCAAGTCCTGAGCTTACCACCCTCTGCAAATAATGTTATTACAAGTCAATGCCATTGAGACTGTTCCTTGAACCGCTTCTTCGCTTTCAGTTAAAACTTGTTAAGTATAGAATTTGAAATCAATTAAACTGAAGTCAATACTTAATTTCAAAACACTACAATTGCATAACCATACATTACGGAGGGGGTTGTTTAGTGAAGCCTATAATATGGGAGATGCTGTGTTGTTTAAAGAAAATTCTGAGCCACAGTTTAAAACTACATGAGTATTCATAATAAAGTGTTAAACCAATACTTAACCACGGGAGGAATTTTGGAGGAGGGCATGGTAGGATCTGCAGTCTCTCTCAGTCAAGCTGTTACCATCAACTGTCAGACTAACTGCTCCAGACCTTCTGCAGACCATTTCCTCCATCCCCCCAAGTTACATACCACCTAAGACAAAAGCACAGAGTTAAAAAAGGAGTTCAAAGCTGTCTTTGCCAAAAATGGCCTTTCATGCAACTGTCATCCTAAAGACTGTTATCTCTTGCACTGAACTGTACTTAGTCCCTGAAATTCCCCCCTCCTATGACAGGACAGAAAGTGAAAGGAGAGTCTCACATACCTCACCTGGCTTCTTGCAATCCAGGGACAACATTGTGGGGCTTAGGGCCATCAGACTGAGTGAGGCACTGAGGAGCATGTTACAAGTGAGGGCATACCTCCAGCCTCCCTGTGGGTTTTTCCACCGTCCACTGGGTGCCTACATACACGTTGCAAGCATGGCTGGGCTGAACTACATGAAATTCTTCTGCTTGAGTTACTTTTGGCTCTTCACTTCAAGCCTTTCAACTACTTCTCAACCAATATGTGACAAATTATTAAATTTGCTGCAGAATCTGTCATGAAAGCCACCATCGCAATCTGCTTTATATTACATTTTGCCTAGGTGCAACCCATAAATACATAAGAAACTTTAAGCCACACTTTAGTCCCCAGTGAGAGTATGAAAGTGGAATCTTTTTTTTTTATTTTGAGAGCATCAAACACCATTTAAATGCCACCACCAGTAAAAACATAGACTTGTCATCTCTGTTTCGTAGTTGCTGCTTAGAAAGTCCACAACAACAGAAGCGCTTGTTGTCAGCACATCTGCAACACATATAATGTGTTGTTTTACCTGTTCAGAATTCCACTGGAGTTCACACACAGCTTGAAGAGAGGGACAAAGAGGTCTTTCTGCTTTGTCAGCTGCAATCAAGCGAGCAAACCAAACACCCTCCAAAGATGACAAACTTGAATCAAAAAAACACCCTGCCTCTGAATAAGGCAAATAATCTTTCCATTTCCTCAGAAGATGCAAAGATTTTAGTTTTTGAAAAGCAGGAAACAATATGTTGGAAATGTCTATGTGATTAATATGTCTCACTTTGAGTAACTTGAAAAAAATGGTATCAAAGAAAGAATATGGGAAGAAGCTAAATTTTCACTCATTTCTTTGTAAGAAAACAATTACTTTCATTCATAGTAATAGCTACTGTAGTATTATTCTGTTGGGAAAAAACTCACTGGGAATTAACTTTAGAAAAGCAATCAGATCCTGCTGGGTAGCTAAATGAATCAACCTGTCTAAACTATTTTTTTTTACTAGAAGTATATCTGCATTCCAGCATCTTGAAACTATTCTAAAAACACACACACACAAAGTAAAATTAACCCCATGGGACCGTAATGGTTGCTGTTAATAATATTCATCTGAACTTAAGGCCTCAAGTGTTGAATATCTGTCAAATAAAGAAGAGAGACAGCCAGCAGGGAAAGGACAAAACAAAGGGAGCATTTTCAGCTTCAACAGGTACAAGTTGTAAATGGGAAGTAGGTTGTTAGAAAAATAAATTATTTCCTGCCCTCCTCCAATTTTTCACAATCTGTGTGGTACAGCTTTCACTGTTGACACAATTGACATAGTCTTTGCATCTGCATTCATTTACCATGACCTAGTGGGTAAACCAATCTCAGTCTCCCTAATCGCTTAATGCCAGAAGCACTTCACATAATGTAAAACATCTCAACCTCCCCAACCCTACCTCAAATTAAAAGGAAAAAAAGAAACTGGTCAGGTAATGGCTTGCCTAACAACAACTAAAAAGGAGGTTATGAAGCTCCTTCTTGTTCCTAAACTTTTGTTTAAAACAACAACAAGCCTAGCTCCAAAGCTAACCTCTAAGAAACATCTGCAGGAAAGCTCATGTCTCCCCAGCAGGTCATAATTTCTTCAGTAAAATTATGTTTAGCAGTAAACTCTACCACTGCTGCAGCATGGTTGTGTCCTGGAATGTTTCTGTATTGTCACTGACATTAACAAAATCTTAACATTTTAAAATATGCCAAGTGTAGAATAAAGCAATGTTTCATACCTGGAATGCTGTTAATGCAACTGACCCACGGCAAAACCTCCTGTTTTCACCAGCTGGTGTATGTTTTCTCTACCATGGGACGATAGCACTGTGAAGTAAAGGACCTGGCTCTTTTAGCTTTCCCAGTCAGGATCATGGGCAAATGAGACACCTGAACAGGGCTAAAAGGCATGCACGTTTAGGTAGTTTGTGTGACTTATTGGGACAATGACAGAAAGCTGGAAATTATCGTTGCATGTATCAATACACTTGCTCAGTATTATGTAGGCAGGAAGCAACCTATTAAATCACAGAGGAAACACAACTCTCAAAATCCCTTGCCATATCCTTTCACAGAGGTATCACCTGAGTCCAAAATGGATCTTCAGCTTTCTGTTTTTAAATTGTGGACAATACATGTGCTCCCACTTGTTTACGTGCTGAGGAAAATTAAATTTAGACCCTCAAAAATGTGTGTTCCTTTAAACAGAGTCCTTCTTCCTTCCTTATTTATTTCTATAATGCATAGGAAAATAAGCCCTGAATACTGTTGAAGCTTCTGGGTGTTGTTGCGGTATAAATGAGGTAATAATGATAGTAAGGAAATTACACTTAGAGGGAAAAGAATGGGCAAGGCCTTTGTACTGCGAGAGCAAGAACTCAACAATTGCACCCCATCCAGCAGAAAGACAGGGAAACAAGCTCAAAATTTTTCAGTATTTGTTCTACTTCTTTCATGGGTGTACAATAAATTTTAAGCCTCTGCATATAGTTTCCCAATGTCAAAGGAAACCAAATTGCATTTTGGCTCTTCCATGGGAAAGTAAGCTGGAAGCTGTCAGTTCAGCTGCTCTGGGCAGAATTAAGGCTCTGCCCTGTTCTCGCTCACTTGCAGTGAGAAGGTGACTGGGGTCAAGCAACACATCCCCCACAAACACATACTCTATGAATTGTGATGGCTACTTACAGCAAAAAAAGCAGCTTGTCAGCTATCACTCCTGCACATGTCCATGCAAAACAAGATACAATCTTGGGCTGAGGCTTAGGAGCTGCTCAAAGACAAACAGAGATGAACAGTAACATTTGTCCAGGATGGAAGTCTTCTGCAGAAATATCATATGAGCTGTTGTACATGAACTTTTGTATATTCGGATTGGAACGATCCTGTATTTTTAAAGCAAATCTGTAAACAGTAGTAACGTATTTTCCATCTCCTGTGGGTCATTGGACCACATAGACAGAATTATACCTGCACAGAAATCGAACCAGTAAAAAACAGTAATCATTATTATGGTTCCTGACATAGCTCAGAAAGCTCTCAGCTGTGCATAAGCACACAAATCCTTTCCCTATGCAGATACAGCTTTCCTAAAAATAGGAATAAAGAATGCAGTGTGTCATTATTGCAGATAGCAAGTCTTAGCCTTAACAATGGTGGAATATAGTCAGTAAAACTAACAAAGAATATACAACCAGCATAAACTTATCAAGTTCCCTGTCATAAAAAGTCACATGAGGCAGCCAGGAATTGTGAGCTGAGACTTCTTACAGTGCATGTGTAATTTTTGACCATAAAGTGTGAACATACCACGCAGTTCTGCTTATCTCAGAATGCTAATATACAGACTTGTTAAAAGGAGGAAAAAAAAAACCAAAAACCAAACAAAACAAAACAAACAAAAAAACCCAAAAACAAACAACAAAAAAAAACCACAACCAAAAAAAACCCTTCATGTTCCATCAGTTGATCGTTTTTACAAACAAAAGAATATATAATATTTCAAAATCTGGATCAATGATATACTATAAGGTACAAACTATATCAGGCAGAAAGAAGCCTGCTTTGTTACCATATCTCTGGATGTAATTAAGGCTGTCATGGTCTGAATGAGCATGTCTTGATCAAAGCTAAGCAAAACAACACCAGCTTTTAAAGCATGAAGAGATAGACACTTTATGAAATACAAAAAGACATGGACTAAAAGATTATATGAGATGAAAATAGATTTTTTATGAAGGCTAATTTTAACCTAGTTCTACAATGAACTAGGTCACTTACTGCAAACACGCAGAAGCTGAAGTTCTTACAATTTTTATAGTTGACATATAAAAAATTATTTGAAATCAAGGAGAAATATTTTCCCAATTCTCCAAAAACAAAAAAATACAGATCAAGTGCAGATTTTAACAGGTAAGAGAAGGAAAGATAAGGTTAACAATATATTTATATCACCGCAGGATTTCAGATATTTTTCTGATGCTCAGTGAAGGCTGATACTGAAGTCTATTGCATGCAATGGAAAGATAAAACTGGGCTTTGGGTCAAGTTCCCACGGAACACATGACTCTCCAAAAATTTTGGGTTGTTGGATTTTGTAACATTTGCCCTTTTTTGATATCCAGCATGGGTATAACAACATTGTCTTACCTCAGCTACACTGCAGCATTCAATTGATGTTCCACATATGCCTCACATATGATAATTGGACAAGAAAAGCAAGAGAAACTCCCTTTCAGTTTAACTGGTAGTAAAATCTTCGGTACCCTGAAAATAATGTCTTTATATATTATCAAGTCTGTCATGTAGGGCAGTTTCTACAACTGTGTTTCTGAATTTTGAGTAGTATCTTGATTCAATATTTCTAACAACTGTAATATATACTGTTAACAATGTTCAGTACCTTTAAATCTGTGAATTCACATTTTCCTGATTTTTTTCTGAGATGGTTGCAGGTTTTCATTTCATGTAAACAGTTTAATGGAATGTTTAATTACTTATTAAATCCCAATGGTACAAAGACTTCTCCTCATCAAAAATATTCCATTTACGGCATGACAACTAAGCATAAACTTAACACACACTATGACCACTGTAACTATACTTGTTCATTCAAAAGATATTGTTCAACACATTTTGCCACTTTTAACACCTAGTCTGTTTTTCAAAACCTTGGCATTAGAGTACAGAGTGCCAGAGCAAAAAAGCCTATAAACCAGGCACCTCTTTGATCCAGCACAGGCTCTGGACTACAGGAAAATACAAACTGCCAAAGATGCATGGACCACATACCTGTGCAACAGATCCATGACCTGGGGAGGGTTGGGAGGCCTTTGTTGCCAGGTCTACCCTCATATCTAGAGCAGGTTTTCAAGCCAAATGCAAGGGACAGGGTTTAATGGGAAGAGCAGTGGAGGGAAATCACTATTTTTTCTCATTCCTTGTTGAGGGCAAATTGCATGTGTTGCTATGTTTTTGATATAGAAGTATAATACTTACCAACACCACTAAACCCCCCCTCAGCATTAGTTTACCAAATAAGTCCAGTTTTAGTGGAGCAGCTCAGCAGATTACTGCACACTTTGGTATCTTCTGCAGGTGGCCAGATGGGCCAGCTGGCTCTCCAAGGGTGCTGGTGGGCTTGTGCTCTATTCTGCTTTTTCAGGGAGCCAGCTGGTAGGCCTCTGCAAATTCCCTGCAAAGCACAGAGACCTGGCAGCGGTTTCCACAAGGGGCCATGCAGGCTGCATCACACCAGTCCCCAAAGGCTTTAAATTCTTCTACAGTCAAGAGCACCAACTGCTGTGGGACGCCAGCCGAGGTAGCTTGTTCCAATGTCTCTCTTCAAGAAAGCTTGCTGCAGTGATTAAAATTAAATAAACGAGGAAGTGCCTGGCTCTCCCTTCAGGAATATTTATCAAAATAAAAATATGCGACCAGTTCAGACCCAAATGGTATCCAAAGATTCAACGTAGGAGGGAAGGGGGTCTTATTTTAGCAGTACTGGTTCATCCACACTGAAAAAGGATTAAGATTTGACGTATGCTCTTTTATTTGTGCATGATTTATCTACAGAAACAGCTTAATGTGTTGGCGGAACAGAACCCATCAACAGAACTGAAGAAGCCCACAGCAGTGTATCTGCCTCCAGGCATAGCTGGGCAAGCCATGGATTTGTGCAGAAGAATCAAATCTGTCAAACAGGCAAAAGAAATTCTATCCTTGGACCCATTAGTAAGCTGACATTATCCACAGTTATTTTTGTTAACTGGAAATAAGTTTAGGTAAGCATGTAAGAGATAAGTGCAGTTCAGCTTTGTGGAAAAGCACAAATGAATTACAATGTACAAATACCCTAGTATCTGTCTTGTTGGCTGGTCACGGTGTACATTTTTATCCAGTCACTAAAACAGTTGTCATTTAAGCACATCTCCTCCTCGAGTTCTCTGAACATGACACATAACCTGATTTTCTGCCCTGTGAAAAGGATGCAATGGGACAAAGGGTGCATTCAGGAGTTTCAGATGTCAGGATGACAAAATCATTTGCTGGTCCCAAAGGCCAGAGCCAGTGTTTCTGCTGTAGAGATTTCCTGAGCACTAGCACCTGCTCTCTGGCATGGCAGCTTGGAAAGGAAAACAAGCAGCATCTGAGGAGACACACTCTGCTACACCCTGTCTCTTTACAACAACTGTACTTCAGCAGCTTTGATGTGTCCTTTTGTCCTTATTAACTAAGAGACTTAATGTTTTCAGTGCAATGCTATGATTGGTAAGGTATTTTCTTTCAGCACCTCTTTGGAACTCCCAGTTGGGAAATGAGCTTGGCCATTTAATCTGCATCCCACCTGGACCAGCAGGATTCCTTACCTTGCAAATATTCTTCCTGTAATTCATAGCTGCTAATGTCACACCAAATTGTAATGAAGTTAGGCACACTCAAATGTTTTTTCCAGTGGTATTGTCTCCTAACTGATTAAGAACGTGGTGAAACTCCACACACAAAATTCTTCATTCTAAAACTGGTGAAATGCTAAAACATTAATGTCAGATGATTACAGCAATTAAGCTTATAAAGTAAAGAATTTGGTCCCCTAATTACAGAGGGATAAAATAATCATTTTAGTAATGCTAGCTGTGCATTCATACAGGCCTCTCTACTTTCTCCCTTCAGTCCTTGTAGATAAATTCATGTTACAGGGTAAATCATCCGAGCTATAGGAGCTCACACAAGAGTGATTCCTATGAATCTGGCTCTGATGATGGTCTTTGTATTTAGTCCTCTTAATTCCTTTGAGCCTGCAGTCTATCTCCTTGCCTCCTTTCCTATTATTTCAGTCACACCTTCAAAGCCAAGTCTTGGTTTTGAAATGGCATTTTCTTTTTTAAGCCTGACTTTTACAGCTTGAGCTTCTCCACTCCAAAGATGCATACAACTAGCTCAACACCCTTACATTACAAGCATATTACCACCAGCTCTAACAGCTGTCTAAAGAGAAGGTTCTCATTTGACTGACTACTAAACAAGTCTCTCAATTAGCAAAAGTACAAAGAAAATATTAGAAGAGACTCACAGTTCTTGTGTTGCCCCACTTCTGAGTAAAATCTCTGGCTGTCCACTACTTAACAGTTAAGAGATTCATTTGACTGAAAAGGCTGCACTAGAAAAAATAAAGTTTGGAGATTCTGGAAAAGGCCAAATACTATGCAGGTAGTCCAGAAGCCAATGTGATACAACAAAAACATATGAGCAAAATCATTGTGTCCAACTGCACCAGTTTCAGCTCTCTCTACTGCGCTTGTTTTCCTACACATCACAGAAAAAAAAAAAAAAAAAGACAGGACTGAAAACTTAGAAGCTTTCTATTAAAAAAGAAAATAAGTCTTATGATAAATAGGAAACAACATAGAGAAAAGTAACTGTGATCTTCAAGCACAATCCTCATTTTCCTAACAAAAAGTGAATCAAAAGAAAAGGGCTTCCTTAAAGACGATATTAAATTTTCTGCTTACCAAATTGAGAACAGACTTCCCCATATTACTTCACATTTGTGGTGGTATTTTCAACAATATAACTTTTTTTAGGATTATCTTTCCAAAGAAGACTGTAGTTTTGTGTCTACATTGCTATACTATACTACTATAACTTCAGAGAACTTGGATATACAAGTAGTGATTTATGATTCTAGGCTTACAATAAAGTCTGTCAACATTTCAAAAACTGAATGAGGCAGAGAAAGACTGGAAAATGCTACCTGAAATATAAATAATCTCCTTTCTATTGCCTTTGAGGGCCTGATGGTCTTTAATGGTACATGGATTTTCTGTTGTCTTTGTACACAATTTCGAAGATAGAATTGCAATGATTCAAGTAATCATCAGACAAGAATGTCAAAAGTATACAAGTATTTAAAAATAATGAGATAAAATATAAGTGCAAATTTGTAGATGCATCTAATTGCCTCCCTGTGGGTTCATTATATATCATATGTATGTATATATACATATGTATGTTCTTGTATGTGTACATGTATATACATACATATACCTACACCAATCTCTTAAATACATACTTAGTGAGGAAGGCTAAAATCACTGAATGTCTAGGCGTGGGAAGATATTTGATGGCACAATACAAAAAAATCTGAAAGCATGAGATAAACAGGGAAGTCCATAAACTGAGTGGGACATTAAACAACACCTTTGCTCAAAGTTCATCAAGATGACTTATGTGACAGTTCACTGTCCATCATGCAAAACCAGTACCTATACAACATTCTTTCAGTTATTTCCAACTCACCCAATTAAGGATACAAATAACAGATTTGTTGAGACCCTTTCCTCCAATGCAAACCATTCCAAACCATCAAAGGAATACTATGATATATATATTTTAGTATATGCTCTTGAAATCTAGATGTATTTCTCCTTCCCAAGTACAAGCAGTAGATCTACAAATGCCTTTCCGATTTATGTATACTGCGAAGTCAGTAACTGCTGAGATTAAAAAATTCAATGTTAGTTCAAGAAATTGAATCTCAGAAGTTTTAGAACAGTGGAAATAGAACACATGTTCTTACCCACATCATTTCAGCATTTTGGGAGGACATGTTGCAGACAATTTTATGAATGCCCAGATACCTTGCATTTAGATCCCAAATGCTCAGAATACCATGTTTTTCGTAAGAGCCTGAAAAACATTCTAAATGTTTTAAATGGCAAAAGTCAGCAAAAATGGGATTGTTATGAAAAATGTAACTGCTGATATATATTCACTTAATTAGCTATTACTGCTGAAAGTTTGTTTTTTTTTTTTTCTTAGGTGTAGAAGGATGGTCAGTGGTAGCAGGTCAAAGTTTGGTTCCTGAGAGGCAACTGAGGTTTTTTTATGTTGTTTGCTATAAAGAATATTTTGCTCTAATGCTCCATGCAGCTGTTTTGAGTTACACTTTCCAGAATAAGAAGCATATATTCTACTACTTTTATAGCAACACATTTGTTCCACAGTCACAGAATTCCATAAAAAATGTTTAAAAGGGAAGAATGATATACTGTGGCTAACATGGGGTACGCAATATAGAAGTTCAGCATCCTTTGCATTAACTGGATAGTTAATCTGGACTCTTCAATGTGCAAAAGAACATGTGAAGTAGCTGTGGTTATATTAAGTATTGGAATTGTTAAGCAGTCTTAAAACATGGAAGAATGTTAATTAGTATAGGAAAACAACCAAGAGAAAACACACTTTCTCTTAACAAATAGGCAGAATATGTATGTTGTGACGAATGTTTCATACGCAACCTACTCATCAATAACACATTTGTTGGAGTATAACTTGTCAGGACAGTGCTTTCTTAACTTGAATCATATCTGGTGTCAAAAGGCCTCTTCAAACATGAAGAGTTTAAATATATCTCCTCTTTATAGTGTCCCTGCTGTGTGTTCACAACTGTAATTAGACATAAAGTTTTAGTGGAATGGTCTATATGAGTGAAGTTAAATTTTTTCTTCTTGGTTTTCTGCTTGACTATAGTGGACAGAAAATCAATTATCTTTCAGAGCCTTGCTTTTCCATTGCAGTGAAAGTTTTCAATATGTTTAACAACTTCTAAAGCCAGTGAATTGTCTTTATAGAATAATGGGAAAAAGAGAATGGCTTTTAAAAAAAAGCCAACAAAAACAAAACCCTGAAAGCCTACTGACTTCAATTTCTTAAGCAGAAAAGATTATGTAATTGAACTGAAATACCTGGGAAAGGCATTAGGAAAAGGAGAAAAAGGCAGAAGCAGAAAAGAAAGATAAAAAAAACAAAGGGATCAGTATTGGATTACAGATTTGAGCATCTTCAACTTCACAACAAAAAGAGAAGACTTTAAGTCTTTAAAGTGTTTGAAAGTAATTTCTGAGAAGTGCTTCTGCAGAGTTATAACTGACTGCACACAGGTAAAAGGGAGATCCAGACAGTGACAGAAACAGCTTGAAAGACAACTTTGGAATTATGTCAGCAGCTGTCATGAAAATCTCCTTTGCAGAGCACAACACAATTTCTTCTCCCCTGCAAAACTCATGAACAAGCCCCCAGCCACATATCTGTGAGTGTTTTCCCTTTAGGAATAGAAGAATTGCCGTCAAATCAGAAAACATGTTCACTGAACTCCAATAACCTGTCTCTGCTAGTATCAGATATTCCATAAAGTTTTATAGGAATCCATGAAAGGACATGTATGTCAACACTGCCCACTATCAGGGCCTTAATCTGGTCTGTAATGACTCTGAAGTCCTAAAATATGTCTTTGATTAGCCCTTCAAAAATATTTCATTAAGAGGAACTACTTATTAAATGTCTGTCTCATTAAGGATCTGCCACTTCACAGTTTCACTATCAGCTGTGTAATAAAAAAATTGTTTCTATCACTATAAAGTCCACAACTTTCTCATTTAATTTATTCAAATATTTTCCCCTTTTTCTGTCATGTACCACAGGAAAAAAATTCCAAATCCTCACCTTCTTCATGTATTTTTTATAATTTCCTTTCAAGAATAAAAAATAGAACATTTTCACTGCCAGTGTAACTTGTTTGGACTGCACATCACTAACCTCCATTTTTCTCTCTGTCAGCACAGTGTTGCCTAAAGAATATAAAGAATGTTAGAGTTCCTGAGTGTTACATTTAAATTCATTTAGTATTTTTACCTGCAACACCCTGTTAGGCAATTTGGAATGAAAGGTAGAGACTTCTCCTTGTACACAGACATACATATGCAAGGATGTACTGTTGCTTAGTGCTGCCATTAACCTCTGTGGGTGCTGTTTGACTAAATAGGAGTTCTACTCTTGCCTCCTAAGGGAGCTGTGCAAAATTTACAATGCATCTCAGAAAACCATATCAAGGATTTCTAGAAATAGCACAGTTTATAACAATAGGTACTGATCTAAGATCTGCCATTCAGGTAGGATAAATGAATAATCATATTACAAGCTTGTTTGATAACCTACAGAGAGATTAAGTATCTTTTCATTAAGCAGTTCCAATTACAAGAGTTACTCTGTAAGGAAATATGTCTATATGGCAGTAGATTTAAGAGTCAGGCCATCAGGCTTCTACTTCTTACATCAGTGAATGCTGAAAAGCTTAATTCAAAATGTAATAATGAAATAAACTGTGTTTCTTTATGTTTATTATGTAAACTGGTCTATTTATAGTGTTGTTTGGTTGGTTGTGAGTTTTTTTTTTTCAGGAAGAGGAAAAAATGTGTGAAACATGATAAAAATAATAGGAAAAAAAACCCAAATTCTGCAAATATACATAGCTTGATTTAAAAGATCTCATACCACACAATGAGATTACAATTTAACCACCTTGATTTACTAACATATTTTTTTGCATGAAATCAGGATTTTGAATATTTAGAGATGCTTTGTTTGCAGCTTACTTGGAAGAAACGTATCACAAGAGATGCCAGGTCACCTGACTGTTGAAAATAGCTGTGTACAGATTAAAAATTACAGGAGAAGAGGTTAAGGCATGAATATCATAGGAGGCCTCGTGTTTCAGGGTATTTAAAAGAACACTTTCATCTGGAATTGTTATGTAATTGAAATGTAGCACAGCTTATGCATTAAAATGACACATTGAAAGTAAGACATTGGAAAAAAAAACGCGTACCCTAGTTTTTGACATGTCTAACCCATCTAGGGATTATCTTCACACAGCAGATTAGCTAGCAAAACTCTCACCAACTACCACACTACCACCAGAACAAAAGGGTTATAAAAGAGTAGTCCTCAAAAAGGCAGCGAAGCTCCCTCCCCTCCATATATCTAACTCCCTGGAAATCATTAGGCAAACTGTTAAAAAATGCATTAACAAACTTGCAGGACCCTTTTGGCAGAGAAGACGGTTTGAATTCACTCAGGGAAAGCCTTACATGCACACCAAGCCCTCTCAAACTGACGGAGGCTAGAGTGTCATGGGAACCAGGTCTCATCCGAGCCTGTAAATGAAAAGGTGGTGACCAACGGAGTCTCCCATGCCGCAGCTGGCTTCCAATCAAACAGGGCCACTATAGAAAGAGACACCTTTAACTAACAATCAAGGAGCTGTTACAAAATGCAGCATTCACAGAAAGGCATCAATCTGCACTTTATGCCAAGGTAACACAATCAACTTCTTGAGAGCTTCTCTAATGGGACAGAGAAAGCATTGGAAACACAGAAATATGTGCTACATCCACTCCTCCTCACCCTCCCCTTTCACAGTTTACTAAAGCAGCTTAGTGGTTTATAGGGAAGAATAGCATAAAGCAGAGTTTGATCTGAAAAGCCTGCAGCCAAGATGCAAGAGCATAAGGGGGATGACACAAAACAGCAGAAACCTCCTGAACTCAGAGCATCACCAGCAAATGTATCAGAGGAAAGAAAAGTTTGCTCTTGGTAGGGGTCAGGCTGCCATGAAAGGAAATTATAGACTAGCTAATTCTCTTAGATAACACAAGTTGCCGTGTCTCACATTTTACCACTAACCTTGCAATTTATAATACTCAAACTGTATGCTTGCAAAAGGTAAATAGTCTGAGATTGAATAAAATCAGCTTTTCAGGCCTTGAAAAGCAGCCATTCGTAACTTACTGACAGCGGAGGAAGTCATGCCCTAGCTCAGTACTGTGCTTCATTGTGGGGCAGTGCTCCCACGCCTCCAGGGCTTGAGTAGAGGTGCAGCCTGGAAGCACCACCAATATAAATGCAGGACAGGATTCCAGGGGGCAGAAGAGAAATTGCATGTCTGTATGATTGCCTGTGTAGTTCTTAATGTATGCCAAACCACAGGCAAGAGTTGCTATTTCTCCTTTGAACAGAAGTAAGTATTTAGCTCTAAATAAAAAGTAAGATCAGCTTTTTACTTGAAAGTGATTGAACACAGCAAATTAAAAACTGCACTTGAAGTGCCAATTTTAAGCAATCTGAAAACATAACAGGCACATAAGGAAAGATTTACTAATGTGCAAAGCATAGAGGGCTTCTGTCTTCTTAGGCCTGTAGATGCCACCAGTTCTGGAGTAGTACTAACCTCCCTTCAACCATACAGTCCTCCAATTAAAACAGGAAATTTGCCTTTAGATTTTCTTCACTATCACTACTAATGTAATGGGACATTAACTTTAATAACATGAATATGTTACACTAGGCCATTCAGTGCAATTAGTGAACAAGATAATATTTTAAGACCACAATTTGCACAGTAGCAACTAGTAGATAATAGATCTTTAAAAAGCCTTACACCCTATATGGGCTACCAAGCCCATACTACCTAATGGTACCTAGACATGTTACAAGAAGGCAACATATATATCCATCTCACTCACTGGACAGTGTAATCTTTGATCTAGGTAAGCACAGTTTAATGACTACACCAAAGGGTGTTTTGCTATTTTAATGCCCTTAAACCAATGTTTCACAGCTGCTAAGCACTTGTTCAGTGGTAATGGAAGGCTACATTAAATTTATTTACATTTCCTCAAACTACTTCTGGATTTGCAATGCATAAATCCAGATCATTATGCAGTATTTTATTTTTTTACTTATTATACAAGAACCACTATAGCAGCACACTTTCTCCCAGCTTTTCTATGAAATAACTTGTTCTTTTGAGTTTTTTTAGTACTTCAATATAAAGTTGAATTGACTAATAGGATTTCCCGTACTAAATTGCACCATTTATACGTCAAGTCCAATGTCTTGCCTCTAGCAACAGCCACTATTCAGTAATTTGGAAGGAAACTAGGAAACAAATACTGCTTCTCAGTAATTGCTTTAGTCTTGTCCACAAGGGAAGTGTTTCCTGCCTCCTGAAGCAGTTGTTTTGTTCCCAGAGCTCTGTAAATCTGTTTGTGCCAAACTTCATTCAAGACAAGTGTGTCACAACCTTGCTAATACAAACCCAGGGAACGTTTCCATACACCATGCAGCCCAGACCCATATTTCAAAAGGTGTGCCTGCCAACATCATCTGACCCAACATGAGGATCTCTCTGTTTCATTTTCCTTTACTCAAAGTCTTGTCTAGGCCTCTGCCTCATCCTTGTCCTTCTGATCGCACCTGCCCCCTTCTCCAAGCACTGTGTTGGTTAAAAATGACCCATACTCCAAATTGCTGCTTTCAGCCCCAGCAAAATTAATTAATAAATAAACAAAACAAAACAAACCTTTTCTCACTGCAAGTGTGCCCTTTCCAGACAAAGGCTAGGAAAAATCATTGCTTTGTCTCCGGTGTTGTAATTACTTCCCCTATGGCCAAAGCACTCAGAACTATGAGAACAGGATGAAAGGCAAATATCTAGGGTCACAGAAAAGCTATAAAAAGCAAATGAGTCATATATAATCACTTTCACAAACTGACTGGCATTACCTATTTTTTTTTTTTCATGTTACTATTTCTATTATTGTTCTGCTCTAGATCTGAGGGTCAGAAATGTTCTTCTAATTCCTATAACATGTTGTTTACAGACAGTTTTCTTCTTTGTTCTTGTATCAGTTAAGTCACTTTCTGTTTCTTAAGTTTACATCTTACTTCTTAATACACACAGCAACCACCTTGAGCTTCTGTTTTCACCCTAACCAAGGTCAGGGTCCTCTATTCTTCTTTACATAAGCATAGTTCAGTGTTTGTAGTAGTTCCTATCCCAATTCCTTTCAACCTAAATTCATTTTCTTGGTGCATCTAACTCAACAGAACTGTGTGTACCTAATGCACTTGGGTCCTACACAGACATGTTGGATATTTACTCTTCTTTCCTTACTCAATACACCCATGTGCTGGATCTTTCACACCATGTGGCACTGAGAGCTCAAAGACATTCTACAGTTCGTATGGTTTCCTTATTATCATACAAAGTACTATTATTTTAATTTAGCGTTATTAATGCAATATGCCTATTGATTTAAAAGGGGGGGTGCCTTTTGTAAAATTATGTAACAACCCTAGTTCTTAAAGTTAACTTTTGCAATTAAATCATCTTAGATCAATTCACTCTTGTTGTTTTGCAGATCACAATTGTTCCTCTACCTTATAAGTCACTGCTTGTCTCCTTTTTTCGTCCTGAGGAGCACTAAAATGCAGCTATATCTGTCAACATTAATTACACCAGACCTTGTAATTGATGGAGCTTTAGGCATTTTAAAAATTTGTTTCCCAGGCCTTCATAGATCTAGTGATACACCTTCATTTCGCAGAAAGAAATGCAGTAAAACTGCTTTTCTCCATTCTCATGTGCTGCATGCTAAGTTACAGTTATCTATAAATTCAGTAACACTAATCATGTCCAAATTCCATTGATATTTATGTTATAAAGAATGTTATAAAAGGGACTCTTAGTAGCAAGCTCTTTCTATAGCTATTGCATTCTGCTGACAGAACTATTATAATTCTTAATGAAATGTAAAAAAGAAAGGATGCTAGTCTCTCACGACCTCAAAACAGGATCTAAAGTAGTGGCAGGAGAGGTGTACAAATGCATTTTGCAGAAAGTACAAATGTTTAAAAGAAATACTTTCTTAATAAGCAATCAAATGTAAAGGAAGCAGCAGAGTAAAAGGGGATAAAAGGAAATGTTAAACATTTTGGCTCAAGGAAAATTTCTGTGCAATTTAGACATCAGAAGACATTTTTATACAGATACAGTCTAACTATATAATCTTACCCATAATCTAATAAGTATATTAAAAGTAATCGTTGAGGGGATGGGGGATTTAATTCTAACATCTTTCTTCAGTCTATGCATATGCTCTGCACTACAGACAGTTTCTTATCATTTTAAAATCAAGCATGCAAAATATATATTATTCCTCAGTATTATGTAGAAAAAAGTCTTGATATTAATTACAAAAAAAGAAAAACCAAACAAACTTTCCATGGCTAGTTTACAGAATATTACTGATTTGATGGATTTTTTTTGGTGTTATATTTTCCATGGAAATCAAAGAAACCCAAAACTTCTGAATAACAATCTGTGTACTTCATATTCAGACTTAAATAGGTTTTCATATTTCAAAGTCTGAAAAAATATAGAATAGCATACTGTTGTTTAGAGAAAACTTGTTTAAAGTGTATTGACATTTATGAGTCTAACACAGTTAAGAGAAATATGGGTCATTTTTACAGGTCCTGGTATAAAACTCAGAACATTGATTAACCCAGTTACACTCTCCATAAGCTTAAAAATATTGTTAGGATGTCTGTTCAAATCACTTCTTTATGTGCTATAATCCAAACCAAGAAGACTCTTAATTTCTAGACAGATAGACATCGGAATTAGGGAACTGGGTCTGATTGGTTGGTTGGTTTCTAAAATAACCTCTCTGGTATATCACAGTGGCACTGCTGGTATTTAGGTTGTGTTAATTATCTGCCAAAATCCAGCCCAAATGAAAATCTTCATTAGTGTTAAAAAAAAAAAATTAAAAAAAGAAATCCATCCTAAAAGTCATTAATTCAGAGCAAAATGGCTTAGAGAGTTCAGAAGATCCCCAAGGTCTTTCTATTCTGTTGGTTAATCAAAACTTCAGCAAACACAGAAAATCAAAAGACTTATTTCAATAGCTCTCTTATCTCACTACCCTTATCTCAGTATCTTTACCGATGTCTTAAATATTTTTTAATATGAGAGATACACATGGGTATATTACTTATGCTATCATTCCATCTAGCAGCTCTAATTATGGACCGTTTGATGTTATACAGACAGAAAATAAATGATCCCTGCCTTCAACTAGATTAAAATGGAAATTTAAAGCAAGAGAAAACCGAAGAAGACAAAGGCTGAATTTCTGAAACTGTCACAGCACATCAACAATAGAACTATTTTCAAGGTTGTTTTTTTTTTTTATAGACATTACACAAAAGTAAGAGTTTCAGAGAGGAATTAAAGTGCTTGTGCAGGTCATTTTAGGAAAATATAGCTACATAATAAGTGGTGGTGAAGGCTGAGCCAGCTGGAAACAGGTCCATTTCTACTAGAGTGAAGGATGAAGGCCGCAGCTTGAAAATAGACCTCTGCTTGAAAATAGGTAAATTGGAATTTGCTATGTAACAGGGACTGATGCAGAGAAAGAGGAGTCATGGACAGAGAAGCGAAGTAGGAAAAGGACATATCAAATACCTCAAATCAAGGCCAAATGTAGTAGTGGGAGTAAAGAAACACATAAGCAAGGTACTGGCTGTGAAGTTTGTATGAAAACTGGGATGGGAAGTAGCAAGTGCAAGCAATTATGTGAGGAGTGGAGAGACACAAAGAGAAAATAACAATGTGTGCTAGGTGTCAGTAAAAATGGGGAAAGTCTGAGATAACATTTCAGTGTGTAAAGAAAACTTGGAGGCAGACTTGTCTAACAAGTAAAAAAAGAATGGGAGGGGGGAAACCAATTCACAGAAATGGAAGAGGAGGAGCCCAACACATCTAAAACAAAATAAAGCTCAACACATGCAATTCAAGATACCAAATGCCTTCATTTTTTGAAACATTTAAATGGGTAAATTATCACAGCCAATACACCTTCTCCAAAACTAAAAAAAAAAAAAAAAAAAAAAAAATGGATATTTTGGAAACAAAGGGAAGGATAGGGCAACAAATAGATAGACAGGGCGGATTTATATATTTCATAACATTTAGTCAATATTCCTACACTGTTCCAGAAGACTGGAGGTAAGTCAAAGTGACACCCATGAAAGGCAGGAAGGAGGATCTGGGGAACTACAGGCCTGTCAGCCTGACCTCAGCTCCGGGGAAGGTTGTGGAGCAGATCATCCTGAGTGCCATCATGCAGCATGTGCAGGACAACTGGGGGATTGGGCCCAGCCAACATGGGGTTATGGAAGGCAGGTCCTGCTTGGTGATCCTGACCTCCCTAGTGCATGAGGGAAAGGCTGTGGATGTTGTCTACCTGGACCTTAGTGAAGCCTTTGTCACTCTCTCCCACAGCATTCTCCTGGAGAAGCTGGCTGCTCAGGGCTTGGGCAGGTGTGCTCTGTGCTGGGTAAAAAGCTGGATGGGTGGCTGAGTCCAAGGAGCGGTGGTGAATGGAGTTACATGCAGCTTGCAGCCAGAACATCACAGTTCCCCCAGCCAGGGCCAGTACAGTTTAATAACTTTATCAATGATCTGGATGAGGGGATTGTGTGTTTTCTCAGTAACTTTACAGGTGACACCAAGTTCAGTGGGAGTGCTGACCCACCTGAGGGCAGGAGGCTCTGCAGAGGGACCTGGGCAGGCTGGAGCGATGGGCCCAGGCCAGTGGTGTGAGGTTCAGCAGGGCTCAGTGCCGGGTCCTGCCCGTGGGTCACACCAGCCCCACGCAGCGCTACAGGCTGGGGCAGAGCGGCTGGAAAGGGCCTGGTGGGAAAGGGCCTGGGGGTGCTGGGTGACGGCCGGCTGGGCAGGAGCCAGCAGTGTGCCCAGGGGGCCCAGGCGGCCAGCAGCACCCTGGCCTGTGTCCCCAGCAGTGTGGCCAGCAGGACCAGGGCAGTGACCGTCCCCCTGCACTGGGCACTGCTGAGGCCGCCCCTCGAACCCTGTGTTCAGGTCTGGGCCCCTCTCTGCAAGAGGGACATAGAGGGGCTGCAGCGTGTCCAGAGACGGGCAATGAGGCTGAAGGGTCTGGAGCACAAGTGTGATGAGGAGCAGCTGAAGGAACTGGGATTGTTGAGTCTGGAGATGAGGAGACTCTGGGGCAGGGGGATCTTCTTGCTCTCTTCAACTACCTGAAAGGGGATTGTAGGCGGGGGGGGGTTGGTCTCTTCTCCCAGGTAGCAAGTGACTGGACAAGAGGAAACAGCTCCAAGGGTCATCAAGGGAGTTTTAGATTGGATATTAGGAAAAATCCCTTCACGGAAAGGGAGGTTCAGATTGCAACAGGCTGCCCAGCGATGCGGTGGAATCAGCGTCCCTGGAGGTGTTTAAGAAACACATAGACGCAGTGCTCAGGGACGCAGTTTAGTGATGGACTTGACAGTCTTGTCCTGTTAACAGCTGGACTTGTTGATCTTAAAGGTATTTTCCAACCTAAATAATTCTATGATTCTGCATGTAAAAACTAATAGGTACTGAGCAACTGTCTAAATCAGTAAATCTAAGTCAAAAACTGTAACCTGAAACGAATCAATAACTGAAATTGAATCTTCGCATCAATAGTTTTAGTGTGGAGAGAGACTGAATGATTTTTTAGGAAACAGCAATTGCTGCCAGCTCAGTACACCAATGTATTCAAATATTCAGTCTTCTTTCAACCCAATTAGTGTCTAAAGTTACAATAGTTGCAAACATGGCTTCAAAAATGTTACAAGATTCATGTTAGGCAATCCTGCATCTAATATGCTTCTGAGGATTTCAGAAGATTCTGTAAAATCTTAAGTAATCGATTTTGAAACAAACCAATGAAGGAAATATTGAGGAGCTGACAATTATTTTTTTTTAAATGGCAGTTATTCTGTCACTTTTTAAAAGTGGCTAAGGTTGGCACCACAGCGAGCTATGGTCTTCTTGTCAGCTTTATATCATGTGTAGTCACTTAGAAATAAATGTAACATTCATTTCTGTAAATAAAAGCAGGTGGCTAAGTGTTAAAGCTATGGGGTCTTCCACAAAGCATGAAAACTTATGTAAGCAAAACTGTTGCAAATGCACAGAAAGGAAGAGAATCCATTTTATCCCCTTCTAGATGTGTGAAATGATGGGTTTAGAAAGAGTTAGAAGTAACAGAAGCTTACAGATATCCCTAAAGATGCCTTATCAGATAAACATACAGTCAAATCTATTGAACAAGCTATATTACCTTTACACCTTCATAAGAAAACACCTTCATACGAAAACACCTTCATAAAAGGTTAAAACCAAAATGGGCAGGAGACAAAAGAAGAAAGTACAACAGTAGTCAGGTGTCATAGAAACTACTGTGCACTGATAGCAGTAATGCAAAATTAAAGGGAACAATAAAAACCAATAAGCCACTAATTTAGCATTATAAAGTATTTTGGCTCCAGTCAAATTTTTCAGCCCCAAATCATATCAACCCTTCCAAACGATATTGGTTTCAATATACCTCTTATCACCGAGAGGAACAACATAGACTGCAGCATATGGATGAAAAGTTTGTTTTCTGACAGCTAAAAAAGCACTTCACATAACGTCTTTCAGGCCAGTCCATGATAAGAATTATCATTAACGTTCTCAATAACCAGAAATAATTTCTTAACAATGAATACATATGACCTAGAGCTACGGTAACCATACTATCAATGGTAAAGTATATGGCTTTAAAGGAAGCATTCCTTTTCTTACCTACAAAATGCTGTACATCAGGTGATAGACATTTATACTTTCAATACTTTCAATAACCCCTCTGCTGAAGCTAAAGAACCATCACAAACATGTTAATTGCTTAGTACGCTCAGCCAGGCAGATGCAATAGCAAAACTTTCAAATTCCATTAAGTCAACAACAAAGTGATAGCAAGGCTTTTATTTATTTATCCTAACACCTAGAAACTGGGGGTGGGGGGGGTGGGGGGGGGGGGGGAATTAAAAACAAATAGAACAAAACCAACAACACCCACTAATTTCTTATGTTGTAAACATTATTCATTCATGCCAAGCAGTAAACAAGCTGAGTCTATCCTGGAGTTATTCGGATTTCTCTCAAACCCAAGAAAACCCTATAAATTTGATAACAAGCCATTTTAGACGAGCTGAAGCCTGCAAAAACCTGCCAGTAGCGAGCAAGCTTCTGAGCTTCTATATCATCAAATTGCCAAATTAAAAAAAAACACCCAAACATTATGTTCACTGATATAACCCACATTATGCCATTTTGGCTCATTCTGGAATTAAAAACACTTAAAATTACCCATCTAGCCTCTATCAGCAAGACACTTAGAACTGCTGGGGGCTAAGGTTGTTACTTAGAGCCAAACTCAGTGCCCATGCATACCAACAATTGTTTACAGCAAACTTTAAAACAAACAAGAAAACAAATTAATAGAAACTCAGCTCATAAAAAACAGTTGTGAGAAGACAGAGTTGCTTTAGAAACACTAAGGTCAAGAGAAAATGAATGCAATTTTTTAACCTTAAAGTAACTATTTGTACCACATCAGATGTTGGGCTTTTGTTCTTTTTCTCCCTTATTTTTTTTATTGTTGGCTATCCTTGGACATTTTCTTATAAATTACATTGTTTACAGAATGTTTATTTCAACAATGCTCATATAAATGGGGACTGAAAGAGGAGTGTTGCTTATTTTCAGATCTGGACACTTCCAACTTACAAATAAGATATAAACCAGGAATTATGCTATGAATATAATGAACATCAAACATACTTGAGAAAAATTTTACCTGTTTGCAAACACTTTTTAAAGATAAATAAATGAATTAATGCAAAAAAAAAAAATCCATTTGGAAATAAACTGTTTACTTTTTTAATTACTTTTTTGAAAGAGAAAATCTACACTACAGAAATATCTCTCATTCTGAAAAACATATCAGAATTGTTTTTTGTCAAATGTGATTTTTTTTTTCTTTTTGACACTTTCTATTTCTATTATTTTGTGGAATTTATGTGTGATTGTATAAAATAATGGACATTTCTACGTCACTTATCTAATATCTAAAAGAATAAAACTCTAGTAAAAAATTAAACCTGCATCGTCCCTCAGGGCGATCAAGCATTAATGCTAGTTCTTTCTTAATTAGTTTATTGTTGAAACACTGTAAGACACAGAGGTTCAGGGAGATGTCTTTAACCAGAATAAAGATGTATGGAATTGGGGTTATAATGGAAAAAGTACAAAACATACAGTGTCTGAGGAATGGTGGAGCTGAGAAAAGTCCTGGTGTCTTGCAGATGTGACTGTGGTCATTGACTGGCCACCCACCTTGGCTGATACTATGATATGTGTACTGTGTCCACGTACTGTATAGTCCATCTTTTTTTTTACATCTTATATATTTTTTATATTTTTTACTCCATAGCAAGGAACAGACACAATTTAATGTTCTGCAAAAAGAAGTCAACAATTTCAAAGTCTGTAAAACCTCACCTGGATCACCTAAAGACAAAAAAGGGATCTTCAGCATCCAAAACTGCAGAGCTTAAGCACAGAATTCATAGGTACCACTGAACTTTTTCCTCAGTCTGGGACTGCGGTGACCATTTGAAAAGACAACATCATTGACAGGAACTGTATTAAGCATAAACTGCAGTATTTCAATACGTGAAAATTGTCAGATCTTTTGATAAAGTTAAAATCTCTGAAAGGGCAATTTTCTGAGGCATCTGTTCTGGTGATTTATAGAATATTTTGTGTTAGAAAGTGAATAAACAGGATACTTTTAAGAAGCAACATTCTGAATTTTGCAAGTTTACTTTCCTTATCTTCACCTCACAGAGATGGAAAAGCAAATGATATATAGTACTTACAAATGTGCTGTCATCTGGAGATGCTCTGATCCAGCGCCTCTCCAGAGGTCTATGTGTTCTTGTGGTTGTTAAGTTGCAGGTAAGTAGTATGGAGAATAATGACTTCAACATAGCTATAGAAGCTTGGTAACATGCTCTTACTCTAGGGAGTCAGCAACACAACTCAATAACACAAGTGTAAAACTGATGCCCCTGTTTTAGGATATCATAAGAGATCTGGACATCTGGAACCATAAAGCTGCCAGAAGCAGGCTAATGCCTTTGCTTGGCAAAAGGAAATTAAAAGGAAAGCTTTCTATGAATCTGCCAGCATTTTGAAAATATCCAATGCCAGTAAAGTGGTGCAGAGATCTTCACCTTGATGGTGAGTTTTGACATAGCATGACTGATAGTCATTTGTTAACTATGTCCTCTGGTGTCACAATCTCAAACATAAGAGATATTATAATTTATTTATGTAGAGCCCTGGACCAGAAGATGACAAGCAGAAATCTAGGGCAGACCTGGAAATAATACACAGGGGATAAAAAGAAGGAAGGAAGACTAGTAGGAGAAAAAAAGTTGATTATAGTAACTTCAGGTAGAAATATACAGTTATTGCTAGCTCTGCTGAATTCAGGGGGTGCTCCTTCAACTGTGCAGTTGAACTATGGATAAAGGAAGGCATGTCAAAAACACCAAACTAAATGAAACACTGAAAGGTACAGAGCTTCAGAATGTTTAAGAGAATCACATATTTTATTATAAAACAAAACAAGTATCAGCTGTCAATTTTAAAGCATCAGTTTAGCATCAGTAAACTACAGACCAGCTTGTAAAATATATGGTTTTTTCCTGCTTTCAGTGAATCAGGATATACTGGCTTTGGGACTGTAAAGAACATTACAAACTGCCAGGTTTTTTCCCCTCAAAAAATACATACATTTTTCCCCCATAAAAAGTTACGTTATGCCCAGGAAAAAAATCTTTGGTTGCAGCATCTGATATTTTTCACTATGAACATAAGAAACAGTTTCCCTAAGGTAGTCTATTTCATGAACCTTTTAAGCTTCTCTAAACAGGCATAAAAATTGTGCTTCTGTTTCCTTGTTCACATTCCCAGATAATACATTTTAATTCTCTGTCGCTTTCTGCTCTGTAATGCTTTGTCCTCACTAAAGTCACTCTTAATTTTCACTAGAGAGTATAAGAGGAAAATTGACCCATTATATATACATTCACATTAACAGATGGGATTTCAGGTGAGACTCAGGGCAATACAGTTGTACTCTGCAGAGCATCCAGCAGCTTCAGCAGTTTAGCAGGATGTCTTTAAATCACCAGTGCCCTCTGCTGCTGTCGGGTTGGTCTTTTGTTTTGTGCTGTTTTCCACTCAGCCCAGTATCGCTTTGACAGTTCCCCAGCCTGCCTTAATTACTGCTTCCTTGTAGGATGATTCATGGCTACTAGTAAGCACAGAATTTTGTCCCTACAAGACATCACAGGCCCACCTACCCTAGCTTTGATGTTCCCATAACATGGGTGCGCCCCTGAGACAGGACATGGGAGGATGGACTGAGAGCCAGAATTACTGCTGCTTTGCACAACAGGTCTGCCAGGGGTGTTCTTCCTGGCCAAAAGCAAAAGCTTACAAGGTTTTCAAGGAGTTTTACTGCTTGTCCCTAAAGACTACAGAAAGAAAGGGAAGGTTGTTTCTGCTTTTGCCTAGGAGGCTTGGTTTCACAGAAAGACCCTGTCTAGCAAATAGACTAAATCTAATAAAATGAAAAATGAAGGACAGAGAAACATGAGTAGTTACAATTTCATCAGCTGCACAGCTTAATACCTGCCTAGGGGGAAAATCAATCAGCTAGTGTCTGATCAGTGTTTTCTTGATAGCATTAGCTATGTGGCTTATATAACCTCCAAGGAGATAGTACTTGTTTTTCTTACCTGTGTAATTCATTTATTAGCCTAAATTTACAGCTGTCAGTGTAGATTTAAAGCACCAAACCTAAATGAACACACATTCTGTAGGTTTCAAGGACAGGCAGCTAAAAGCCTGAGAGAAAGGTAACAAATTTTGACATAGTACAGCTAACTAATTTCCATTTCATTTATGTCGCCATAAAAAAAAAACTGAATTCCTAGTAGGAAAGCTATCTGGTCTGCAGTTCTGAATTTTGCTTCCATTTCCCTTCCTCAGTCATAGGAGGAAGTATGCAACCCCTGGTATGATTCACAGTTCTCACAGTCCTCAAAATTTGGAACCTGGGGAGATTGTTGACTTTTAAGTTGAAAGGAGGTGCATCTGTTTGTGAATGTAGGCTGCTTTTGTATGCATGTCCAGAATCCGTCTGTACATCCACTTCTTTGTACAGACTGCCACATATGACATAGGACATTGTGAACCAGTCTGACAGACACAATAATGTTAATTGCATTATTTATTTGGTACAGCCTTTATATAAAGGAACGAAGAAGCCAAAAAATCTTGTTATTCTATTGGGCTGTATGTTGGTTTGACTCATAAAAATAATATTGCTCCTGCCTCAAAGTAGCTTACGAGCTAATTAAGGCTTCATTGAGTAAGAAGGACAACAGCAGTGAGAGCAGAAGACAGCCTGGATGCTCCCCAATTTGTTTGAACTAGACGTCTTTCCCTTCAGACGTGGTTGTTTGGGGGGCAGGAAGGGCTGCTATGTACAGACACTGCTTGTGAAGAGAAATGCCCATTCCTGTTCTTTTTGATCTTTAGAACAATTTAATGGGCGCAGTGGGAAGCAGACACTGTGATCTCTGTTATGCTGCTCCAGCTGTCCTCTGCGGGGACCTGATAGCTTGCAGAAAAACCTCCCACTCATAACAAAAAGCAGCCCTGCTGCCTACAGCCAACCATGTCCCAGAGCTGGTGTGGGATATGTGTGTGGCTGTTGTGCATCATTTCAATTTCATTTGGCCATTTTACACCAGGAGACAAACAGCCCTCCAAAATAAAGCTGTCTCATGCTACTACTCTCAGATTTCTTCTGAAAGGGAAGGTTTTATTTTACTCATTCTCTAAAGCTGAGATGCCACCTCTTCTATACATTACAGTTTGGTCCTCGTGGCAGTGCCAGACCACTGCAATAAAAATGTTATCAAGTTACACAGCACAATACAAATTATTAACTACATACAGTACCCACAGGATGCATAAAGTACCAGAACTGATATTCAGTGACTATACCTTATGAAGAAAAGTACTGTCATAACTTTTGAATAAGCTTGAAAGGCAGTGAGAGGCTTAGTATCTTTACTAAAGCAAGCAAGCTACTCCAAAAGACAACAAAGTAAAGAATATAGCACTTGGTTGCATTCAAACAACTGGTGCGTAATAATTGCCGTGCTGTTTGGAGCTAGTATTAGGGAATGAAATTGAATGAATCTAATCTAGTTCTTTGGTCAAGCATTCAAACAATATCTTTTTCTTACATTTGAATGTGTGCATGGTTGCAGACGAGTCAAGTCAGACTAGAAAAAACTCCAGTGATAGGTGGAATGGTCATATTTCCTAACAAGTTTGACTGCTCAATTATGGACTGTTTTAAAAGGAGTCTTTTGCCAGTATAGATCACAAATTTATGATACTCTTGCTTGAGTCTCATGATTTAACTGTCAAAATTAGACAGTTCACGTCATGGAAATTGTAATAGCCTAGTATTTGGCACCAGCATCCTGACACAGGTAAAGCAGGCTCTTGTCAGTATGCATAGTGTGACAACGCTCCTCTTTTCATTGACACTATCCATTACTGTGCCTACTTGCCCATGTTGAAAATCACCTTAATGTTAAAGCAGTTTTTTCTCCACCGATGAAAAAAAATCTTCACTCTTCCAAAGGAGATGGGAAGAAAAAAGGGGGGAAAATGTGAAGTAATGAAGCACAAAGGATGGAAAGGGGAAGACAAGTTCTGGAAGCAAAGAGAAATAGTAACTGGTGTCCTCTAGTCTTTAATAGGAAGTCATCCAGTGTTGGGAGTTCTGCTTACTTCCTTTGCAAAAAAAAAGAAGTTATGTATAAAAGAAACATTTTCAGTTCCTGTCTTTATTTCATCAGATACCTGCTAGAATTTTCAGTATGTACAAGGCCTAATTTGCTGTGATCAAAAGAAACTTCAGGTCTTTTTCCACCAGTAACATCCCAGTCTTCTCACACTGATTTCTGAGTTTACCCTGTCAGTGAATTTCACATGAGACAGATAGTTGCAGAGGGAGAGCAGCTCAGAAGTCAATGTTTCAAAACACAGGCAGAAAGAGCTATAAGTGACTTATACTATTACAAATAGGGCACTTCAGAAAACAAGCACACTTTTGTAAAGACTTGAGAAAAAGGGTCCCAACCCACTTGTGCAATTCCTTGAAAGGAATTGGAAACTCCATTCCAATTTAAAAGGGATTTTGCAGAAAGTCCTTAAATATATTAAAACAACTTGGCCTTTCCAACTTACAATGTCATGCGATCTTGGCAGGGATTTTCTTGCCAGGACAAAGGAGACAAAGAATGATCTGAAACTCAAATAATGAAAGGGGTTTCTCTCTTCTTTTTTTAAGATAAAGGAAAATATAATCCTCTGAAGCTATTATGACCTTCCATGCAAAGCAGGAAAGCTCTCAAGGTTTCTAACAGGTGAAGAAACAGTTCATTAAATGTATTTGTATTTTACATGGCATATAGCTGTATTTATGCATGTATTTCAAGAGACATGGTGTATCACATGTGCAGTACACTTTCATCCCTCAAAAAATAGGTGGCTTTGAATGGAGATCTTATCTTTATGTCAGTGTTAAAAGGAAGAATTCTACACCTGTCAAAAGATTATAATTGTTCTTAATCACAGTCTTTTAAAAAATGCAAACAATTGTTATTTCATGGAAATAGGTATGGTGTCAACCATCACTCCATTGCTAATCACTTCCATTCATGTTTATGAAGGCTATTGTGGTAGCATCCACTTTGTCTCATTTCTATTTTTTCAGGATTTCTTTTGCTTGAATGTCTACATTTTTTTTTTCTCAGTAGCAGCCAAAGACATTCCCCCACTTCAAACTCCTTGTCACACTACCTCCCGCCCTATATTTGGCTCCTTGTTGAACAGAATGTCCTCCCTCAAAGCTTCCTCTAGCTTTCAGTGTCTGTTTTAGATCCTTAAATTTGTATTGACTCACAGTATGGTTGCTGTGAGCCCTGCACCTGCTCCTATCCCATATCAACAGCTAAATTCTTACAAATGACTGTTTCCAAGGGAGACTCAGGCAGAAACTTAAAAATAACAATTGAGCGTACTATGCAGTGCTGACTCTTGAGGCTATACATTTAATGGCTGCCAATTCAGCTCCATGTGAAAACTGTACCATGCAGTCACTGACCTAAAACCTAAGCATACTTGGGCTTCCCTCTGTATAGCCAAGCCAGCATCTGTACAAACAACATTAGCCTGTTAGTAACTGTGGGTATGTTTAATTCTATGTTTGCTCAAATGCACAGTAAATGTTGACAATTTACTTGCATACAAGCACAGTGCCTGTGTGCTACCTGAGGCTAACCCTAGTCAAAACCAAAGTGGGTATTTTCCACACAAACATTTGAAGAAAATTAGAAAAGATCTGTTTAAGAGAAATTTCCCAGTTCCTCAGGAAGGTAAAATCAAAATTGCAGCCTTCACATTTTCCTCCCCAATTATCAACATTATTTTGCCTTTTATTAAACAAAGAACACTGAAGAGGGCAAAGCATGAAGAATTTTGGAGGAACAAAAAAGTGGTCAGTTTTTCTCTGAAATTTGGATGGGCCTGCTAGAAGAATCATCTTCATCACCACTTCTCTGTTTTGTCAGAAATTCATACAAAATAACCTTTTCCATAAATTGCCTCTGTAGTATGGCTCTAAAACTTGTAAATACAACTGTAACTCAACACCATTAGAAACACTGAATTACTACTCAAAATTTGTATCAACCATGTGATCATGAATGCAGACAGCCTTAATTACTTTAACAAACAACAGCTGTGTTGTTGTGGGGTTGCTATTTGCATCTCATTAATGATTAATTTTTAACAATCTCACAAGACCAGTAAATTAATAAAACAGAATTAATTATTAGTTAATAAGGAATACTACTAAAGGAAACCTTTTTAACATTTGATTTGCATTTTACATTGCCATGGATGTTACTTAGCTATTGCTTTGTGTCATGTGAACAAAAAAAGCACTTTTTAGGCAGCAACAGCTTGCTTGAAGAAATTAAATGCATACTGGATAAAAAACAGGTATTTTTGGTGGTGTAGAGCACTGGCCCCATTTTATAAAAACAGTAATTCCTCTAGATAATTACTTTAACTGTTGTCCAGCTTCTTAAAGATTTGACTGAGCTGAAGGTATGGATCAATTTCCTCTAGAAGGTTAGTAACAGGTTATTTTAAAAAATTATAGCTGCTGCTTCCTTCCTATTCCCCATTGTTAAACATTAATCCCTTTCAGAAATTGCACTGTTAATTAGAGATGAGTCAGGGCATAATTTTATTACCCAAACTCTACTACTACTTCTGCTTCAGAATACTCTTTAAGCTTTAGTAGGGTTTTTTCAAAAAGTGGATCCAGAGTTTGCTAACTGCAGTCCACTACCAGGAATACATATTGATAATACCAGAAATCTAGACTGAGATTGGTACCACTACATCTCCTTTGTAACAGAGTACATTGACTTCTGCCAGGAATTAACTGAAAGCCAGGGAGGTTTGCAGTGTGCAGTAATGCAGGGCACTAAAGTGCAACAGCATGAGACAGGGAAGTTTGTGTGTTGTTTGCGTATTTTCTTTTACAGCACACTGGTAGTTTGCTTAACCACAACCATACAAATATCTCTGTCAGATATAGGGAGGAGGTACATAGACATGTTCGTTATGTAAAGGTGGTGGGCAATTCATGTCTTCCTAAAATCCCTGGAGGGTCACCAAAGCTGTGTAACACCAAGTACTACTACTGCTGTTCCAGCAGGATGAGCTGCCAAACATGTACCGGGATTTAGACAAGCCTGAAATAAATTGCCATTCTCCCAAAGATGAAAGGAGAAAGATTTGTGGTAAGACATACATCTCCTTTGGAGAGTGATAGGGAAAATAAAAACCCAAATCTCCTGAACTGCAATTATCTGCAAGCTTTACAGAAGATTAAGTGAAGACTTAATTTTATTATTTTTTTTTTCACAGAAATTGAAATATTTCAGCAATATTTGATTTTGCTGTGTGGAAAATTAAATTAGATGGAAAATTCTTGATCATAAATTTTCAAGGTGTAAATTAATATGGTCTACAATTAAAAAAATTTCAGACTAAAATTTCAAATGTGAAAATCTATTCAATATATATTTTGATTTTTAAAATACTACAGCCGTCACTTCAAATAAAGCTTGAATCCATCACATTTTTTGGATGTAAACTGGCTAGAATTTAAGCTTTCATCCATATTGAAATATAATATGTTGTATCCCCATGTACTTGCACTTATTGCTTGTGATAGGGAAATACAAAAGCATAGTTTTATTTTGAACCAGTCAAATAACAAAAGAACATAACAAAACCTTTGGATAAAATGAACTACAATGACAATGAGTCTCTGACAGATCCCACACTAAATTGATACAACAAACATACAGGAGCTATTCCAAAATATATCTGTGGAGTAGACTCAGTGGAAATACAAAGATTCTTCAAATTGGTAATTATCAGGTTTTATTTACTATCTAACAAATTCTCAAAAACAATAAAGCATACTATCTTCAAGTTCAGAGATAACACTTAATACAAAGACATAAAGCTTGAATTCTATCCTTGACAGATATAATATAAAGTCACTTAGCTGAAATACTGGTATGGCCATGAAAACACTTCAAAAGTTGTGACAAAAAAGACAGTGTATAATAAAACAATAGAACTTTATTTAAATATATTGCTGATACAGAGGAATTGCTTAAGTATATCTCGAGTTCCTTGTAAAAGTTGTCGGGTTTACAAGGTCAAAATGATTAAAAATAACACAGTGAGGAGATTAAAGAGACAGCAAGGAACCCAAGTGATTTATTTGTTTTGGTTTTCACAGAGTGAACAGGGAGGAAATATCTAGTTTAGTGCTGATCTTTAAAGATAATGAAGGTGAAGCACTGTCAAACATAGAGACATAAAAGAATAAGATAGAAGAACTCCAGAAATCGTATTAACATAAATTACTTGGGCATGATGCCAGAGCTCTGGAGGAACTTCTGAGCATTCAGGCTCAAGTTCAGGATCCCTAGGCATTATCTGGGTGTAGAATGAGGGGCAAGAGCTCCAAAGCCATGTCTTGCTCTTTCCATCTACCTAATATGGATGACACTCATTTCATTACCTATAAGAAGGATGAGTGCTCCACAAATTACAGCGAAGTAGATTCAGTGAATAAAAGGGGAAAGAAAAGTGTTTTCCTTGGTAAAAATTTCACATGATGACTGAAGTAAAACTGAATGATTAGTCTTCAGTAGAGAAAAGGGTTAGGTGAATAGTTTTCCAGTTTTCCACAATTCCAAGACAATTTTCCACAAACATTCATTTTAAAACTGTAATTAGTTCATCTCTCCCAGCACCATTTGGAGCCATACTTCTATTTCGCTAGCATGAATGGTACAGAAAGCTGCAATTATTAACCTCTTAGTGTAAAACCACCCTCCAGGAGCAGTTTCAACAGCTCAGCTGCAGAAAAGGCTCACAGCAGTGCGAAGGCCACCTACTGCCAGGCATCCACAATCAGCTGGCACAACACACAGATCATACTTCTGATTTCCAGCCCAAATCTCATGGCATTCCTCATACACCTTTCCCACATTTCAAAACCCACAGTACTTACTGAAAGGCAACAACAGGAAGTAGACAATGCAGCTGGGGACTGAGTCCAAGCCCACCTCCACGCCACTGTCTTGGTCCAAGGACGAGTTCAGCCACAGGTAGGCTGTAGGGTGCTCTTGCCTCACTCATAGTCCCACTGGCAGAAATATCCTCATCTACCACCACCATCAGCTTTCCTCGTCTATTCCCAGAAAAGAGTTTGAAACCAGACCATCACCCTACCAGGGCTCAGCACTGAGGTGGGCATGGTTTGAAGCAGTCAGGTGCAGTGATCGTGGCTGGATTGGTAGATCTTACATTGGCAGAACCAAAGAAAGTAAAACAAATTGGACTATACCTTGACAAGCACTTGTGCAAGTAGTAAACTACAGGATTATTTTTTTTTGTCATAGCTTTTTTTTTTAATTGCTTTTTAATCACAGCATTCCAGAAACTGCTTTCAGAGAATTACATAAATCACAGCAGAAATTTGCTTGCAGAGAGCAATTTGTGAAACTCGCTTCCCCTTGGAGCTTTTGAGGTAAAGAAATTTGGCAAACAACTAACTTTTATAGCAGCATTTTGGTAACGTGTCCATGATAAACTTAGAAGAGTCCTTAGATGTTTCAGAATGCAGTCACCAGCTGAAATGTAACACAAGCATGTACTTCCTGTGACAGGGCCATTTATTGCATCTTGCTTTGGCAGTGTCACACAGGACAAAATATGAGGGAAACAGCTCATCTGTGGTGCATTCCCATGCTCTGTGCTAGCTGCATGTCCTGTCTGTCTCACCATGGGACATGTTCTGATATAAAAGATCTGGGTCTTGATCAGCATCACTGATGTCCAGTCTGTCATCTCGAAGAAAAGGAACGTAAAATATCCCCCAGTACACTTCACAACCTCTGTCCTCTGGCTCAGTAGCAAACCTGGCTTGAGGTCTCAACATTATCTTTGACCGTTCCTTCCGACTACGTTAAGCTCTGCTCTTTGACCGTTCTTTCTGACTATGTTAGGCTCTGCTTCAGCAAAAAAATGTTTCACCAATTGACCACCAAAGCAAGGTCTATAAGAGGAGGTTGACAGACCCTTAGTTAAAGGGCTGGCAATAATCTGCTGATTTATATATCTCAAGTACCAATAAAGAGGATCTTGGCACAGTGTATCATCAACAGCTCCTCATACTAAACCAGGGCAGCATGATGCACTCCTTTAGTAAGAGAATATTATGGTCCTGACAATCCCTCCTGCAGTTAATGGTTTTACTGCAGTAATACCACTTGATCACACCTTAGGTTAGAAAGTACCAAATCAGCCTTTATCTATTGGTAACAACCAGTTTGGAGAACATTACTCTACATGCATTAAAGTCACCATAGTAATAAACTTTCTTGTTATAAAATGCAAAAATATATTGACCTGTCTGATACAATATAATAAGCTTATATTTTTCATTGGAAAATTATTGTCTACCAGCATTTAATATCAATATCAAAGGGAGAAAGATTAATTAAAGGAGTATTTATCCTTGTATTGAAAGAAAGCTAGCAACCAGCAATAATAGGTGGTGAACATGATAATACATCAAAATCCCAGGGAAATTATTCTGATTAATGCCATTAGCACAGAGCAGATTTGACTTATATTGCTCTCCAGTACATACAGCAGGCTATATCAGAATGCTAATTCGGGAATAAGGCTGAATCTTTCAGAATGTTTTCCATTTGCTTGATCAAATCTTTAGGTATAAAGAAGGTAATACTTAGAAGACATAAAGCTCCACCAGTTACCATTCCCTAGCTAACGTCCTTGCAAAAGCACATGTATCTGATGTTAACTTCCATATCAGAACACATAATCCTGTAACTCCATTCAAAACTGTTGGAGAGACCTGATACTGTACATATCCAGTTAAACAGAGGTGTAGGAAAGGAAAATTGATTCCACAGCAAAGATATGTGTTACTGACATTCAGTGGTCTGATGGCTGTAGTGTTTTTTCTTTAAAAGGATGAGGGAGGGAATATTGCCATGTCCGAGGGAAGGTGGTATCCTCCTCCGAGGTCTCTGCACCCAGCAGCAGAACAGCACAGCAAGCAGGGTGACTAACAATGCTGTTTACTTGCCTTTTGCATCCCAAGCCTTATTATGAGCTCTGCTTTAAACCTTTCCATGCTTCAGCTTTTCAGATACGCATTTGGTATGTCCTTTGTAAAACATATCATCCATTTCCCCTCTGGTTATCAACTTCTATCACACATCTGTCACTTATCAGTTAATTACTTTACCCTCATTGTGGATGCCTATGTGTTATAGCAATACAATGTATTTAACTCTTGCAATATAATTTGAAAGCTGTGTTTCTGCATCTCTCAGTCTGCTTACCTTTTCCTGCAAATGAGTGTCTCATGTAAACTTGTGTTAGCACCTAATGGACTACACTAATTCTACTAATTAGCCTGTTATCTACCTGCTTATCAGCTTCGTTATGAAACTTCACCTCATACACAGACATGGTAACTAGACTTCATATTTTTCAGGGTTTCATAAAATTACTGAATCTTATAATGGGTTAAATCAGTCCATAATTCAAACTTGGCAATATAATAAATAATGGAGCTGCCGTATCACATGGGGATGGTTTCCAGAGATTACAGTAACAAAAGAGTAGCCATTTTTCTTTTCACTCTGTCCTTCAGACAGCTTGGTACCTGTTAATCATCAACTCAGGCCATTTGCTACTGCCGGAGACCCCACCATGCATCAGTAAAATGGCCTTATTTCTGGGAATATTGTTCTGCCCACACAGTCATAACAAAACTGCTTAAATTTGGCTTTGTCTTTTGTATAAGCTTTCGATTTCCTACTGTTTTCTCTACACAGTAAAGAATATACAACTATGTGTCTAGACTAAGAAATCCATGTAGCATTGCTTCTAGAAAAAAACACTACCTCAAAGGTCTGTGTCAGGGACCAATTTCATGTTAGATCTGGACGTTCACATGGCTGAGCACAGCTTCCTAGTTCTTTGAACTAGAAATTTCCTCTAGTTCTTTGAACTAGAAAAATATCCAGACATGACATTGAGCAAGAGTGACTTACACCAGTTATGTCCTACTGCTTCTCCCACCTTTCCAAATATCTCTGCTATATCCTGTCTACACACTTCATACTAACTGCAATACTTCATTTGGATAGCCTAGTTCCACAGAGTACTAGATCTCCTAACTAATTTGATTATAAAATATTTTCATTCTTTTTGATAGTCCAAGGTAATTCTTTCCAGGTGTCAGCTGCAGATTTCATGTATTTTTCACTGTGAGATTGATTGTGTCACTAAAGCTATTTTCACATCCTTTGGGTAATGTCATTTATTCTACCAGACAAAGGAAGACCTGAAGCACATGGGATGTACTGCTATTTCTTGACCTAAAATCAGGCATCTTAAATAATCTACTGTGAAACATGGATGGCTTGTGTGAATTTGTGCTTCCGGTCCTTCTTCACATTTTATACTCTATTTCGTTATGGAAGGTATATCTTTTCTCATAGTAATGTAACAGTTGGAGCACATTCTGTGCCCCCAATAGAAACACTTAACTAGTCTTGTAAAATGAGACTAATTGTAAGAGGCCTAACACCTAGGCTATTAAATTTTCTGTATACCTGTCTTTAATAATCCTTTTACTCACATTCAAGAAATTACTAATAGGTATTACCCTTGATAAATACTGAGGAAAAAACCTAAAACATTACTATATGGGTTTTCTTGTTACTGCAGTTACGGAATTTTTCTGGTGTGAAAGTTTGTAACACTGCATATTAGATCCAATGTTCCCATACCTCACAGAATTTGATTCTTAATGGAATATCTGATCAATAATGCAGATTTTAAAATTCAGACTCAGGTAAGCAAATATTACATATAGCTTTTAGCCAAAAATACAGCACTGAAAGTTCTAAAAGACTCGAACAACTTCACTATAATATTATTTCCAGCACATAAGGTCAATCAGTCTCAAATAATCTATACTATCTTGGACTGAAAATATTCATATATAATTTCAATCAATAGATGCATTTGATAATATTAGATTCCATAATATCCTTTTACTGGCATTTGTATATAAATTTACCTACTGATTTTTTCATTATATTGTAGTTTGTCATTATGGATTCAGTAATGCACATAATAGTATACTTGCTCACCACAGCATAAAAAAGTCTCCATACAAAACAGTTATATACTGAAATCCCCTGGTATTTAATTTTTCTTTAGATTTTCTTGAGAAAACTAAAGACTCTTCAAGCTGTGACTTCAAAAATATTGCATGTACTTCTGCTTTCCTTTTATGACACCTGCCTGTCTCTGAAAAAAAAAAAAAAAACAAAAACAAAAAAACAAAAAAACCTGTATTACTGGACATGAGTTTGCCTTTGACCTATTTAAGAACCAGGTCAACAAAATCCCTTGGGAGATAGTCCTGAAGGGCCCAGAGGGCCAAGCGGTCTGGACGTTCTTTAAGAATGAAGTCTTCAAGGTGCAGAAGCAGCCGTGCCCATGTGCCAACAGACAAGCCAGTGGGGAAGACCAGTTTGGCTGAACAGAGCTTTGGCTGGAAATCAGGGAAGAAAAGGAGATTTTATGAACTTTGGAAGAAGGGCAGGCAATTCTGCAGGCCTATGAGTATTTCATGATGTTATACAGGGAGAAGATTAAAAAGGTGAAAGGCCAGCTAGGACTCAGGGTGGCCACTGCCATGAAAGGTAATAAAAATATGTTTTTACAAATCCATTAGTAATAAAAGGAGGGCCAAGAATAATCTCCATCCTTTATTGCAGGGGTCCTCAAACTACGGCCTGCGGGCCAGATACGCCACCCCAGGGTCCTCAATCCGGCCCCCGGTATTTACAGAACCCCCCACCCCCCCCCCGCCAGGGGTTGGGTGGGAAACCAAGCAGCCGCAGATGGCTGCCTGCCACTGCATCCGCGCCGGCCCCTGGTTAAACAGTGTGAGGACCCCTGATTTATTGGATGCAGTAGGGAACATGGCCACACAAGATGAGGAAAAGGCTGAGGTAATCAATGTTTTCTTTGTCTCAGTCTTTAATAGTAAGACCAGTTACCATCAGGGTACTCAGCCCCCTGAGCTGGAAGACAGGGACAAGGAGCAGAATGCAGTCCCCACGGTCCAGGAGGAATCAGTTAGCGACCTGCTGCTCCACTTAGATGTGCACAAGTCTATGGGGCCAGATGGGATCCACCTGATGGTACTGAGGGAGCTGGCAGAGAAATTCACCAAGCCACCCTCCACCATTTCTCAACAGTCCTGGCAAATGGGGCAAGGCCCAGAAGACTGGAGATCAACCAACATGACACCCATCTGCAAGAAGGGCAGGAAGGAGGATCCAGGGAACTACAGGCCTGTCAGCCTGACCTCGGTGCTGGGGAAGGTTATGGAGCAGATCATCCTGAGTGCCATCATGCAGCATGTGCAGGACAACCTGCATGGCTGTATGAAAACCATCATGGGTTTATGAAAGGCAGGTCCTGCTTGGTGATCCTGATCTCCTTCTATGACAAGATGATGTCCTTAGTGGATGAGGGAAAGGCTGTGGATGTTGTCTACCTGGATCTTAGTAAAGCTTTTGACACCATGTACCACAGCATTCTCCTGGAGAAACTGGCTGCTCATGGCTTGGATGGGTGCACTCTTTTCTGGGTAAAATGGCCGAGCCCAATGAGTGGTGGTGAATGGAGTTACATCCAGCTGGTGGCCGGTCACAAGTGGTGTTCCCAAGGGCTTGGTGTTGGGGTCAGTCCGGTTTAATATATTAATCGACAATCTTGATGAGGGGGTTGAATGCACTGTCAGTAACTTTACATATATAAACTATCCCTTATACACATTTAAGTGATGTAACAACACTGAGAAACTAATCACTCTGAACTATCTATATTTTTGCACCATTTTATGACAAAAACTGTGCTTCTTTCATGGTCACTATTTACATGATTTTAAAGATTTCTCTCCAACACACAAGCACTTCTTTTAGTTGTGCATTTCACTGGAAAAGTAATGAGGCATAAAGCAGAACAGTTCTCTTTTAATTTGTTTTAGCAGATCATTTTAGCCATCAGTATCTGAACCAGCTGAAGTACAGTTTCCATTTCCCTTCTCAGCCATGGATAACACAAAACTGACAACACATATTTTTCTCTGTCAAAACACTTCACCTACTTCTCAGTGTGCAGACAGCTTAAGAGCCATAACTTAGGCCAAGATTACAGCAACATTCTTCTTGTTATCTTAATATTGGAAAAGTACACACACCAGATCCTTAACAGGAGTATACTAGCTCAAAAGCATGTCATAGATAAAAAGGGATTTCCCAAATGATAGTGTCAAATGGGGAAGAAAAATAACCTATGACTTATCAGATAAGAGTGGTGAGGGCTAGGACAATACCGTCCACTGTATCTTGTCAGACACATAACACTCAGCTGTTTCAAGACATATTCAAGCACATTCTACACAGAGTTTCAGTTGGCTGAAATGCAGTGTGCACATCTTATTTTTCTGCCTTGGTTGACGCTGGTTTAGCTTTTAGGGAATGGCCAAAGCAGACACAGACCATTTATGCAAAGCCTTCCCTTGCACAAAATTAGACACGTTAAACCTGAGGATTATAGAAAGAAAATCACACAAACATATGAAAAAAACATACACACAAATAAATTGTTCTGAATCCTAAATATGAAGTTGTAGTACAGCTGTCTTTCAAATACTAATTTCTCAATATAAAATAGAAAGACTACCAATAAAACAAAATGCTGTGCCTATACAACTTCTGCTGGATGGACTCAAGTCAGGCCCAGACCAAGCATTTTCAGAAAGCTAGTATAAAGGCAAAGCAAAAATAACTATTTACCAGTCACAACATGCAATTACATTATTCCTCCTAAATTAAACATAAATAGACAAAAGGCCATCCAAGCCAACAAAGAAAAGGTTCTTCTGCCTGTTGTATCAACAACAAAATTGCTACTTCTTCTCCTAAATATATATTATAACCAATGTGAAGAACTGTGTACCTCCACAAGGAGCAGGGGTCAGAGGAGGGTTTTTCTGTCCCTGGCCTAAAAGGGCATTTAGCCAGAGCAGTGAGATCGACTCATTGCAGATTGCAGGCTCTTCTATTGTACCAAGACCTCACCTTCAGCTGAGGGTTTCTGCATGCTTGTACTTCATTGCACAGCAGAAGTACATCTCCCTCGGTGTTGCAAGAGACCTTACAAAAACATTTAAATAGTCTGCACAAGTAATGCGTGCCTGGAAACTGCAGAGCTGGGGAATGCAGGAAGGGGTAATGTACTTAAGCAAAATTACAGTGTAACATTACCTGGTTCACAGCTTCCCTGCCTAAATCACATTCAATTAATTTGAACAAAAGTGTTTATTTCAAATTATGAACATGTTAGTCTTTTCCTTAGCTGCAGCATGAGCTACTCTGTTCCCCATGCATTCCAGTCTAGATTCATTAGCTAGGTATTGCCGCAGAGAGTTTGACAAATTCTGATTTCTACTATAACATATACACTGATGGTAGGGCACCGATTGCACAGCATGCCTAACAATTGCCTCCTAACTGAAAAATTATTTCAATTTTTTTTTCTCATTTTAATTTATAGCATAATGTGAAAGATTTCTCCCATCACTGAATTTTAGACTTTTCAAATTCTGGCTCTTTGAAACTGAGATAAATATATGGATTTGTAATCCTATATCAATGAGGATATGGGTGAACCACTGTCAGATCAATTTAACTGCTGAGCATTGACCAAATCAGATATTAATTTTCTATTTCATGTAAGAAAAATTATTTATTTTAAAGGATTAATTGTTATACTTGGTCCACACTGACATGTAAATTTCACACACCATGCTAAGCCAGATTCAACTTATCATTATATTTTCTATGTTAATGTTTTCTTCTCTGTAATTGCCACATCCATATATGTTTTTTTCATTCAGAAATACTTAGCAGACAATGAAAGCAACATAGGTAGTATTATTAAAACCACAAAACTATAGAGTAATCTTGGGTGAAAGGATCTCTGGAAGTCGGTAGTCCAACCCCTTGCTCAAGATAGGGCTAATATTAATCAGGATGCTCAGGGTCATATCCAGCTGGATTTTTAGTATCTCCAAGGGTGAAGACTCTACAGCCTCTTTGGGCAACCTATTCCAACCATTTTCCATCCTGACATTTTTTTTTCTTATGTCAAGTCAGGATTTCCAGTGTTCCAACCCTGTGTCCATTGCCTTCTGTCATGTCATTTCATACGTCCCAGAAGAATCTGGGTCCATTTTCTCTAGTCTCTTATATCAGGTAATCATAAAAGAAAAAGATAAAAGGGAAATAAAGCTGTACTTGACACAAGATTGTCAGGTCGTTTCTTTTTGGTTTGCTTGTTTTACAGTTTTCCATACCCTTCACTTAAAAAGAATCAAATTGCTATTGATTATCCCACTTACCTCTGTCTTCTGTTTCTGTCCACTACAGAGGTAAAAAGCAACTAGCATTTGGTCAAGGAGACATGAAAAATTTTTGTTTTCCAAACTATTCAGACTATCTGAGCCTGGCAGAACATCCTGGGGGGAAAAAAGCTACATTTTCTCATAAGATTTCCCATTCTTTGTGCTTGTATTCTTCCTTCTTCCAACTTCCTTTTAATTTCTACAGAGTGTTTTCAATGGTATACGTTTTCATTTTTTACCAGCGTGCTGATAACCAGCTCATTTCCCTTATAAACAACACAGAAAATGCAGGATAAAGAAGGCCCCTAACTGACGTTTGGGTTGCATACTCGTGTAGACATCCCTTAATTTCTTCTCTGATTTCACCTTATTCTTATATCATTCTTCACAATAACCTTTTTGGAGACTTGTGACATCGCAAATTGATTTCAGTTCTACAAGATTGCATTTCATCTTTCCTTTTACTTCTAGATTGACAGATGCATTTTCATTCAGAAAGAATGTTAAAAATCGTGCTTTGAGTTCCACATCTTTAGGTTGTATCTTTTCAATCTAAACGAATGGGAAACTACTATCATGGTAAAAATGATTTATATGATGAACACTAATCTCATCTGTGCTCCAGAAGAATTAACCACTGTCGATGTAAATTTATATCTATTCACTCAATGTACTGACAGCCAAGAATCCCATCCACAACAGTGGTAGGTTCCCCTTCTAACTGCCAAACCATACTAAATTGGTATGAGTGGCTTTTACTAGTCCATTCGATTTGAATGACATTTTCCATTCCTCATGAGTCTGACAACATGGTAGACAAGAGCGCTTAGCTGCATCTTCAGGCACTTCCTGTGGAAGAATGGAAATACAGACAGGATCATGTGGAATAAATCTTCACAGAAGGTGGAAAAATAAGAGACTGGCAAAACACAGCCCACACTATACTTATTACAAATAGCAAGCACATTTAGAAAACATTTAAAAACATTCCAGAGGTATTGCTTCTTTATTCTTTCTTTTAATTAATAGTTTAGCCTTTATGACTTCAACATAATACATTTTTCTTTTCCCAAAGATTATGGTGAACATATTTATTGTTATTAATGCAGAAGTTACATATACCTAGTTACATCCTAATGGATCATTAACAGTCATTTCAGATGATTAAAGGCTTTTGGCCTTCAGCCTTTACATATACAGTGTACCTCAACTATGTATTTATAGTCCATTAATGCACCATCATACTGTCTTACTGCTTTATTATGTTATATGCTGCAAATCTGGAACAATGTTATTTCACAATATTTATTTAGAAAAGTGGATGAGAAGAAGAATGTTGCACAATTTCCACTATGGGCTAAATATCTGAAGTATATTTTTGTAATAAATTGAAATTGCATGTACTAAAGAATATTTGCTGTGGCTTGCAAGTTTCATTTGAGTTACATAGTGCTACAAACCTGAAAAAAACATGACTAAGCTATGCAAAAGCAAAACTCATCTGCTTATTCTCTTCTTTCTTTGCACAAAGCTCCCATAAGTCTCCTTTTTCCTGTCCCACACTTCCCCATCCCATACACAGAAAGACTAGGATAGGTGAAACAGAGATGTGTACTTAGCTAGTACAATGCAGACAAAGGCCAGCCCTCCAGGCTAGCACAGCAGAGCTGTGTGGGGCAGATAGTCTTTAGGCAGATAAACAGCATGTCAGATTGCTCATGGTCTTGCCCAACTTTCAGTTTGGATATCTGATTTATACCCTCATGATTTTATTAAACAGAGTCTATGTTCTATAGCCCAGAGGGCAGTCATGGGCAGTACCATGTCACTGAGCTACAAAATGTCAAATCAGTTCACCCCCTGCTATATCCATCCATGATACTACAAGATTATTTGCACAGTGCTTTCCACTGTACCTTACAAAATCTTGCATTAAGAGACTTTGCCCCTCATTCCACTTTGAGGAAAGTTTATTTTTAATTCTCTGAGTCTTGTCTCAGCATACTCTGTGTCATTTTATCCAGCTCCTTTCACGCTTTCCTATTGTAAGCAGGATCATACCACTTAGTTATTCTATCAAGAAATTAGCCTTCCAAATAATTTGATACCATAATATCACTCTGCTCAATGCTCTTGATCAGAATAGATAACACTGGTCTAATTGTTCTTGAGTAGTATCCAGAACAATAGAAGGCTGAAGCAAGAGGATATTAACTTCATACAGAGCTGTCATTACAATCATTAGAGTGACAGTAGGTGAGAAGCAGACTTGCAGAGGTCTACTCAGCTGGTAATCCAGATGGGCAATTCAGAGGCTGTTTGCATTTTGGAAAAATATCATGACTGTTCATTGCTCTCAAGTTGTCCAAAATAAATTAAATGTTCAGTAAAATGTTGTGCTAAGGGTTGCAAATAAATTCTAAAGTTATCAGCTATGGTATTCTAACTGTATTTCCTTGATGAGTAAATAAGCATACTAGTCCATTGCTCCAGCCAATGATGACCAACAGCAGTGAGTCTTTCTTCATTAAAAAGTTGATCAGAAAAAGCACATTAAATTCTTCTGCTGATCTTACAACACACATGCATAGTGGGACACAAGGTCTAGCAGAGAAGTTCCCTGTTGTAGAAAGACTTCCAATGGGCTAAAAGATGCTTGGAGCCCTGTCCACCTCCACCACCTACTGACTTCTACACCAGCCTCCTATCACGGGGGAGTACACCAAAGCCCAGAGAAAGGTGGAATAGCTCAGGTAAATTCATTAATATCTATGGTTAGAGGCAAGGATGAAACCAACTCTTAGAACCAAATCAGAAAAGCTGAAATCACAAGATAGATTTTTAACCCAGCACACATATATTGTACTTCGTCAGACATTTGCAGAATGTATGGTAACCTTTACAACAGCCCAGTTGAAGTAATTCAGCCAACAACGTGACTCAGACCAAGTGCTCCATGTTCCCAGCCAGCCACAGGAAAGGACCTAGATACACCCAGATTCTGGGGTTTCATGTGGCATCCTGCTGTCCATCATGCTGTACCCACCCAGATTACACAGCATAGATATAACAAGGACCTGGGAAAGTGTAACTCTCCTGAGACGGTGCCATGGGAAGCAGGAGAAAAACAACAGACCTACTGGAAGCAAGAAATGGCCTGTGTCCAGGAGAACTGGGGCTAGAACCTGCCCCCATGCACAAAGCAGAGCAAAGTAGAGTGGGGAAGCTGTGTGAGGGAGTCTCAGACAGCCGTGTGTTCATGGACACTTAAAATCTCCCAAGAAGGAAGACAGAGATGATCATAACACGTAATTGCTACATACAGATGCAAACAAAGGTTGATTGGTATCAAGATAAAACTGCATCGTGCTAGCTTTCAGTCACCAGCTTATGGAACAACACTACTCTTTCCCTCATAAAGCTCAAGAAGGAGCCTTTCCTGCACTCATTATCTGAGGCAAAACAAAGGAGGAGAATGCCTATGTTATCATTTCTTTGAAGTGCAGCCCAGAAAGAAACTGTTGCTTGAGTCTGAACATACACTGTGCAGAACATGTGTAACCCCACTGAGATCAGAACAAGACCCGCTGTTTCCTAAACGAATGTAGTTAGTGGAAAATATAGCACATTTTCTCAACATCAAATTTTATTTTGTGTTTTGCATAGATCTAACCACTCAGACTTTGCTGAGCCTGCAGAAGAAATAAATCTCTTCTGCATATAGGCACTGTTTGTGAAGACATTCATTAAAATTGGGTCATGCAGAGCTCCTTATAGGTGCAGTTCCAGAGAACTGTAATGTTGTGCAGCAGAAAGATTAAGTTCCTCCCTCAGTTAAATGTAAGTCTTCAGATGTGGCAGAGTGATAGCCCTTATTGATACTCCTTGCCTCAAGCCTGAATGTGGTTAGTCTCATACAAAAAAGCACTATTCCCGTAACTTGGAACTGACTCTGTTGTCACTTATCTCTGTTTTGCACAGGAACAATCCTAGTAAAGATAGTGGGTTTGTTCTGACACATGAAAGAAGAATCATTATTATACACAGCAGCTGAACTGGTCAGCTGTTAAACAGTCTTAAGTCAGATCAACTTGCATGAGAGATATTTTGAATTAGACAGACTTACCTGCATATATCTTATTAATATAAATGGCTATAATAATTTTCATGCATTTCTGCTGGGCTAGCAATGCAGGTGAAAACATGAAATAACAGTATTTAGTATGCTGTGTCAGTTCATGCTTTCCCCTTCATGCCAACCAAGGAGCAGCTCCCTTTGAAACTAAATAGTCATTAATATGAACTTGTGCATAATTGTGCTTGCTGTGAAAGAATGAAGAGACACTGGAGCTGAAAAATCTTTCTGGTTTGCTTTCAGTAATAGCTTTTGCATTATTATAGTATAAGAGGTAGAATAGTGGTGGAGGGGAAATAGATCTGTAATGTTTTGCTTCAGAGAGCTCTTCAACTCATTTTCTTGCTGCCTGCATATGAGAAAGTGCCCAGCTGGCAACTTTACTTCTGATTTATAGAAAAGGTCAGTTAATCCCAAGCAGGCATTTTGCTAAATATCAAGATATCTCCCCATGTGTTTTCTCTGTCTAGCTCAAAGGAAGTTGGAAGCTGAAGCATCAGCAAGGCTTACAGAGTAAGGTGGAATGATACCATCTTTAATCACTATCACTCACAGTAATTTTGCTTCCCAGTATTGAATAGTTTCTGGATCATAATTAAGATTACGAATTTACAAGGATTCTCCATTTGTCATAATATTTCTTCATAGATAGACTGATAGGGCAAACATCTCATCTTCATCTATTGCATGACTGCCATACTGCCAGGCATATAATGCAGAGAGAAAGTGCATTGAGAGTAATCCTGCAGTCCCTATCAAAACTTAACAATTAATCTGAGGTCAACGTGAGATTTGCATCAAGACTAACCCATCTTAGAAATACCAGTTCTCCCCAGCCATCATATCTCTGACTTCCACAAGAAGAACTTTTCAAAATGTTCATAAAAAGGGTGCAGAAACAGCACTCAGTGGTTGTTTATTTTTCTAAATGTAAACAGGGAAAAAAAAAAAAAAAAAAAAAAAAAAAAACACAAACCAAAACAAACCATAAAGTCACTACAGGGTGCAGAAAGCAAGTCAGGAAACTTTATAAAATTATACTTGTGGAAACCTGTGTGTTTATTCAATGATATGAAATAAATGGAGCAGAAGTATCAACATCAACATTTGTTTAAGTACACATTAACAAGAATACAAAGTATAAATAAGAGGAGATAAAAGCTTGGCAATAGCCCTGAAGGAAATTGCGAAGTGTCCAGAAGCAACACACCATAACCCTTTCTATATTAAACTAGTATATCACACCTGACAAGACACCAAGGGGAAGGGAGATTTTTTTTCAGATTTGGTTTTGGTTTTTGCAATTATCTGTGGCATGTAGGCAACACGTCCTTCAAAAACATGCATCTTGAAATTTATACTGGAGAAACATATATGAAACTTTATTAAAACAAAAAAACTATGTTTTCCACCTCAACTACATACACACCATTCTAACTCCAGTGCAGACAGCATGTCACTCAGCTTAAAAATTAGCACATACATATAGTATAGAACGGCCAATAACTTGCAGACCCCTGACATGATTAATTTTTCCATTCCGGCGTCTGTACATTTTACTAGGGCCATAAACACATCACCATTACAGAGTGTGACGAGAACTTTAGTCGGCCAGCAAAGCAATGATGATCCTTTTTAAAGGTCTCATCTGAAAGGCCCTGCATTAAGCTTCACACTAATCCTTTTTTCTTTTGAAGTAATCTGAGCTGAACCCACTAAAATGTCAATGTGAAGTCCAAAAAGGGCAGATATATTTTTTAACAGAGAGCACAAAGAAGTCTAAGGAATGTATAAGCCTTTATTTGAATATGATCTGCATTTTCTTATAAAATTGTATGTGGAAAAAAAAAAAAAAAAAAAAAGAGAGAGAGCCATCTCAGCACCTCATAGACAGTGCAGCTATAGTAGTCCACCAAAACAAAATCACTTCTGGCCAGAGCTTGTGTTCCAGGCAGCCACTGGGAATATTGCATAAACCACTTAGTTGTCAAATTTCACAATACATGTCAGATCAAAGGCACTGGTTTGTTAAAGACAGAGTTTTAAACAAACCTCCTCGGTTACAAAGAGTCATCACTACACAGAGCTTAGCCTTTCCTCAGAGAAAGAGAATTAGTAGAAAAATACAAGATTTAAGATTGGCCATCTCCATATTGCTTTAGAAAAGTCAGCCAGAAAGACTGGCCATCTCCATATTGTTCTAGAAAAGTCAACCATTTTCTATGGTGTGAGGAAATTACCTCAAAAGCTCTGCTGTCTTCTCCACAGCACAGGGTGCAGGAAAATTGCTTCAGTTGTGTAGTGGTGCTGCAGCACCTCCAAGAGGCAGGACCACATGAAGACGTTGAAGCTACTTTCATCTCTGTCTTTGCAGCCTGCACTGAGCCCATCTCAGCCAGAGCACGATTAAGTAAACATGTTATTACACACTGTTGTTTTACCACCCCTTTGATAAAAGAGGCAATACCTTTACTATCATGCCAGCTATGATCCTGTACCTTTTTCTAGAAACTGTGCTCATTGCAGACACAAACAGCTACCATGAAAGTGAATCTGCATCCAGAACTTCCATTACTGAATGTAAATTGATGTTAAAAGGAGGGCGAATTCTGGAGTTTTGCTTGATTTTTGCTAGGTTTTAATCTTTGTTTAAAAGAAGTGCTGAAAAGAAATGCCTCCAATAGCTGTAAGATTTATATAATTGTAATTCCAAGAACAAATAATGGAAATTACTAATATGAAACAGAATGGATGATTAACATTCACTTCGGGCTAAAAGCAGAGCTCTCAGGATTCTGAAATGGTCCATGTTTTCCAAACCAAGTGTTGGCTGGTTTCCTTAGGTCTTTCTTTTTCAAGGATGGCTGTGAAAACTGAATTCAGAAAATACTTCATACCCTTTAGCCATCATCAAGTCTATAGCAATGTACCTGGGCTACCATTTCCGAACTTTTTGTTGCTGTTGCCGTGGAAGCTGATAACCAAATTAGAAGTGAGTAGATCATGGTGACACTTTTCCAGTCTGAAATCTGCAGATATAAAATTATCATGTCATGCATTTTAAGGACAAACATCACATGTTCTGTAAATTGAGTTCTGAGACCCAACGTCGTTGCATTTTATGGTGTTTGATGGCTTCCATTATTTTCAGGCATCAACCGCTTAAGTTAATTGAAACTAGCTAGCTGTAAATTTGCCACAAATTATTTTTTAATATCATGTAGTAGTTGGAAGAAAAAAGAAAATAAAAGTTCAGGTTAAAGTCTGGTGACATAGTCCTATGGAGGATTTGAACTAGTGCAAGAAATGTCAATCCAAAACTGATTTCAGACTCCAGGTTTTCAGAGCACTTTCACAATTTTGGGACATATGATTTTTCTAGTTTCTGTTTTATATGACAGAATAGACCAGATCAAGGTCAGAAGAGTATTCTAAAACACGCATCTTTTCCTTGCCTCTTCTGCAATTACTCTCAATTGAATAATTATCTAAGAAAAATTGGGTCAGGAGTTCATCAACTAAGTTAATTGAGTATCTGACAAAAGGTTTTATTCATGGATAAGATTATAATTGTTGTCTAAATTATATGAAGAAAAGCAAAAATATGAAACCCATCATTCCTGTACTGCTTTCCAGCAGTTAGAGCAAACGTTTGCTTCATAGCTCCCTTGCTTCCACACACACTGCACGTTTCACACACATTTACAGCAAAGCTCTCAGTTAATGCCTTTCTGTCTCAGCAAAATAAAACCGCAAGAGTATGAGACAGATGAGATGAGTTGTACTCCAATGGTTTTGTAAAACCTGTGTTTGAACTAGAAAACAAAAATTGTATGACATTTGAGGGTTTTAACCAATATAAATCCCGAGGCAGCAGTTCAGGGCAGTGTGTTAATTTGGTTGGCAAATTCAAAAGCAGTTAAAAGGCAAAAGGCATTAAATTAAAGAAAATGCCATTGAACTGGAAGGGCATAATGGGCCTAAAAGATTCATTATTGTTTGGGGAAGAGGGTGTCCCACCACCATGTAATACAATAAAAATCCTCCAATTCAAAGGCATAGTGATAGTTCAGTTACATTGCCCTTTCCTCTTGTATTTCACTAGCTGAAAAGTGATGATTACAGGATTTGTGGGGTCTGAATGTTGGCATCTCCTATGCTGTATGAATAATAGGCTCCATTTTAATTTTAAAATGCAGATTTAAAGGCCTGGGTATTGCTGCTGATATGAGCCAAGTATGAGCCATGCTGGTTTACACTTTCTAAATGCTCAACCCCCAGCTATCAAAAACACATAGATCATCAGAAGTGAATTTCAGCAGAGCAATTTCTGTAAACCACTGTTGGTAATTTCAGTTCATTTGCCCACCCTCCCGGTTTTCAGCTTTTTATGTTACACACACACACAAAATAATTCTAAAGGGCAATCTAAAGAAAGTGCAGATATCAATAAAAAAATTCATATGTATTTTCATTTTAAATATTGAATCTATACTGGGGCTACCCAGTGTCAAAGTACTCACAAATTTCACCAATATCTTTCCTGATAAGCAAAATATTTTGTACTTGTCTCTCTTAAAAGCATTACTGATCTAGAAAGCAACTGCTAGAAAAATATATTGACAAACTTCTAGGGTTATACCATGTTAACAGCAGCTGGATTTGGAAAGTCGGAGAGTTATATCATAGTTTCTCCCCTGGGACCCAGTTAGGTGACAAGGTATACATACGGATCTCTACCAAGTCACACAGTCACATGACAAACATAGTTTCCTTAACAAAAGTACTGCAGTATTATATTCTGGGGCATAGACTCCTGAGATTAAGAGAGATGACAGTATCTATAAATCGGCATTCCCAGTTTTGACTGCAATACCCAAGAGCACCATCATCCAGAGATGATGCTTTGCAGAATGATGGTAAGAAACATAACAGGTAGCTAAATCAACAGATGTCTCAGCAACATACCTGCTGTTCAAAAAAATGAATTGTGCCCTTGGTTGGGGAATTATCCCAGTACATTTTGTGAGCTCAACCTGCTTTGTAAAAATTAATTTCAGGGAAAGATGAAGGATTTTTCATGTATCCAAACCCAAATGAAGTTCTTTAGGTTGCTGTAAATCCAGCCTAGCACATAATTTAAATTCAAGATACCTATATTTCTCAAGCACATTGCAGGGAGGCATGAGGGTGTTACTGACAGCTTCCAGGTATTGCTAAAAACTGCTGTTCAATTCCCATGTTGAAAGTTTTTGTCTTTATTGGACACAATTAGAATCACTTGTTCCAGAGAACTTGGAAGAAGTATAAAGTGCACACTTATTTGGGGGGGTTCTGTAAACAAAGTTTAAATCTTGCTTGATTTTTCTCATCATGCACTAAGACAGCCTTAGCACCTGTGCAAGGCTACTAACATGGCTTCATTCTCTTTAAATCTCCCTGTTTATTCTCATCTGATCCTCCCTGAAACTGGCAGGCATGTTTGTTACCTACAAGCTATATTCCTTGCACATGTGTTTTTTTAAAACCTAGAACATGTACTAATACTAATTATTTATGCATTTATATACATTTTTCCCACTTGCCTCTGGACAAAGATATCCTTTCTGATCAGCAGACAAGAGCCTTGAGCTAGGACATTCATGTTTCCTGGAAACCAATGGCCATTTCTGCTGCCTGTGCAGTCACACAACTCTACACTGATTTTTCACACATTTCTGGACAGAAGCTAAGGGCTACAGCACCCCCTGTTATCACCAACAGATGTGTCTGCTCACAGGAGATGGCTCTTAAATAAAAACACAGAATGCTCACATCACCAGTGGGTGAGCAGCTTCTCCCATGATCTCCCAAGGTTTGTCTTTACAGTGAGGGGAAAGGAGAAGGTGAATGAACAAACTACCCTTTGGAGTTTGTGATCCTTCGCTTAATGGCAATGAACAGCTGAAAACGGCCCAAGGACATGACTGAGATGGGCACATCTTCTTATGAAACTCAGCTTCCTGAAGTGAGTGTCTCAAAATTTGGTTTCTTTAGGGGTCATGGGATCAACTGGTCCTTTTTCTGTCTGAAAACAGAGCTAAATGGAAATCTACGGAAAGAAATAACTGAAATGCATACTGCAACTCTTTGCCTGCTTCCCCCTCCATGTCACAGTCCAACACACCCTTCCAACTCATGTCTTTCCATTTTAAGTATGCTACAAAGAATCCTTCTGGGCACAGCATACATTTTCAGCATCCATCCACCAGCCAGGCAAAGTGTATCCAGAGGCACAAGGACACAAGCATGCTTAGAAAAAAAAAGCTACCACTTGCCTCCAAGGAAAAAGAGACATATGAATCTGTGGGGAGCCATATCCTTTTATCTCTACTGGAAATAAAAAAATAGTGCAAAGAGATGCTTTTCCAGCAGCAAGTGAATAGTTCTGTCATCTATTTTGTTCAATCAGCTTCAGAATAGACATTTTTGTTCACAAATGTCCATGTTTCTGCTTTCTTGATACTCATTGGTCAGCATTGTTTGCTGCTAAAAGGCTATTACAGGTACACTGTTGTCAGTGGAAAAATATGACCTCGACTACTTTGCATTTCCTATTTCAGTATCTATTTCCATTTTGTGAGATTAGATTCTTGACATTAAAATTGCAGATTAGTTACCAAACTCAGTGAGCTGTCTTCTTAAACAGCATCTTCGCAGCAGGAACAATACCAAAAAGATCAAAACCCAACCAGCTGGTTTATCCATTATGAAGGGATACCTATAAAGGAACTACAGATGAAAAGAAATAAAATAACATATAAACAACTCCTGGAACCCAACACCAGAATGGATGGCTATTACTCAGAAAAATTTTGAATGGCGAGTAGAAAAAATGGGTATCAGAAAAGAAACCTGAAAACTAAAATAGACTATCCAGTCCAATCCTCTGATGATCTTAATTAATGTTTCCCTTCCCCACCAAATGAGAAGCATCAGTAGAAATATTTTACAGCTCAGACTCACATGACCTCATGCTGGCTCATGAAGACTTCTGTGTGAACATGCCAGGCAGGATGATGTCAGTGCTATGCAAAGACAAAGCATGGCACTGCAAAGTTTGACAACAGTTAAACAGAGACAAATTGAGCACAATTATGCTGAGCCTTCACATTAAGTGAAGTGACAGTATTGAAACACAATTACTTTGCTGTCATTTTCTTTTTAGTATCAGTTGCACTCCAAAGCATGTAAATGCCGCCTTTACTAACTTTATGTCTTTCTAACTATTTTCCCTTGCTGATGGAAATAAAGCTGTCCCACCAGTGAAAACACTTCTGGATTTTTAAAAATGAATGTACACCAGATTAAAAAAGGTAGTTATGCTCATATCTTGATAAAGATTAAATGGAGAATGAGATTCATTTGGTCAAGAAAACACCTCACACTGATCTTTGCCTGGCTCTTAAGCTCCATGTCTCACTGTGTAATTTTGTGCCCTCTTCATAAGCATTCAGTTCTGGACAGCATTGCAAATAGTACTGTAGGTTAAATGTGCCTTTGATTAGATTCAGCCATCTATGAATACTTCAATACCATAAAGTAAAATATGTTTGGGGTTTAACAGCTAAAAATACTCTTTGCCTTCATCAGCTGAGGAATTACAACAAGTAAAACTTATAAAATGTCCTTAAAGACTTGTGAGCTTAAATTGCATTTTCAGTTATTTTTCAAAAGTATGCTATGTAATATTCATGTTCCTTTGGGTCTTACCAAAATTCACTTTTGCTGAAAACAGGAATTAGCACCATTTAGCTGCTTTATAAATCACACATCATAAATTGCCTTCTACCTGCTGATTTCAAGGTTAAAAAAATGGTTAATCTAAGTAATAATGAGGTCACCTAAAAACCTGCATATATGTACCGTATTTTTAGAGACTAATACTAACAATCACCAGGCAGTAGAATCTTAATGGTGACCAACATATAGTTGCTGAGAAACTAGAAGAATAGTGAGACAAAAAAATTATGATATGGAGACAGTTCCTATACACTTTATTTCCCTAGGTTGACTTTACAGAATGACATGTCACCAATATTTTAAAATAAGTTAACACTTTATAAATTGTCTGATGAGTTCCTTCTTAGAAAGTCCTCACACACCATTTTCTTCAAATATCTGGGGTTTTTTTCAAAAATATTCAGAGATGCATTTAGCATATTTTGTTTCCCTTGTTGCTGTCTGTTCAAAATCTGAACTTTAAGTTCCAATATTCTTCTTTGATTAAAATGCCAAATGTTATTAGCTTTGATCACTGACTGAATCAATGAAACTCTTACAACTTCAAATCTCTGTTATAGAGTTGCTTGCTGCTACAACATTTAAATTTCACAATCCGCATTAAACCTGAACTCCACTTGAAGTAAGCTTTTGTTCACTAGCTCATGTGAATACTTACAGAAAGAAAATACAAGAAAACAAGTACTGACATTCAGTAATGAGTATTCATTACAGGAACCTATGACAAAACTTTTTTTGATCAAACACAACCAGCAAAACTTGTTTTGAAATTTAAAAGAAAATTTAATGAACTTTTTTTTTTAGACCCCTGTCAGAATCCTGAATTAGTATAAAGTGATGCAGCCCTCCTGATACAAAAGCTTGTGGTGGTTTACATCACCCTAGTTAGGCAAGCAGAACATAGACATTTCAAGCAGAAGAAGAATTTTATTTTATGGACTTTGTCAAGTCATCTATATATCTCAGCTATTCATGCTGGAAACTACAGAGGCTTTCTGGCTGCCAGCCAACACTATCGTGCATGGATATCCAAGACTAAGAAGGACAAACATCTGGTAACTAAATAAACAGAAGTCTAAATGATGCGTTAGATTCCCTGGCATCATTGCATAACTGAAGGGAAAAAGGAAGTCCCTACTGAAATACTAACACACTTTAATGGAAGAGCCTTCCTCTCTTCTTGAAAAACATGTTTACTTTATTGTTCCTGAGTGAAGTCTTGGACAGCAGCAGAACCACAATGCCATAGTGAAGTGTCTGGGTTTCCCTAAGTGCCAAACCAACTGCAGCACTGCAACTAGAACCAGCTGTTTCAGGAAGATTTTTCATAATCCTGAAAGAATATGTACATAAACACAAGTAAATATATAAATATAAGCACACATTTGAAAACAATTTTGAAAGAAACTGTAACATTGGTAGAGAAATTTATCTAATAAATTGTTTACATTTACATAGTTTACAATGTATTAATCAAAAAAATCCAACTTTGTTTCTACTTCAGGCAAACAAAGTATTTCAGATACTTTAGTATCACTGAGTATCTCAGACATTGTCAGGAAAGTAACATTTTTATGTTAGGAATTAATAAACTTTGTTGCAGCACATGCCTTTTAGAGGGAGATGTAAGCCAACAAAGCTTTAAACAAACAAACAAACAACAAAAAAGCTACAAGTTACATCAAATTGTCATTATTATTTTATTTACGGCAACTATGCTCTGTTGCAACCGCACATACAAATGTTACCTATGTGTTGGTATATACATTGGTGTGTGACAAAAAGCATAAAGCATTCATTAAAACCATGAAAATTGAGAACAAATGAAATATACTTGCTAAATATCCTTTTAGAGTCCTATTGGTGTTGTAACTCACCAAGGAGATACAGAGTTACAGATGTATTCTGCCTTATTATGGATGGCTGGAAGTCTAGGAAAAAAAAAAAAAAAAAAAAAGAGGCGGGTAGCAAAAAATAAAAATCTCTCCTTTTTCCACAAATCTTACTTTCCCTAGAAAATTTCCTTTTTATGTTCACTAGTTATAATTAGTAGTTTACATTAATTTTAGAGTAAGACATATATCTCCAAGCTGTCCTTACAGCAGTTCTAGTATAAATGCTTCATATTGTTCAATCTTTCATGGATGAATCAAATTGCCAAAAGGAGACACTATTGCTAATTGCCCAAGAAATAGACTTGATAATCTGAAAGAAAAAAAAAAAAAAAAAAACAACTCTCTACAAGTTGTCCATGATACTGTTGCACCCATTTCCATAAACCTCATCTTATGCTGTAATTTTTATCTGACATCTCATGCCTTTTCTTTGTCAATTCAAGATTAATAAATGTTTCCCTGATATTTTGTTAAATGTCGAAACCAGAACAAAAGTTCATATTCTGCACCGAGCAAGGGCCCTGTAAGTCTAAGTGAATTACTGTTTAGGATCTTTTTTACAGTTACTATTTTTATAAAAATCTGGAGTATAAGACAGGTGTGGTGAGCTTACATTTCATCCTACCTCTGAGAAGACTGGGCCCAAGGCTTTTACTAGTCAATAATACTGGCATAATTTCTATGCTATAATAACTTACTACTTCTAACATATGACAGCCTTCGTTCTGAAGGAGTACTGTCCTTGCTGGCCCTGTGCCTCAGCAAACACCTAAGGCATCCAATAATCCTTTAAAATTCATTGTTGGACATGTCTCATTGACAGAAAGTGGTTTCTTCCTTCTAATACTGAAAACGTCCATACACATTTTGTGCATGCTTACATTCCATATATAGCCTGTTACATCCTCCTTCACCATACAAGCCGCAGACAGAAAGTGCATCCCAGAACTGGTCTAAACAATCCATTAGCAGTATGTTATACCAACAAATATTTTGTTAAGCTACTCTTACTCAACTGTAAAGCTAACTCAGAAAACAAATGAATAAAAAAAGACTCTATATTGTGTATATAATTTATGATAAAACATGCATTATACTTTTTTTAATATAAACACCTAGCATATATTTCAACATCTGTAAAACTGTAATGCTTTTAAAAGAAATAAAGTACTTTGTTTTTTATAGACTTATCTTCATATTGTACCTAAGCACACCAGGAACAAATAGCATTTTAGTTTCTCACAGAGAAACTGTCTACAGTCTAACAGTGTCACTTCAGTTTAATGTCTATCCTTCTTCAAGAATATACACCTTGCAAGACAGGGGCATGATCTAATATGCCTTTCCTACCTTTAACTGATTTTTTTAAGGCAATTTAAGCTGCCTGCAGGTTTGGGGATGTTACAGATTTTCTTTTCGTAGAAGTAATAATACTAAAGTAAGTATCACAATACCTAAAGATGCTTATGGTCAATAATACAATACCACTGTATGTTTATAAAGCTTTATTAATAATACAGTGTCTAATAACATCGTATTGATTATATCCAATCAAAGTTGTCAAAGGGGTTATCTTATCCTCTTTATATACCTGATGTGTATATTATCCACTCAGTTGTATAGATTGGAGACTTGAGATACAGGCAGGTTGAATGATTTTCCCATCTGTTCTCTGTGTGCTTTGGAGCATAACCTAAATGTAGACATGTGGAAAAGTTCAAGTAAAATGCTAGCTCCAAAAAAAGCAAGAGAATTTTTGCTCTTTGCTTCAAGAGAAACATAATTTTATCCTCAATTCATTAGAAATTTCCTGACATTAAAAAAAATCTGGTGACCTTCCCAATTACAATTCCACTGGGTGCAAGACAGATGCAGCCCAACATACAGTAGTAAGCAGGTTGATATAATCTCAGTATGGCAACATTAAATTTCTGGGGTGGGTGGACATGGAACAGTTTCAGAATGGACTCAGAATACTTCTTTTCTGGCATGAAAAAGTATGAAATTTAACATCACTCAGACAATAGTTCAGGGTGGCACACAACTAGACAAGAAATTAATAATTTATAGGATGCCCTTTTAGTTTGGTCTAGAATATAAATGAACACATCCATGTCATACTTGCACAGATTTTTCTCATTTGCAATAAAGTGATGTTTAGTGCCTTTAAATTCAGAAGCCCCTCTTTCCTCTTTAACTTATTATCTAGGGTAATACAATCATGCGGAGCACTTGGTAAGTCATTTTTCAACCATCAATCATCCCTAAATAGTGCTCCCTTGTATTAAATCAAAAGGCTAGAACAGATTTCCCCTTTTCTCCATCTCAAAGATAGCAGCAGTCAATAAAGCCGTTCCCTTCAACTACAAGATTTATAACCATCAGGTTTTTCATACCCTGTACTCCAAGTTTCTAAATGCAATATTCATATTGGTAGTAAACATGCAGCAACCACATCTAGTAACAACATCTAATGGGATGTTCTGTGCCTAACAGAAGTCTGAATCCTATCCAGGTGCCTGTTAATTGACCTGCAGAGGAAGCATTCCATTATGTGCAAGCAGGCAGCCCTGTTTAGATAAATCAATACAGAAAAGAGTTTGGGAGTTTTTAAGCAGAGGTCAGGGTTAATCTGCAAATGTGTTCTATCCCTTGAAGGATTTATATTAATCCAGTTTTGTCTTGATGCTGCTGATTTGAAGCTTACATTATAACAGAAAACCTTCCCTCTGATGCTTTTTTTTTTTTTAATACTCAATTGAAGCCACTTAATAGCATACTGCCCAACAGGAGAGCAAGGACAATTTCCTAGTAAATCTTTAGCCCACATATCTTTTAACAAGCAACAAGTTATACTTATTGGAGATTAGAGTTCCTTTAATAAAAAAAACCACCCTTTATTTCATTTCCTTACTGAGTTGTTTCCTTGTGCGTGTAGTTTGGTTTGTTTTTTTCTTTACTGCAACTTTGCCTAATATTCTTCTATAGTTAAGAAAAACTAGAAGATGTTCTGATATAAAGGCATGATCTAATAGCAGTAATTGACAGAATTCAGACACACCTCAAAATCCCCCAAAAAAAACCCAAAGAATCCAGCTGATGTCCAAGATACATGACTTTGTTGAGTAGAATAGAATTACAATTTCAAGATGAACCCCAGTAAATAAACCACCAATTTGAAGCATATCAGATGGTGGCTGTTGCAGTTAGAATTCTCAACTTAAAACCAGGCAGGAGACAACAGCTTCAGTTAAGCATTCCATCTTTGCAAATAAGGCCCTGAAAAGGGGGATTTGCTTCCTACTAGAGAATATCTCATTGCCCTACACCCTGGGACACCTTAGGCATTCTGAGCTGCCAGCCCAGATGCCACATGACTGCTGTGGAGCACTGCTGTATCGGGGTAACAGCCACACTGACACAGCAGACCCCCCTCCAAACGTGGCCCTGGCAGGTACTATGCACATGCTACAGCTCCTGAACCTACAGCTTCTTGGGAAAGGTAGCAGGGACAGTCACAGCAGAAAGACTGAAACCTTCTTTCAATAGCAAGAACCTACCATGTACAACAGACCAGAGTTTGTCATCAACAAATAAATACATATAAATAAAACATATGCATGCTTTATTCAGTCTGTTCTAACTCAGTAAAAAACAGTACTGTGAATTGTTTCATAAATCTACCCATTTTATATGAACACAAAAAAAAACATGTATGAGTTTGGATGTACCCCTTATTCAAGTCACCATAATACACCAAGACTGCTACTGCAACATAAATGAAGTATCACTGCTCCCCCACTGTACAAGTCACCACAGTCTGACATGATTTCAGCCATTCATGTCTCCTGCCCATTAGCTGACATTAATGCCCTCCCTTATGATGGGATTTCCATTATTTTTTGCAACACCTCATTGATTTTGAGATCTATAGCATCTACATGAATTGTCCTTCAAAGCTCTGTCTTTACTCCTGCTTGTGCAATAGGTGAAGGCATGCCCAATGATTTAGGAGGGTTAAAGAAGTGAAGGTGCCTTTTTTCTCTCAGCTGAAATTCAACTTCCTGAAAATTCTAATAATACCAACATCTTAATGAATAATAAATGTAATGACTACCATTATATTGATCATTTTTATTTCTCACTACTAAACACCTCAGGCCTTACAATGGCCTTACAAACTAATTGGAAAATGTTAAAAACATAAGACCATAAAAAGTCCATAAAGGAGTAACCAGAACAAGAATTAACAGCATATGAAAAGTGATGTTCACAGCTGAAATTAACCAAAACCAGCCCAAGGCAGGCCAGTCTGCATTGCTGTCCAGAAAGACAAATGAGACTTCAGTAAAGCCAGTTATTGCCTTTGCTATTCTATTTGCTTCTTCCCAGCATCTGTGATTACACTGGTTTTCCCTGGCTTAGGGCTGGACGTGGGATCCCTTCAGTGGCGAAGGTGAGTACAACAGGAAAGTTCTAGACAGAAGCTTTCCATTTAGGCTTTGCTGACACCTGAGCCCACCTATGCACAAAAGACGTCAGTTTCCAGAGAACACTCTTCTGAAATGTTTCAGCTAGACCAATAGCCTTGGTAGCACAAAAAACACAGTAGCTCACAAAAGCATTCTCTCTTGCCTCGGTGTTGATGGCTAAACTGAAGGCCTACAGTTACTGAGCTGCTTATGACTGCCAAGACTGGACCTGATGGCTGAAGCGTTCACAGCCGACCTTTACTGGGTATCCTGCTGCAGGCTGTCCCTCAAACATGCTGCTCTATAGTACCAGCAGGGTTCAAAACACCCTATGCTGTGACATTCTCCAAAAGCGGGGGGAGTTTATAGAAGGGATTAAGCCTTGATATCCTAGCATAAAGGGTCAGGCTCTTTCTGGAGCTTCAGTCCGTGTCTCTTTTCTGTATTTTCAGATACATCTATTTCTCCTCAGACAAGTCACATTGTAAAATTATTATTTTGAAAACTAAGGCCTTCAATAAGTCTTGAACGTCAGTGTGTGGTTACTCTGTACTTAAGCCTGGCATACTTGCAAGCAAATAATTTAGTGTGGTGATCTCATTTATGCCTCTCAGAAAATGGTGGTTCAAAACCAAAGTCTGTTAAAACTCTTCACACAGCCTTAATCTCATGAATGTTTTGTTACCCCATTAGCTCTTGTCATCCTTTATCACTGTATCTGTATAATAGCACCACCTCACCATCCAGAGTGGTTTATTTACACACGCAGGCAGGTAAGATGGCTGCTGCCAAGGGCAACTGAGCTGTATAGTATCATACAATCATACAATCAGGTAGGTTGGAAAAGACCTTTGAGATCATCAAGTCCAGCTGTTAACCCAGCACTGCCAAGTCCATCACCAAACCACATCCCTAAGCACCACATTTACACATTTTAAAAAAACCTCCAGGGATGGTGATTCCACCAGCTCCCTGGGCAGCCTGTTTAATGCTTCACCACCCTTTCCATAAAGAATTTTTTCCTAATATCCAACCTAAACCTCCCCTGTCATAACATGAGGCTGTTTCCTCTTCTCCCATTGCCTGTTACCTGGGAGATGAGACTGACCCCCACCTGCCTACAGCCTCCTGACAGGTAGTGGTAGAGAGCGGTTAGATCCCCCTGAGTCTCCCCCTGTCCAGACCAAACACCCCCAGCCCCCTCAGCGGCTCCCCACAAGACCTGTGCCCCAGCCCCTTCCCCAGCCCCGCTGCCCGTCTCTGGACACGCTGCAGCCCCTCTACGTCCCTCTTGCAGAGAGGGGCCCAGACCTGAACACAGGGTTCGAGGGGCGGCCTCAGCAGTGCCCAGTGCAGGGGGACGGTCACTGCCCTGGTCCTGCTGGCCACACTGCTGGGGACACCGGCCAGGGTGCTGCTGGCCGCCTGGGCCCCCTGGGCACACTGCTGGCTCCTGCCCAGCCGGCCGTCACCCAGCACCCCCAGGCCCTTTCCCACCAGGCCCTTTCCAGCCGCTCTGCCCCAGCCTGTAGCGCTGCGTGGGGCTGGTGTGACCCAAGGGCAGGACCCGGCACTGAGCCCTGCTGAACCTCACACCACTGGCCTGGGCCCATCGCTCCAGCCTGCCCAGGTCCCCCTGCAGAGCCTCCTGCCCTCAGGCGGGTCAACACACCCCCCAGCTTGGTGTCATCTGCAAACTGACTGAGGGTGCACTTGATACCCTCATCCAGATCATTGATAAAGATATTAAACAGAACTGGGCCCAACAATGAACCCCGGGGAACACCACCTGTGACAGGCCACCAGCTGGATGGAACTCCATTCACCACCACTCATTGGACTCAGCCACCCATCCAGCTTTTTACCCAGCATTAAGCACAGCTGCACAAGCCCTGAGCAGCCAGTTTCTCCAGGAGAATGCTGTGGGAGAGTGTGACAAAGACTTTACTAAGATCCAGGTAGACAACATCTACAGCCTTTCCCTTATCCACTAGGGAGATCATCTTGTCATAGAAGGAGATCAGGATCGCCAAGCAGGACCTGCCTTTCATAAACCCATGATGGTTTTCATACAACCATGCAGGTTGTCCTGCACATGCTGCATGATGGCACTCAGGATGATTTGCTCCATAACCTTCCCCAGCACTGAGGTCAGGCTGACAGGCCTGTAGTTCCCTGGATCCTCCTTCCTGCCCTTCTTGCAGATGGGTGTCATGTTGGTTGATCTCCAGTCTTCTGGGCCTTGCCCCATTTGCCAGGACTGTTGAGAAATGGTGGAGGGTGGCTTGGTGAATTTCTCTGCCAGCTCTCTCAGTACCCTTGGGTGGATCCCATCTGGCCCCATTGACTTGTGCACATATAAGCAGAGCAGCAGGTCACTGACCATTTCTTCCTGGACCATGGGGACTGCATTCTGCTCCTCATCCCTGTCTTCCAGTTCAGAGATACACCCTTCATCTACTTTGTGCTTCCAGAAAAGAGCCATGCAGTTAAAAAACTCTCATAAATAAGACAGATCAAAAGTTTTGCTTACTAAATTAAAACAACTGATGGTACTGGTGTCTAATTTCCATAATTAAAACAGCTCTATGTGAACCCATTGCAGGGATTTTGAGCCCATTCCTTTCAGTACATGTCATGAAGTTATATAATTCTACCAGTTTATTTCCAAAACATTGTTTATCAAATTGCAATATCAGGTCTGAATTTGGGCTTTGTTTCTCTAAAAAAGCATTGGTTCTTCTAAGGCAGCCCAGCAAGGAAAAGCAGCTCTCCCTAAACATGTTTCCCGTGCCTGTTTGCCAACACCTGCTGTGGTGCTCCACCAAGAGAAAGGGGATTTTGTCATCATACTGCTGCACTGATGTAGTGTTTGCTGGCAAGCATCAGTAGGCTCTCCAGAAACACAACACAGCAAGATCATGCTTATAGAAATTGAGAGGCATAAACATAGTCTACTTGTGTTAATCCTGTAAAAGCACACATCTACGACAAGAGGAGGCAGCGCTACAGAGCACTGTGATCTGTGATTCTCCACCGCAGTTTTTCACTTCTGACGAGACAGCACACAAATGTAGGTGCACCTTCTGTTGGTAAGCCCTTACTTCCATGCAAGGTAAGGCTTCTTTGTAACTCAGCTGGCAACCGTAATAACTAGGCAGGTTAAGACCCACTTTCAACACACACAGAAAATAATACCACATCCATTATGTTAGCGATCAAAGCTATACAAGATTGTAGATTGTTTCAAAGATCAAAGACAGTCTGTCAGACTACATTAGAAGAAAAACAGCACACTGACTTCAAAAGACATTGCATTGTTCTTTATTTCCTCCACAAAAATAATTTTTAAGAAGATGGTGAGCCACCTCAGAGAAATCTAAATCCACAAGTCTTTTGACAGACCCTTCTAGCTCTGACTGCAGTCTGATCTCATTCTTTTTCCTTCTCCTTAATGTCTATCATAAGTGAAAGTTGACTATTTGACCTGCTGACTTAATCCTGGAGCACATTAAGGAATGAAAATTTAAGTATTTCATCAATCTGCAAGTTACCTAAAATTGCTTCCCTCTCCTCCCACAAATGCTTTGTCTTGCTCAATGCAAGATTAATAATGTCTGCAAAAGGCTGCTTGAAAATATCTCCAATTAGGTTTCATATTTCCCTGACTGAAGTGATACTTTCAGTCAGATTCAGAGAACAAATTACACTAATTGTGAATAAAAATAGCATCAAGATTAGAAGACTGTAATACTGTTTGAGCCATAATTCATATTGGATACCTTTTTGGATCACAGCTTCTTCAACACATTCACGTTTTCATGACTGCTTTAAATGTTTTTAAACTATTACATAAGGGAATTTTCAGAATTTTCATGATTGCCTAAAAAACAAAAAAACTCAGTCAGCTAGAGGAAGATTCAAAACTGAATACATTCATTCATACGTCAAGGCTAACACTAGTACAGCAGTATTACCAAAAGCAGTATTGCTTTTCCTATATTCAGGGCTATTTTACATTACCCATTGACAGTCTCCACAGCCTATCATAAATAAGCTAACAGAGCTAAGTCAACAGTACTGCAAAGTTCATTCAGCCTAGGCCAGAACTAAAAGAAAGTGTGGGTCTTCATCCAGTTCATCTTCTCTGCATATAACAGTCTTCCAGATACCACTGAACAAGCATGTCTTTTATTTGCCTCTAGGATCTAGTTTTCTGCTTCAGAAATCTAACATGAACAGGTTCCTCACTATCATCAAACACTGAGCTGAAATATTTAATGGACAAGATGCTGATTTACCACCCCTTGGGGTCTTGCCCCCTAGGTAATGATCACTCTTCCAGCTGAAGTTGCCCTCTAAATACCTGGTAACATCCCCTCTAACAATTTTTTTTTTTTCAATCTGTGAATTAATATCACTGTAAGATAAATTTCCAAAATTTACTTCAAGTTTATTCCACAGGCACTGTCAATATTGATGATGTCAAAACACTGGTGGAATAATGTCTTCTACACAGCTGCACTGAGAAATGCAAATGCTATGGGAAACACTAAGATGAAAAGAAACCCCTACACAGAGTCTGCTGGACAGACATCACAGCCATGGAGTCCTCAGCAATGCTGGTATCTGAAATGGTGTTAATACACTGTAAAGTGGTACTTAATAACAAAACAATATGTCCACAAATACTCAAAGCAGACAGGGAAAATCAGGAAAACACTCATCCAGGTTGCTTTGGGCTGTTCCTTTCTCTTTTCTTTTCCTTGAATGTTTCTTTTTACTTGGCATTTAAAACCTCTAGTTTTGCACATAAATAAGAACTGGATTAGGGTGCAGGGAGGTCCCTCTCAGGTCGTGAGGATAAACACCTTCTTAATAGGAGTATTTTGTTGCATAATCTTTTACTTTATATGGATCAACTTAAATCTGGTTCCTGGTGACTCCATATTCTATTCTGGAATAGTTTCTCTCTTCTCAGTCACTGAAGCATCATCTGAAAGCTGAAAGGCATAAGCTAATTAGCAAAGCTAAGAACAACCAACCAAAACAGAAAACTGCAAACAACCCCTGAACAGAGATGTCTGGCCTTTAACTGCTTTTTGCCTTCTTTCCCTGCCCAGGTTTGTTCTTTCTCAAATGTTCACATGGAGATACATACATACATACTTACATTTTTATAAAAACCATATACAAACATATACGTATATATATAGATAGCATCACATACACTGAGTATAGGTATAGATATAAATATAAAAATAAAAAGACTGTGCTCTTCAGGGTTTTCTTTAAAGCTTTTTTTGCTTAAAACATGTCTTCTTTTCTCTGTGCGGGACAGCTGGATGTATTCCAAAATTCACTTTGCTTCCTGATTACGTCAAACTTTTAAAAATTACTTTTCTGAAATACTAATTATGAACTGTAAATACAAGTAGGCTGGAGCCCCCGCCAAGTGAGGCAGGGCGGGGAGGCATTCTGCAGCACCTGGCATTCCCCAGACTTCCCTCACAACATACCTATAGCAAACCATGCCCGCCATACAGCACTGCACTAGTCTCTCAGTCAATAGTGGTTTAGGTCTGTGATGGATGCCGATTCAGACCCTGAGATTATGCAGTAGACAAGAAGGCAACCTCTTCAGGACTTCTGAAAAATGAACCTGAAAGTCTATCAGTTGGGATTACTTGACGTTAATATACAAATAAAGGCAAGGCATAATTGTAAAGTCTTCACAGCCATCTTGAGGCCAAACAGTGAAACTTTATTCACCTTTTCTAACTTTTTGAGTTGCTTCCTCACGAAAGTCATAAACAGAATCAATAAGGACAGAACACTAACAAATGAGGGATTTGACCCCTTTTTGCATATACACACACACACATATATATATGTCTGTTCTAAGAGATCTGTGATTTGGCCTCATGTAAAAGGAAAGCAAATCCAGGATCTAATAATCAACTTCTTGATGTAACCACAATGAATCTTATTGTTAAACCTTGAAAAGTGTGATGATGATTTCTCTCTCATACAGGTAGCATCCAAAAGTGAGGCAAGCTGCAACAATTTTCCTGCCTCAGCTTGGATAACTAAACGGTAGCTTCTAGTACAAGAATGAATGATGCTGCTCCATCTCAGTCATGGCTCAAAAGCCACTTTGCTGGAAGCAACGTTGACACCAAAAGTAACAGGGTAGAGCATGGTCTTCTGGTTTGTGAAAGATGAAACTTTATGGATTATTTTTGTCATATATTTCACAAGCAAAAGATGGAATCCTTTCTTCCTAGCAAATTTCTCTCTGCCTTCCTTCTCATATAATACTGGTTTGCTCACTGAAAAGGATGAGCATGATCAACCATATGCTCTAGATAACTGCATAGCTACATACTACACAATTAGTGAAATCAGTTCAGTATATGTTTAAGATCATACCAAATGACAGCAGCACTTAGATGTTTATCTATGTGCAATCACGTTTCAGCCTTTTGGAATGTTACATACAAACCTAGTCTTCTGAAATATTCTGAATTAGGATGTTTTCTTCATTTAGGATCTAACTTTTGTCTTTCATGACTATAAAAGCAATATATAGGTAAAGTTGGTCAGAGACTGAGTTTGGATGGCAGTCTTCATAAAACTGTTTGCACCAAGAGGAGGTATTGCTGTTCCTCTAGTATACCCTCTCCTTTTCCTCATTTTATTTTTCCCACTCATTTTCCTGTTGCCTGACTGGTAAAAAACTGACTCCATATATTGCCATCTTCAGGTTTTACCACAGTTCCTTATATAAGCAATTTCAATCTCCCAAATAATTGCAATGTTCCTGAGGAACACAAACAGTTCATCAACGCAGAGTAATACACAGAATTCTAAGCTAATGGACACCTTGCTCATTACATACAAGCTGGCTGAATGTAACAGCCCCTGGGGAGCAAATGCTATTTTCTGCCTGTTAGATAACGCATTAAGACATGATGCTAGTTAATAAAGGGCGTTCAGGTGCCACACAAGGCACACTACATTTGTACCTGTAAAATGGCCTCCCATAAAGCAATACTCACAGTTTTTTGTAAGCATGCAACTCTGCTGCAGGAAGAATAATATTAATGGTGAAGACCAAGGAATTAGTAAGAGTTTATAAAGAAATTTATTCTAAGGTCTGCAACAGAGCTTCAAGCAGGGCAGGGCAATTTTGTGGTTCCTCCATGGGTCACAGCACCACATTTTGCTGCACTTGGCTTCATGCCACACAGGTAAAAGTTGTTTCCCTTTATCTTCCATTTGCCCAGAACAACCTGTATGGCAGCTTTCACTGGGAGAGAAAGTCCTCATGCTTTCTGGGCACAGGAAAAAAAAAGCTACTTACCTCCAGAAATATCTCAAAAACACAGATGTTTGAACAAGAGATGCCATAAACAAGGACCCTGTCTACGTGGAGAGGCAATCTGTAGGCAGCTCACCACAGATGTGTTCTGGATGGCAAATAGGGGTACCACTCTTCACAAGACACTCTCCATAAAATGCCTTTTTTATTTCCTTTTTTAAAAAAAATATGTCTAACAAATCCTTTACTGGGATTCTTAATAAAAAGCCCAGTTTTTTGCTCTTTCATGCCAGTAAATATGATCCTGTCATGAGACACACATGACCTTTTTTGACACTTAAAAGTAATGAACCTTGAATTGCAAAATATGTTGAAAATATTTTTAGAGAGGAGCCAGTTGGCAGAACACAACCATCAGAAACTTAAGAATAACTGAAAAAATATTTCACCTACCCACACAGGCTCTCTGGGAGATTGTTCTGAGAAAGATGTTACACATTGCTACACAGCTATTTCTGCTTGGTGATGAAAATAGAATAGTGGGGTTTAACAGCCCCTGTGGCAAGATGGGGGGAGTGAGGGGGTAAGAACCCTTAGGAAAATGGTCACTGATTCATCAACAGTACCCATAATTCAAATTCACGTTCAGCCAGGAGTGATATCTTAAAAAAGCAAATAACAAAATCGAGGTGCTTTTGAATCCATTGCAACATGTACATCTGGCTTGTACAAAGGCAAACAGACAGGATGAGGTGATCTCAGAACAATCCTCCATGTATTCAGTTTCCCAAAATTCAGCAATTTATTTGAGCAATCTAGTATAATTCATTAATGCAAAGGCATGGCTTAAAGGTCAAATTTCATATAAAATAATTTATTTACTTGAAAAATACATCAATCTTGCGTGCATCTTTTTTTTTTTTTTTTCCCTCTCTTTTTTTTCTGCCTTTTCTCTCCTGCTTGGCTCGGGCACTGTCCTTGAAGAAACAACTGAGCTCTGTGGTGTCCTGACCAGTCTGTCTGGAAGATCTGATAGGCAAACAGACCTGGCACTCAGGCTGTAAATGCAGGAAATGGCACCAAAAGTAAAGGACAAACTGTGAGACTACAGCTCCTGCAAAAATCCTTGTTACAGGCTCACAATGGTCACTATTATAAAATCAAGTCAGATTTTTCCCATACAGATGTATGCCTTCTCGAGAAGCCCCTGGACTAGCGGAGGTGCTTGGTTTTACGTTCCAAGCAGTAGCCTTCCTGCAGATGAATTACAGATTTCAGCAGAGACTCCAGGCACATCTTCCCTGAGACTGCAGGGGGATACTGTATTTCAGATAACATTGTGATAACTGTTTCAGAAGGTGACCCTTAAACCATGAAATAGTGATCCTTTGTTTTCCAATATTAACAAATTTTATTCTATATTATGATCAAGAACAAACTAAACATATGAGTGACTAAAGAAAAAAAGCAGATGAAATCTAAAAGTATCTCATTTTCTCAGTATTTTTGGTAAAATAATTCATGGTATTGCCATTCATTAAGGTTACCCAGCACTTTCCAGTATATTGTCTTTAACTGCTTAGGCTCACATTTCCTATGTAATTTCTAAGCTTCAGTTTCAGTTCCAGAATAACCAGAGTCATTTGTCCTAGTAAAGAATAACAGCAGATCAATTGTTTTACCCATGCTGAAATAAAAAAAAAAAAAAAACCAAAAAAAACAAATAAACAAACAAAAAAACTGTGCTCAAAAACTGACTTATAAATGTACTGCAAAAAGATCTGAATTCAAGTTCCCCAGGCAACCACCACTTTGGCATTTGTTAACCCAGTTTCCCACTTTACTTTTCCCTTAATGCTACTATGAGACTGTAAAGTACAAAACACATACGCAGCACTTAACATCAAGTATTTCTTCTTACAGTTTTCTTGAAGCAATAGTTCATTGGTAAGTGAATGGAGGTTTGGTGGCTTGGTTAACTTGCTGCTGGAGGCCTATATATGGATTTGAAGCCTTAATATGCTTCTACTGCACGGTAAATCCACCTGAAAAGGCCAGTTTGAAATTCATGGTTATACTTTGGTCTGGGAAGACAATGCATACATTGTCTTGGGCAAGCTGCATCTACAGCTTCACCTGGCATAAAGGCAATTTTGGTGGGTTTTTTTCTGATGGGCATTTGTTCCCACAGCAGTGTGGGAAGGGGATGAAAGAAATGTCCATTACTGTTTCTTGTTCATAGCCTCTAAGGACATAGAAAATGGAACAGAACATTTCACACAGCCTCAAGTCATGGAAATTATTATAACATTTCTGTAGAATATGGAGAAAAAGTGAGCATTGGCTAGATGGGGAAAAAATCTGTTGTTTGCAAATGAGTTTGACTTGATCTCAGAAAAAAAAAAAAAAAAGCCACATGAGAGAAATGCAGGTCTTTGCACTTGAGGGATATGAGCAACTTCTCAGTCCAGCCTCACTTGCAAGATTTGATTGAAGGTAATTTGGAGTAGCAGACTGATAAGTCTAGAGAAACCTTTAACCTGAATCTTTAGGTAAACTGACCTCTGGAGGCTTATCCACACAACAGATTGTGCTCTGTTGGATAGTGATGGATAGTCACACTACTGGAGTCAAATGGCTTTTATTTACTTAGCAGACAGCTTAACTTGAGAAAGCATTCAGCATCATGTGGCCAGGTGAACTGCTCACTTAAGACAGGGACAAGGGATCATGTTTTTTAATTCTACCACCCCCTCATCCCCAGAGAAAGCAGCACTAGGCCCTGGGAATTGCCTTCATAAAATTGAGGCACCGTGGAAAGAGCTGGCCATGGAGCGACACCACCATTTGGCAGCACAGGTGCTGTTTATAGCAGGGAGGCACTGGCAGCTCCTTGGCGTACTCCTCATACTACAAGTCTGTGCATGTGCACTGGGCTGCCTTTACAACTGGAGCAAGATGCTAAATCTGTCATTGTCTGTCTCTGACTTGACTCCAACTGCTGTCTGCTGGCAAATGCTGACACCCAAAGCCTGAATGAGGTCTCTGTGAAGTGGGCACTTGCTATGGTCTGCTCCACCCATCTTGTGTTTCAGGACTGACGAGATCTGGAACAGCCTTTCGGGAACTATCGGCATTAGATGAGATGATGAGTTCCATCAAGCACAGCTGGGAAATCTCAATTATAGGATCCATATAAGAATTATGAATCAACAACTGTTCAGATTATCCCAAAGACAGTTTGTTCGCACTCCCTCACACAAAAATATACATATTTCCCACTGCCTCCAGGGGTCTCCTAAAAATATACAAAGAGATGAAAACCTTTCACAATGGGCTCATTGTGACTGATGTGCTACTAAAGTGTAACAGATTGAAACTGCATGGCATGTTGTGCCATAATGTCTGTATCTGGATTATTCCCTCTTTCAGCAGCTATCAAATATGGGTTTATCTTTTTTCTTTTTTTTTTTTTTAAGTAGTTTTTGCTGAGTGAAAGCAATACAGTCCCTCTGAAGTTTCTGAGGCTTATAAAAAAGGTACTTCATTTTTTCGTTTGCATGCACATACTCAGGGCTCCTGCAGTTTGTGCTCAATCAGTAAAACTGAATGGAAATAAAAATGAAAAACTAAAGATGTAAAGCTCACAGATTTATTTTTGTCTTGAGAACCTTCAGGAAGGAAGATTTTTCAGTGTCTAATCTCAATGATACAGCAGTCAGAAGGAGTGATTATCTCTGTGAGCTTTACACATTAATTAAGCTGCATTGTATATTCTTAGTTGAACTAGTCCTTGCTACTACCACCTCTGTGAATCTCCCTTTCAAAAAAATAACTATTCTAGTTGCAAAAGAATGCTTGATTTAAACAAGGCAATGAGAACAGTGGTCTATGGGAATAGCTGATTTTATAGTCTATTAGGAGCAAAATCTTTTACAGCAAAGTCCCGATCTATCTGTTTATAAAATAAGTATTTTGAGAGTGAATTACTTTTAGAGGATTCTCTGTGGGCACCCTGAATAGTCAAGCACAGCCACAGACTCACTACAGAACAGTTAGACTTACAACAAAACACAGTTCAACATGTTTGCATTTATTGTCTGGATTTTTTAGGTTGCCAAAGGCTGTGAACAGTGCATCTTTGAAACACCCTGGTATGGTGAGGTGTCGGATACTGCATTTCTTCTTTTACTGAAGTAACAAGGTCAAAATGTTCCATTGTATGTGGATGCTCAGTGTAAGACAACTGAAACCTTATTTCAGAAAGTACTTAGTGTTCTATAAAGCTGCATGCTGAAAGCATAGCTCAGGGATCCTCCTGCAATTTAGAGGTCTCTGTCAAGCACAGGGAACAGGTGCCAATCATCTGTGAAAAATCTAATCTAGGTCCCCATGGCAAAGACTGAAATAGCCAAATCTCTGCTGCAGTGCTTCCTGTGAGAGGCTCCTTTCCCTTCCTAAGCTTACCTCATTGCCTGTATGGCCTTCCAGCGTCTGCAGCAAAGGACTTACAGCTCCTGTATGAAACAAATCTTTCAGGTACATACCCTCTGTACATGCTCTCATCTTAATTAAAGCAGTCTCTTCAGTTCCTACCTGCAGCTCACAGTTTTTCAGCTTTTCAACTTCTGATGTGGTCTGAATAAGGGTGCAGCCTAAACATCTGTTCTTCAGGTCACATCTTCAGTGCTATGCATCCTGACAGCCTGATTCTAGCCCAGGCATTTATTGAAGTATCAAAAGCACACACCTGAGGAAAACATCACTTTAAAACACCACAGACACACATTAATAACTGCAGCAATGGGTAATGTTCTCCATGCCTCCCCTTACTCTTCTGTTACAAGCAGCCTCCCCATCTCCTCCCACCATGGTACCGCTTGGCCCCACAGTGCAGCTCCCTACCCTGGAGGCTTTGGAAGAACTGTGAGTTTCCATGTCCCCCATTCTCCTGACCTATTCATATCCACTACCATGAGTTAGCAGTAAGAGGACATCAATCTTAAACTAATTGGTTTTCCAAATTCTTAAAGGGTATATTAACTAGAAGCAATGGTATGAAGAATCACACCACACCTCTTTAGTACTCCTTAGAGGAGTTCCTCTTCACCCACAAAGAGGGAAGTAAAAATATTCATACCAGACATTACAGGAAGGAAACACCAGGAAAAGAAGGGACCTCTTTTACTGTTCCCACCTTCAACACAGATTTTTTCATCTGAACTTAAGACACAGCCTGAATGCATTGTCATGCTTTATGTTACTCCAAGAAAACAGGGTGTATGAAAGTAGAGGCATCCTAAATGTCAGCAATCGGTGGGCCACTTTGATGAGTCAGTGCTCTGCAATACCCTAAGTTATAAGTACAGTTGCAGTCAGATGTTGGCCTAATAGCATTTCAAAGTATTCAGTATTCCTACATTTTCTTCTGCAAGTGACATACTACTGCATATGCTGCCACTTTACCCTCATTGGTGTGGTATGGTGAGACACTTCAGTGATACTGAAATAGGGATGCTCACTGTTTTTATGGGGACTTGTAACACAGGCTTGTCATTTGGGCCAATTGTTTTCTTCTTAGCTTACAGTACTGATGGGAGTTTTCTTCCTTCACTTTCTTCAGGGATAGCTGCTTCATTTCCTATATGCTTAAAGTCATGTTTACTACTGGGAAATATGCTTCCAACACAAACAAACTTGTTGGGACTGGAACAATAACAAAACAATCATTCCACTGATTGGAAATGGATGGTGGAAGCAGAGCTGTGTAAAATTATTATTTCCAAGATACAGCAGATAAAACTGGTCTCCAATTTATTTAGCAAGCCTTTGCAATCCTGAAAGTCTGCACCATAATTTGGGTTCAAGCCCCTTTAGGGTCACTGGAAAAATATCTTCATATGTGTCAACAGGCACAAAGTGTTTTATTCTCCCAGTGTTTTTTTCCTCTGAGAATTTACACCTTTTTCTGCCTGATTTCAAGGAAGTTTCCAATTGCATTCCAGAACAAGTAGCCATTTGTTAACGAAACCATAGCCTTGTGACTTTTGTGGCAAGTAATATATTGCATAGTGATACAGACAATAGTCATGAGATCAGTATTAGCCACTCAACGTCTGTGGAGTAACTGGGTCCAAAATAAAAATCTAGATTCTCAGATGGGGTCAGTTTATTACTGTGATGCAAAAGAAATATCAGGAAAACACCCTAAATTTGGAAGCCTATGATACAAACCAGTTACCAAACAGTAAGAAATCTGCTCTCTGAACACTATGGTGTTCAGAGCTCTTTGTAAACTGCTTCTGCTTTTCTTGTTCCCAATGAATGTGTGATTATACAACTAGGATTCAATTTAGTTGGTATACCTTCTTTCCCTCTAATACTTCTGTCACAATGAATCTAACTCTTCTACCACTCATCTATGTAATTCTAATCCTTGCCCAAAACCTACAGAAATTCAGTAAAATTATAAAAGTAGGATTAGCAAGACATTAGACAGTGTGAAGTCCTGCTCACATTACCTGGGTCATTTGCTTTCCAGCTGTCCAAATCTCATTGCCATGTTTTGGTTTCTAACATTTTAATTACACAAGCACACTCTCTGAAGAGTACCTACCACACTAAGTGCTGACATACTGGGCACTATGAATAAGCATATAGTATCACTTGACACCCGTGTCACTCAATATGCTTGCTAAAGTACTCCTAACTTGCCAAGCAGGTGAGCAAAAAAATCAACACCAAAATGTCTACAGTTAAACGGGTAATATGGACCCCCTACTATTTTCTGTGCATTTCTCACCATGAAACTTCTATAACTTACAAAATCAATTATTTTCATCCTTGAAGCAATTTTGGAAAAGGTATTTGCAAAACAGTAAGATTGCAGGAAGAATGATTATGTTTATTGTTAACATGGAAAAATTTGCATTAGCTGATCAGCTATGTTTATGGCTTTAAAACACATAGGATCCTATCATCAACCCTCTGAACCTTGAACCTTGAGTTTCTGATGCCTTAAAATTTACAGAGGCATTTAATTTTCTTGCCTACCATTGGTAGTACTGAATAAGCTGTAGCTAGCATAGGAATAAATGAGATAATTCAGGAAAGTTACAACTGCTTTTTCTTACATTTCAAGATAACAAATACAATAAATGCAAATCTGCACCGAATTCTTGTTTAAGCATTTGACCATTTTAGTCAAAGCAGGAAAGCAATTTCTTTTGCTCCTTTTTTAATAGGGAATGGGAAGGTAATTTTGAAAGCTCTGCTTTTGCTGAAATCAATGTGCAGCATCTTCACTATTTAGAATTTGTTCATTAAATTAACTCCAGCTAAAGGATGAGTCACTCATCACTATAGAATTTTTTGTGCTCATGTTTTACTTCAAGCAAAATAGAAAGAAGAAATTGCCCAAAATACCTTTAGCACTTATTATGCGCAAGACATTAAACTACAATCAAGCAGAAGGAATTGACAGCAATGCTCAGAGACAAACATGTAGATTCTATATCATGTCCCTCAGGCTGGCTTGTAACCTGTGTGCTCCTGACTCCAGACAAGAAAATTTCAAACAACACTAGGTAATGATGAGACAGGACTAGATTTTGTGGTAACCCCAAGAAACTGTTATGCCCAGTTCTTCTCATTTTTAAAATATTGATATGGTGTCCTCTGTCATCCCTGTAGGAGCAGACAAGAAGAGTTAATAGAGTTAATAGCATAAGGTGTTCTTTCTGTTTCATGTATCAATGTAAATAAAGAACATTTCAACATACAGTTCACTCCCATTATATAACGGATAATTAGATTTAACCTTGCTGATCTTGTTAGGAGTGTAACAATTAGCGGTATTAAAGTCTAAACCGTGTCTGACTAAAGCATATTTCATAAACAGTCTTAAGTCAAGAACAGCAGGACAGGGAGTATTGGAAAAAATCACCACTTTCTTTGATAGCTTCCCCTAATGACTCATCACCTTCCCTTAAACTTCCTACCTGAATTTGTCTGATTTTAGGTTCCAGATATTGGTTCTTCCTTCTGGTGCACCTCAACTAGGTTAAATACTCTGCCTTTTCCTCTCAGGTAGCTGTCGTCTGTATTGAATTATTTTCATTGATGATCGAGATGTATTGAGGTAAAGGCCTTTCACATGAACATATTTTACATTACACACTTCACCACATTCTGGTGGATATTTGTTCCATTGTTCCTAATTCCTTAAAACCTTTTTCAAAACACAGCTACAGAACTGTGTACAATACACAGTATTGTGATATCAGATGTACACTTCCCCACTTTCCGTTTTCTCCTACTCATTACTCATGTTTATTCATTCCAGAAACACATCTACGGCTGTTTTAAGCACAGAATCATTCACTGATAGTTTCTTCTGAGTATTTGCCAGCTGTGGCATCCAGATTTTTTTCCAAAACAAGTCCAACATGTTTTTCTCACTCTTTTTTTTTCCTTTGGAATACAGGAAATATCTGTACTTAAATAAAATATGCTGAAATAATACAAAGCATGGTCATTAAATCCAGTTCTTATTTACTCTTCTAACAATCTTTATAATCTTATAGTCAACAACTTTTTAACAACCGTAACTTTTTATTTCCAGGTAATAAAACCCTACTTGATGCTTCCATCAATCTAGTACATACTCCAACAAACCCACTAGAAACACCACTATTGAAAGTGATTTTCTCTGAGACATCCATTATCCAGCTTTGAACTTATTTAACACACATTTGATTTACTGATACTATTTTAGTGTCCTTTTACAATTGGAATATCATTGGATGAATGCCATTCAAGTGTTTATTATGCAGTTACCTTGAGCAACGAAAGTTATGATCTGATTGAACAAAACCTGCTTTCCATATAAAAAATGTGGAACTTGCCGCATTACTGTTTTGTTTAATCAAATCCAATATCAGGCCTTGCTATTACAGTGCCTAAGGCTCAACTCAGTTTAACAAGTTACCCATGGTATGCTTGTCTACTTCAAATAGGTCTCTGAAGTGTTATAATCTTCCACATTCATTAAATATTAATGCTAGCAAGAAAGACATCTTACCCAGTGGTATTAGACTGTGTACAAATTCTCCAGGCCTTCTGTCTTAAGTGTTTATCTTTAAACATCATTAATTACTATTCTCTTTAGTGAATGAGAAGGCAGTGTGTCATCCTTAGGTGATACTGGCACATCTTCCAATTTATTTTTGGATACAGAAGAGAAATGGTTATGAATACTTGTCTCTTCCCCAAATCATCATTTTACTATCTCTGTCTATAAATGGACTTTGCCATTCTTTGTTTCCTATATACACAAAATTTTAAACATTTTGTCTCTCTTGTCCTTAGCACAATGATTCTAGATTTCCTTAAGTGTTTCATACATCCCTAACTTTTAAGTTTTAGATTAAATCATACTTCCCCCTTTATTTAGATTGTTTTATTTGAAATTGCTTTTATTGTTTTAATTGAAAACTTTATTTCTCCACTGAAACAGAAGACCTTTATTAAAATTATCCTCTTTACCAGCCACATTATTGCAGCTTTTTCACTTCCCCACATACCGTAAGATTCAAATTTTTATTCATTTTTTTCCATCAGAATTTTATTAATAGTTGTCCTTACCTTTGATAAATAAGGCTTTTTTAACTTAAAATAAACATTTGACTGCTTGGTGTCTTCCCTTTTCCTTATATTAGAAGTAAACACATTACAACTATCAACAATCAGTTTAAGGCTGTAAATGTGACAAACACTCATGTAATATCATTGGAGAAAACAAATAATCATCAGTAATTGTCAGAGACTTCAGTGACTTTACACTATGACTTGCACATCTCTTCTACATTGAATTTCCACAGTAATGTAAGACCTCATATTTACGTATTCAAAACAGTGCTCAAAGAGTAACTATCCTTGTTCTGCATTCTGATTCAACAACTGTTATATATCTCCAGTATTCCAGAATTCAGACTATAATATTCAACCACAATTGTTACAGTTCCAGATTATATTTTTATTAGTTATTGATTATTTAAAATCACGCAATGACATTTTATTGTAAAGCCACCTTCACTTAGCTGTACACCAAATGTCCTAGGTAGAATTTAACCAATGAACTTGACTGGCTTGCAATATTTCACTACTGACAAACAGTTCCAATTGGGCATTAGAAATACCTGTTACCAAAATAAAATTTCTAACTAGTTGGATTTACAACTTCCTCTTGCTTATTGTTAATAAGTGTTGTATTTCTATTTCTATCTTTGCTACTTACATTTTTCCATTAATTGCAATTAGTCAAAATTCATTAAAAAGTGACAATATTTTTTCAGCTAACTGAATTTTTTTTCATTTAATGCATTGGTTTGTCTTCTAGTTTGTGTCATACTTGCCTCCCTAGCACTCTTCCTTCACACTAGACCATTGAGACTGCTCCAAGAAGTCTCCAGATACAAACCCATTTTCTATCTACCAGACACAGACCAAAATCCCAGATCTTCAGACATACTTGTCAGATTGAATATTTGGATTTTCAGTATTTTCTGACTTTTCTCTTTCTTGAAAGAGAGTTGACCACTTCCTTCTCTGCTACCTTTCCTAATTTCAAAGCTTTCTACCGACTGCACTGAGCAATATGTTGTCACCAGGTATTTACTTTCCTCAGAGGTTGAAAACTGGTGCATTTATCAGAATAAATATTTCTAGGCAAGCTGAGTAACTCCTGGTTGTCATTTTTCACTAGTTAGAAATCTCTAGCCTATTAAATTAATCTTAACTATTTACAGTCACCTTAATACAAGTATTTTTTTCCCCAAGCCACTCATAGCAATGTTTTTTTAACCTTTGTTTTCTTCAACATTGCATAGCACTGGAATTTGCACTTCCAAATAATACATTTTCTCCTGCAGTTTGTGCCACAGCCTGCTCTTTACAAACCAGAGCTCTTGTCTACCTGTGTTTCGGAACAAAGAATACCCCATGAACTTTAGTAGAGCCATCAGGAGCATATTAACAGACACCTGCAGAATTAGAATAGGACAAAAGGATTCGAAAGGAGGTTTTCTTCCCAGTGACAAATGTCAATCAGAAAGTATGTTTCTGCTAGAAGAGGCTTCAGTTAAGCAGGTTCTCTGCAACCAAGCAATGGTAGGAAAAGCATTGTGACACAAATCATGAGGTATCAGGTTATATACCAAACAGATACCACACATATAGCCCCAGCCAAAAGCTGCTATTTGGTAGCTCACTAAAACTAACATGAACACCTGCAAGGAAGACAAGCTATCAATTGTCTGCCTTTGTTTTCCAGGTCAAGAGCGTGGCACCTTTCATCTGGACAGATAGTAGAGCTGCAGGAGTACTGTCTCCGATGCCAAACAGAGTTCTGCTGGTTAAAAATATACTAGATCAGGAAATTTGGCTCTTTTTCTGGAAAATGCTCCTATCCAGAGCAGTGAATTGCTATCTTGAACTGATTCTGTTTCCCAAATACATTAGACTAATATTTCTCAAAGTATGATCTGAAAATAAAACCCAAAAATATTAACAGCTGTGATGTGTATAAATAAAAGTACAGAAAAGGATACATGGTAGTCCCAACATTTTACAGGTTTTAAATAGGTCTAAAAAATCTGAGGACCACACATCTATACATCTCTCTCCACTAGATGCCTGAACAGGACATTTTCTACACAGAGAACACAGTAAACATATTCCCACTTTTCAGGATGGATTTTAGACTTTTTTCCATTTTCTTTGTTTTCAAATTACTCCTTTGTCAATCTGTTTCTTTTCCACCCCACAAGAAAGAGTCAAACCTCGACCTTAATTTCGGTGGAAAAATGAGCCCTCAAGAGATGTCACCACATGAAATAAAATCCTGCATACTTGGCCTCCTTTTCCACAGCCTGGCATCATTCACACGTGTGCAAAGTGGATGTGAAGTGCTGTCATTCACAACCAAACAGAGTGGCCACACAAGTGAAAGACGACCCAAGTTTACAGCCTTTGAAAAAAGAGAGCCTAGGTACCGCTGGAGCTCTGCAACAGAGAGCAATATTCCTCCCCTCTGGAAGACCTACACCACTGGGACCATGCTGGTGTCACTGCTGATCAGCAACACTCCTCCTGATGACTTTAGCCTGCCAGTAGTGGTTATGGTCCCCTGCCATAAAACACTGCAACACATAAAATAAAGTTCACTGCAGCTGTAAACTTGTATTTCACCTCTCATACCTTTTTCATTACTTCTTTCTTCTTGTCTTTTCTCACTTCTTTCTCACATCCCAGCAGTCTCTGCGCAAACGAGAGAAATGGAGTTTGTTTCTGCTTCTGCATAGCAGACTCCCTCTTCTTCCATGACCGAATCAAGATTTAACCCAGGAAGGATTTTAATTGGGTTTATGAAGAGATATGGTTGAAAGTAAACACACTTTCAAGAGAGGAGCAGTCTTCTAATGTATTTTGAAAGTAGGCCATAGGTGAAATGAAATACATGACCTTTAAAAAAGACCTTTCTTCATAGGATGGGATGCCATGTATGTCTGTCTCCAGTACTCTACTATACATACATGATGAAAAAGACATTTGCCTCAATAATGTTCGAAGCAGGTAATTTATGTGTTTCTTTATGCAAAAAGAGTCTGAAATACTTGATAGACCTCAATATGACAACTGCTGCTCTGGTTTTTCTCAGAGGAGCTGATAGGCTATTAGCCAGGGAATACCAGAGCCTGTAGGTTCTTATAGTTTACTTTCCAAGCGTGACCTATGAGTTTTTAGTTTTATGTGCATACATCCATCTTTCACAAATCAACTTCAATTGTGAAATAGTTTTCCTCTGTGTATACTTAGATAATGAATTCTTCCTGTTGTAAAGTGACCTCTAGAGTCTAAGAACTAGTTTCATTTCAATTTGTGTCAATGAAATACTTGACAAATTGCTCTATTTAGTCACGTATACCCTGGATTTCAGTGTTGAGCATTGCTACCCCTCTGACAAAGATAAATCAGGCTGTAAGGTTTGCCCTGTATCTTCATGTCATGACTGCAATTACAGCTATGAGCCCAAAGTGCACTCTGAACAAAGTAGGATGCATCACAATGACACACTATTTACTTTTGTAAAGATTGCAGGCATCATAAAACTTGAAGATTTTAGAAACAGCTTTAAACAGGGCATGAGACCTAGTTAAGGAAAACTAAACACACTAACTAGGTAAGTACACAATTTTTTTCTTTTCTTCCTTTTCTTTTTCTTTTTCTTTTTTTTTCTTTGTTTGTTGTGTTTTGGTTTGGAGGTTTTTGTTTGTTTTTTGTTTTTTGTTTTTTTAAATGAATACCAGTTCAATGGATTATTAGCTCAGTTTAGCATTAAGGCTATTGATTTAAGACTCTCTTCATACACAAAGAGCATTTCTGGAGGGAAGCCATGTCTTGGCTTCTTTTGTGACTCCGCAGGATTCTGCTGGAGGAGCCATAACCCAATTTTCTTTATTAACCACAAAAACAACAAAATTTGTGTTCTGTTGATCTGAAGGCAAAGCCTTCATCACAGGAATGATGAAATCATGTGCTTATGATTTGCCCTTCCATATGCTGCACTGATACAAGCCAATGTTTCTTGGAGCAGCTGCTACTTGTTCTTTCTCTCCTTGTTCCTAAATTATTTGAGCTTCACCTGTTCCTTTCTCAAATTAACTGAAAATTGTTTCTCATTTCTAGGTTTATGCCAACTGCCTTAACTGTATCAACTGGTACCTAGGTCTGAGATCAGTGGGCCATTCACTTCTGAAACAGTGTTCTTAATTTCTTTGAATGGAATCAAAGGTTTACAAAATAAGCTCATGGATTAAAAAAATGGAAATTATTCCTGAGCAATGTACACACAGTGTGCAAACACTATCATGTATCACAGGAACAAAAAAAGTATATCATGTCAGCTCCAAGAAACTGAGCAATTAACCAAAACCACAAAAAAAACCTGGTTTTGGGAAGTAGCTTGTGATTACATTCATTAGAAATGGTCTGACTGCAAAATCCCCAGTCAGACTCCTACAAATTTTTTTAAGTTTTCAAGTCTACATACAAATCAAAATTGGAATATTCCACTGAAGGGTGTTTCTTTCTAATATTTTTTAACATGTTAAGCTCTTACTGACCCTGAAACCATCAAAAACTTTATCTTGACAATATCAGCTCAGGGCTTATACACAAATCATTATTTAAAATAACAGTTAAATTTCATGTTTATAAGAATTAAATTATTTTGTTCAATAAGAGAAAACGCAGAAACATGCACGGTTTACATGCTTCAAACTGAAAGCAAGAAAATCAATCTTTCATACGTTTACTCTTCTAATATTTGTGAAGAGAATGCAGAATTTGTAGCATAGCTGTACTTAGCCTAGTGTCCTGTTTCAGCTGGGATACTGTTAATTTTCTTCTTAGTAGCTGGTGCAGTGCTGTGTTTTGGCTCTGATCTGAGAACAACGCTGACAGCACACTGATGGTTTTAGTTGTTTCTGGGTGATGTTTATACTAAATCAAGGACTTTTCAGTTCCTTGGGCCCTGCCCGCAAGAGGGCTGGAGGGGCACGGGAAACTGGGAGGGAATGCAGCCAGGACAGGTGACCCAAGCTAGCCAAAGGGATATTCCATACCATATGACGCCATGCTGAGTATATAAACTGGGGGAAGAAGAAGGAAGGGGGGGACATTTGGTGTTATGGCATTTGTCTTGCCGAGTAACCATTATGTGTGACGGAGCCCGGCTTCCCTGGGGATGGCTGAACACCTGCCTGCCCGTGGGGAGTGGTGAATGGATTCCTTGCTCTGCTTTGCTTGGGTGCGCGGCTTTTGCTTTACCTGTTAAATCGTTCTTATCTCAACCCTTGAGTTTTACATTCCTTTCCAATCCTCCTTCCCATCTCTCTGGGGGGCGGGAAATGAGCAAGCAGCTGCATGATGCATGGTTGCCTGCCGGGGTTAAACCACAACGTCTTGCTACGTTTTTATATATTCAATTACATTATCTGGGAAAGTATCATTTCTTTTCTTTTCTTTAAATGCCTATCCTTCCTTCTTGAGATCTGTTTTTTTCTGTAAAAGGTTGTTACTCCACATTTGCAAAATTATTCCCTCCTGATCTGATCTTCAGTAACGCAAGATGGTGGTTTAGTTTTCTAATTCAGCTCTCATAAAAGCAGTAGAAAGCCCTCACTTATACTGTGTTCAGTGAGACCAGAACATGTCTTAAAACCTAGAGCAAGCCTCATTGACTGGAGGTTACAGAAAGAATTCTGTTTCCATCTATCATTTATGATCCAACATGACTAAAAGACCATCAGCCACAATTCAGAATCTCTGTGACTTTAAGACAGTTCCCAATGACAAAGTCCTAATCATAGCTCCTACGTATAATTATCAATAGAGAAGATGAATAAGAATTCCTTGTTTATTCATGTCTAAGCTATATAGTTGTAAGAGGACCTATGAGAAGAATTTTCCATACACTTCATTTTAAGGACTGGCATACAGCTATTAGTAAGAAAGTATTACTACAGGCTCTGAAGAACTGTGAAAGATTGGTGGTGAAATCCATGTTTTATTCACTTAAAAGAAACCTTAGAAAAACTACATAGCAAAACTTCAGTATATTCAAATCCACCTTATACAAGGACATTTTGAAAAATATAACTATCATTACAGGTAGTACTGCAGTATCACTTTGCAGGGGAGAAAACCACAAACTCTACAGAACCATGTTTTCAGTAAGTGCAAGTGTTCAGCATCTTCACATATAGTCATAGTAAATCAAATACTTCTGTGCAGAGTGGGTGAGAAAGGAAAAGGAAGGAGAACTGAATTTGATGTCATGCTCACTTTTGGTTTTTTAACTGGGGTTTGAATTGAAGATTTTTTAAATTATATTGAAGTAAAATTAAGAAAAGGCAAGTTGTCATAGGCAGGATCACTAATCAAACAGCCCAGATAATGTGCACCATGTCTTGCTCAATGGGAAGTAATTACTATAACATTAGCTTTGCAGTGTTTAAACAACCATTTCATTATATCTTTTCTACACTGATTAAATTTTCTCAGCATTTATAATGCATCATTACATCTGCTTTGTGCACAGATAATGCACAGCATAGCTATTCATTAAAACTTTTCTCTCCCCTTCATAATTTTTAATAAATCTAATCTGAATGATTTGCATAAAGTTTTTAAAACAATTGTTAGTTCTTTATTAACACCATATCTTAGGTGTGAAATGACTAGGCTACCACTTGCCAAAAACAAGTTTTTCCAGTTTCAAGGCCTGAAGGAACTACACGGGCTGGAGGTAAATGAGACTAAGCTTTAGCCACAAATGTTAGTATACTACAGCGGCCCACAGCCCAGCGTCACTGCAGCATGGCATGAGCGTATGACCTTGTGGAATTATTGGAAAAATTAAGGTTTGCATCTGAAAACTAAGGTTTATACAAAAAACGTAGCTTTGTTCACCTATAAAGGAAAAGTATAAAATCAAAAAGCTCTGAGGATGGGACACGGCTGCAGCAGACAAGGAATCCACTGACACAGCAACACCCTGCCACATACCATAGAGGGTGGAGTGGAGTGGAGACTCCGTAGGCGTGCTCCATGATGATAAATGGGAAGAAATGGTCCTATAAGGACGGATGAGCAGCCCATGTGGTCATCTGAGCCAACAGTTTTTCGAGGCCTTGCCAAAGAGTTATGTTTTTGTGAACTTTTCTCATTTTAGTGTAATTTTAATACCAAAACATACCTCCATCCCAAAGGCTACCCGCCTCCAAGGTGCAACCACTCCTCTTTGAGTCTGCGTCCTCAATTTTTTGTAAACTATACCTTTAAACATGAAGCGAGAGAAATTCACACCAATCATGATAAAAGGTATGTATGACTATGGTCACTCAAACTCCACCTTGAAGGTAGAAAGGATATAAAAATAGCCAGGGAAATGGTGAATTTTTGAGGAGAAGATTTCACCGTGAGCAAGTCAGGCGAAACTCCATCTCAGATTGCCTCTGACTACTGGGATCGGCTGACAGGCTGAGCCTTGCTTCTCCCCCTCCTTGGGACGCCTTGGGTGAGATTTAAACTAAGCGCTTTTCTTGGGAATCTTAAAAATCTCTCTAGATAGTTACTCCCTAACATTTATAGCCAGGCTGTATTATTTATAACCTTTTCATGGGTTTTGTACTTAATAACATCATATTTGCACATGCTCTCTTGCAGACATTCACTATCACCGGCAATCCAAAAAAACCTGTATCTTTGTTGCACAAATAAACTGCACTCAGTAGCCAGTTGTCAAAGTTTCTCACTGAACGCAACCGAACATTAGAGCGTGGCCATACTAGTTCATCAGCGTGACTGGACTGAAGGTGCAGACCACTATTAGTGTATCCAGAATCATGGTAGTTTAATTTACATATCAAAAGCGACTGGACTGGTAGTGGCAAATTGGTTATCACTCAGAATTTAAACCTAGCCGCACCTAACCTCCCATTCCAGTTAGGAGAGTTAGACAGCAAGGGGGTTTACTTTCTGCCAAATTACTCCATCCTTTTAATGCAACAGACCTTACTGCCGTTCCCCTTGCTAGTATGACATTTTGTCCCATGGGTGCAGTAATGGAAAAAAACAGAAATCTCAGTCTTCTGGCTCATAGTAAGCTTCATGGATATAAAGGATATTTCAGAGAACAACTAAGGAAATAACCTGTTAATATTGTCTCAAGAAGAAAATTAGATTCTCAAGCCAAATGCTACACTGACTATTAAGTATTGTACAAGATGGTTACCCTGGGCTGAAGTTTTTGAGTTTGGGGGAAAAAAAATCCTTATTTTTTTAAAACTATCAAATCAAAAAGCCTAGCTTATTTCTGTAAACCATTGTAAAGCAGATTATTTCTTTTAATTATTATCCTTGCTTTCATCATTAGATGCAAGAGTGTACCAAGGTAAAGCAGAAATTCTTATTTGTTTTTCTTTATTATTTATGATAACTTATTTTCTTTCTTAGATGCCTTACTCTGTAAGCATGAAAATTGTATCTTCTATTCAGACAACAGAATTCACTGCTAGAGACAACAGATCTGGGAATCCTGAGGGCCCTGACTCCCAAATACACAGTTGCCGATTATTAGGAATTTGAAGCTCCATTCCCACTCACAAAGCATCATGAAGTCCAGGGGGAAATTTGTGACCAGGGTGAAAGTACTCTTCTGGCTGTCATCAGAATGAAATATCAATCTTCATTCATCTCTCCACCAGGAAGTCACAAATCTTGTCAAATGAGAAGACTCAAAGCCAAGTTCTATTTTCAGTGACATTGATGTAAATCCAACAGAACTCGTCTCTCTTTGAGGGGGTTAAGCTAGTACTATCCAAGATAAGGATTTGCACTGACATGTTTAATATAACTATTTTTTTTAATTAGAGTAACTAAAAACGAGGTGGAGTATTTTTAAAAATGGGGTGCTGAAGAAGATGTCGTGTGATTTCCTTTCTAATACCTGCTCTGTAATTCATTTTCTTCTGCAGTGATCCAAAATTATCACATCATTACTGTCACATGTTTCTAAAACTGTTCAGGTCAAGGTACTGTATTACCTCAGCCAGAATCCAAATAGCGGATGGTATTGTGAGTATAGCTGTGCAAACAGGCAGGTACTCCCAAGGAATAACGTTATATTACAAAACCGTACAGTGGAAAAGCGACAAAAATATTTTTGTGACTGATTCAGAAGACGGCTATGGGCAAATCAGTTGTGGCTGGCGATGAACCTTTGCACTGTGCAACAGCTTTTCCAAAAGCATGTAGTTTTTTTTTAGGTCCCTATGGCCCGTTTCCTCCTTTGTGCAAGCTGATCTGTGCTAGGTTTGTTTCTGCTTGCTCTACAGGCACTTCACAACAGGAAAAGAAAAGGCATCTTCTATTCTCGCTATAGATGCAAATAACTTGTCTTAGGAGAAATGAAAGTTTTTATCTGCTCCATAAATTATAACTTGCCCTCTGCTCAAAAAGAACATGTCTGGCTGGAAATTTTTCTTTGATGGGAATTCAACAACAGGAATATTTTATTAGATGTACCTGGTCTACACTAACCAGACAGCAATAGAAGTTTTATACTAGGCATGAAAGATCAGTATTATTTTCAGCTTCATGGGCATGTTGCCAATAACTACTCCTCAGCAATCTTTGACTCAGGAAAGATCACTCCTCTGTCCTCACCCACCTCTGTGGGCAGAAGTTCTTGAAGTCCTTCTTTATTTATACACAACAATACTATTTCAGAAGAAAGCACTGGCCTGTGATCAAAGAGAATAAAGACTCCCCTTTCCCCTTACCCCCTTAGAGAGGCCACACTATTTGAAGTTTTCTAGATAAGCCAAATAGAAAACAAAGAATCAAAAGATTGTAAGGGAACAGCCTTTCAATATCTTGACATCAGAAAAATCTGGGAAAAGATAAGGAAAACACCAGATAATAACATCTGTCTTAAAATTCTGAACCTCTCTGCAGTCCTATAATGAAATAAACTTTTAAGATCCTTTCATTAGACATAATTAGAAAATTCTCTTTTGAAGAGGAGAACAGCTTTCTTCAGAAATCTTTACTCCCCTTTACCTCCAGCGGCCAGAAAATCTGAGGCAGGAAGCAGGAGTCTTAAGGGCCAAGCAAACCACAGGACTTTTCATCCTTCAGATCAGGAGATCAGACCCTTCCAAGGTGAACAACACAGCTCTCCAGGCAACACTACCATCTCTTTCTTTGTAAACAGAAGGAGACACAGTGCCCTAGGGCTCATTTAAACACAGTACAACATAGTTGTCACTTTATTTTCTTTTAAAACCATTTTATTTCATTTTAAATGCAGAACACGCATCCATAACATCTAACACATTAACAGGTGATTTTCCACTCAAACTGTGTGTGCTGACCCAGTCTTAAGCAGGACAGCAGAGGCAGTGTTCAAGGGGTGTGTTTGTCTCCAAAAAGGATCCACATTCACCCCATCACAGGTTCTTGCTTGAAACTCACAGGATTTGTAGATGAGTGCTCTTTTTCCATTGGTATCACTGATACCTACTGCTTCCTGTAAAGCTAGAAAGTCTATGCCCGTGACAGATTCTTCTTTCTTCCTCCCTACTATATTTTTAAAATCTTCACAGAGTAAGGGGAAATAAGTTTTTTTGAGCAAACTTGTAGGCAAATGACCTGGACAAAAGCTGCCTAAATAAGAAGGAACCAAGACTACAATAAGAATACATCATCCAAGAAATTAAACAATTCTTAAACTCAGTGAGAGAGATTAGACACACATAAAGGTAACATATTGCATGCTAGAATATTTTCTAACATGATTTTGGATGAGAATTGTCCCTGCTCAACTGCAACCAGTGTTTTCTTGGAAGAATGACTAAAAGATAGTGGCTTCATTACTCAGATCAATATCCTGGGCTGGGTATAACTTTGCAAAGACTGTTACATAAGTCAGGCAAAATACTTACGTTCTCCCTGCTTCACTACCTTTAACTGTAAAACTAAGTCAGTTACTTTACATGATCACACTTTGGTCTAACTAGGTCTTCAAGATCCTTAATAGCTAGTGCATTGTATAATTTTTCTGTTCACTTGCAGAAATCCTGCGGCTGCTACATTGACATGCAAAATTTCAGAGATAAAAAGCAAGCAGTGGATGAATGTATAGACAAATCAATGAATTCAGACTGTGAATCTGAGGCCAAATTGTAGGAAGTGAAGAAGAACAACTGAAATTTATAAAGACTTATTAAAGATGCAGAGCTAACAAATATCATAAACACCTTGGTTAAGAAAGAACCAGATCCCATTTTCAGTTAAACATAAGTCTCTGTGTATTACAAGTCTCTTTAGCTCTGCTTGTTCTCACATAAACATCCCTGTTATCTCCATGTCATGGTCTTCCTATGAAGTCCTTCCTTAATGTAATGCTCATAGAACCATTCCTAAGCCTCCTGGGTCTTTTACCATTACTAAAAAAAATCTGTATTCTGTTCTGCCTTGCATTACTACCTCTAGAGAAATTACTTATCATTTGCCAGCTGCAGAAAAATTACTTTACTTTCCTTTTCTACATTTAGCAATACTGGACTCCAGACAAATACAAGAGATGCATTGCAGATTGTGACCTCCTGCTAGCTAGATGACACAACCAGGGACAGATGAAAGTAGTACAAGAGGGTCTCTTTAGCACAAAGCTTTCTGAATAGCTTGCCTGAATTTGGAAAGAAACTCTCCAGAGCAACAGTGCATTCAGGATGCACAAACCAGGAATGAAAGTATCTGAAAATGGACTAATTCATTCTTTATTTTAATGCAATTCTAATGAAATTATCACTTTGGAACTGGAAGAAAAGTTTTATTTAGTGCATATAATACGGTGTTACCTGATGCTAAAATTCAATGACTATACTTACGAGAAAAATTTTAGATGTAATTTATCCTATCATTCCCTTGTGGATACAAAGTGGAACAGCTTCCAACTTAAAATTGCCTCTATGTCTGCTTTTGTATAGAAATCGATTCTCCTTTTCCCATCTACTGTCCTCAAGTTTTCCTTCTTGCATAATATTTTTCCACATTATTATGATTTCTGTAACATAGGTAGGTCAAGCAGCCTAAACCATTTTTGTTAGGATGTGGACTTAACTGAGCAGGAGCTTTGTGAAATTTGGCACATCATGCTCAGAAACTTATCAAACAGTTCAGAGGTGTGGGTGTAGATGTGTGCATGCTCACTTCTATGGAAAGACACCTTTTATCACTCAAAACATTTCCATTCCTGTGAAACGAAAAAAGAGTTAACAATTGCCAGTTGGCATATTCAGGGTAGAGCCAGCTATCTTGCATAAGAGAAGTGGACAGCTGCCAGGAGACTGGCTGCAGGGCACCAACACAATGAGTACTCAGTGTGTGCGGAGTGGCACCTACTGCTCTCCCTGTTTCTCCCCAAGTCTGGAAGCAATGAGAGTGTCCCCAAGGTGCTCTGCTCCCATCTCTGTTCCTCCTCTCTGTGGTCACAGCCCAGCCAGGTGCAACCTCTGGGTAGTAAAAATCAACTCTCTTTCAATTTCAGTAAAATTAATCTCTAACTCAAGTTTAATGAAGAAAACTGAAGTCGTTACAAAATAAAAAGCTAGGCCAGCCAACAAGTGAAGTGTGAGTGCAAGAAGCCCACTTCTCACCTGACAGGAATAATGCAGCACTGCCAAGGGATCTAAGGCTCAGGGCAGATCTTGGAGGATCAGCAGGTGCCATTCTACAAAGACTTCATCTCTACTTGCAGGCTGCTCTGCAGAGTTAGGCTAGGAAAAGATTCAAAAAATAATAAATAAATAAAAAAAAAAGAGTAAAATGAATGTTTTATTATTGTTCTGTTTTGCTAAGGAGAACAGAAATAAAAATAGAATTTGGGGCAGAGACAGCAGCACATTCTGGCAGCAAGCATACTCATTTCTTTCTGAAAGATAATACTATCTGTCAAAATCTATCCCATAAAGGGTTCATATGCTGCTGTTCCATTTCCTCACATTCAAGCTGAAAAGATCAGAAATTGTTTTCTAGAGAACTCAGAGCCAGAAATCATTTTTTCTGTCCAGGTTGCTGTAAGAATGAAAAATGTTAGCAAGCCTAACAAGACAATAAAGAAAAAATGTGGTGTAAAGGGGAAACCTGAAAAGAGATGTAGATAGAAACAGTATTCACAATGCAAATTCCACACATCCCACTGAAGAACTTGAGCAGACTGGCAGGAAAAATTAGTTTAGTATAACAAGCTGCATTCATAGTAATTCCCTCAGCTAGATGTCAGAAAATGCAGCACACAAAACTTTACTCTGGTACACTCTTCTGATACACCATTTTAAATATTACCAATTTTAAAGCAAGCCCCTGTGAAAATTTTCAGACTAATTTCAGGTACTGCTAGCAAAGTGAAAAAGCAAAGCCACCCACAGGAGCTTGTATCAAGATCAGCAAATCATTCTGTCAATTAGTTCTTCTATGTCCAGACTCTCCCAAGTCCCTGCACGAGAAAGAAGTATTCACTGGCTCGTGCTAAGCTCTGTGGTCTGTGCTCAGTTGCTTACTTACATGTAGAAGCCTGCAGTCATCCTGCAGCACGCACTGACTGCAGGTGTAACACTGAACATCAGCCTTCCAGAGCTCACAAGGTGACATCCTCAGCACTACAACAGTGCAAATAATGAAAAACAACAGGGAGACACAAAACACAGAATTTTGTGCCACTAATTCAGCACCGCAGACTCTGGCCAGGATCCTTCATATCTGTCTGATTCCATTTCCCCTGTGGGAAAAGAATGGCTGCTTTCTACCAGTGTCCAGGGAACTCACGCCCTGTATCTATATTCCACAGTATCTACAGCTGGGGAAATGCAGATCTCGTTCATTTAGCATTTGTGAAGTACACTGAGCTGCCCAGAGTTCCTGTATTTTAAGCAAAAAAAATAGTAGCAAGCAGCCAGAGGTACCTAGTAGTATACCTATCAATACTCCTATTACATAAAAGGGAATTCTTGGGTATTTGGAAACTGTTAAGACTGGATGCTATGTTTAGATTGGAATAGATTATAGGGACTGATGTTGGAAGACACCTTTTTCATGTAGAAAATCACTGAACTGCTGAACTAAATGGAGCTCTATTACTCATTCCTGAAGTGGGACTGCAGCTCCACTGGAACAGGCTGCAAAGTCAGCACTGAAAGCTATTAATTTTCTTACGCTCCTTAAAATACCTGCATAAAATCACTGAAGTCTTTATGCTGTGGCTTTTCCGTGCTTTTAAAGAAAATAAGGGTATGTAATCTTCTCTGCCCATCAGAAGCATCCAGCCGACATATCAACAACTATCTCAAGCTCAGTTTACATTCCTCCTCTTTTCTGTCCTTTGTACTGTCTTTAAAAGCATAGATCATAGAATATATTTGTTAACATTAAGTGGACTAAAACTAGAAAAAGACAAAAACATTTTAACAAAAAGTATTACTTCCAGCAACTATAGAGATACTAGAAATATTAGGTTATGATAGACTCATTTGATTACTTCCACTTGTCACATTTTCAGCTTCATCCACATCCACAGAGGTCTCAGGTTTACATTTTTCTCTGAAGCTGCAGGGTACAGAGAAAGCATTAGGTTTTTTGACTGGAACCCTCTCCACAACTAGGCCATTTGTTTTCAACTGAATATGTTAAAATTGATATATATTTTCCTTCCCCTTTCTCAGTTTCATGGGAGGGGAAAACAAAGTTGAAAATCTACATCTGACCACTCTAACAGCTGCTCTCAGAAAGGTTTTCCCATCTAACATGTACTACAATTTTTTCTGGTTAGTGAACAAGTATAATGTTACTTTTCACATTCCTTAAAGTAAGGAATTGAAACTGCATGACATATAAAAAAAAATAAAAACATAAACGCATAAAAAACTACTAACACTGTTTGAAAATTCATACATTCAATATAAATTCTGAAGTTTATGTAAGTGGTTCATTTTCTTTCCAAAGAGTAGAACATTTTATCTCATTGCAATCTTTTCTTTCTGGAGATTTTTTTTCAGAGTCCTCCATACATTTGTGGACTTCCTTAAAGGTAAGTTACTGGGCCCAACATGTATACTTAAAGCTTTGCTGATGCATAGATTTGCAGGATTAGAATACTAAAATCCAAATATTGAGGATACATTCACACGGTTCTGAACAGAACTGAACAAAAAAAGAACAAACAAAAAGTATGTCACTAAGGAAAAAATAAATTGAAAATAGCAGATAATTTGCTATTTTTTTGAAAGTAGGCTTGTTTGGATCTAGTCTTGCCACCATGTTGGACATTCAAAGAGCAACTTTTTTTTTTTTTTGTCTTGATCCTCAGTATGCAATCACCCTCCTTAAATTAATCTCTGTACCGTAACACAGTACCATACAACCTCCTCTCACTTTTCCTCTAGTCCTTCCCCAGCATCCCCACCTCTCTCTGCTGGAGTCCAGCAGTGTCTCTGTCTCCAATGCAGAACAGTATCTACTAGCACTGTGGAAACTCATTTCAACATAACAAAAGGTGGGGAAAAGGGGCAGGCAACAATCATACCAGAAACCAAACCAGAGTGCGGGTTCTCAAAACGGTTGTAATGTGGGCATTGCAAACAGATATAGCCTCCTAGACTTCTGGTATGTGTCTATCACTGCCTCTTCATATGACGTTGAAAGTGTTGGTGATTGCTGTAGAATTAATTGCTCTAATGTGCATGGCTTAAACAGAAGGCAACCACAGGCTATCCAGCACCTCAGCATTGCCATGATTCAAATAACATCACACGCTATGGCAGATCTCTATGGAAATTATTTGCTTCTTAGGGAGGTAGCTCTGTTTATGAGCTGTAAAGTGTTTTGAATGAGATGTCTGCTCTTCAAATCTGTTACTTCTGGCCAGACTTTTGAATGATACCTCAGAGAGCAGTTCTGGACAAAGAGCGGAATTGTCTATAAAAGTTTACAAGACGTCATTCTTTAAAAATATCCTATGCTGTACTTGATCATTTTGTACATTTTCACTAATGCACAGCTAACTCTCTATGGTCTCAACTCATGAAGCCAGAAATTTGTCAGGTCTACACACATTTTTTGCACTTCATCTCCACTTGTAAACTGGGACCGGGGAGTCTTGGGTATTTTGGACAGCAGTACACAAACTCTTTGGAGGTCTGCTCCTTTTCACATAGCTGGCAGAGTACATTAATTAAAAAAAAAAAAAAAAAAAAAGAAAAAGGTAGGGTTGCTCATTTTTTAATTCATTTACATAGTATGATGTAGAAGAACTGGGAATTCCTTTCTGTAACTACAGTCAGTCACAGATGACACCAGACTGAGCAGATGCTAGAACTATGGGAGAATTTAAAGCCACTGGATTCCCTAACCTGTGCATCTCAAACGCACCCCATTTATTAGAGGTAGCAGGAGCCTTAACAGACCTCTGAGACAAGTTCAGTGATATGAAGCCAATGGGCAACGAGGAGTATTATTCATGTACGCAAATGGCAAAATTCAAGCTTTTGAAGGCACACAGTGAGAATTTCTCCACTCTTTGTATCCCATATTTTGCAGCCATGTGACACAGCACCTGCTATGAAGTAAGTTCCAGCCCTGGAAAGGCTCCAGGTTCTAAAACAGGTGCTAATGCCAGTAACAGAGTCACAGTGGAAATCTCAAGTCCTGCAGGGTAGCCATAAAACTGAAGATGAGAAACAAATACGAAATAGACTAAGTAACTATATAATTTATCAGAAATTTATCAACTTTATCATTAATAGCTGTTTAAAATAGGTTCAAATAGCAACACTTAAGTCACTGACACCATACACAAATCTTGCTCTGTTAGAAATTGCAAGTTAAAATGGGGTGATTAACTAAGCATCATATTCTTCCTTCTTCCAATATCACAAACAGCAGATCGTAGCATTCTCCTGTCTCATCCTCATCTGCCTGTAGGTTACAAACTTTTTTGTTTATTCATATCTGCCAGTGAAAGATCTGAAAGACTGGGGAGTGTAAAATCTGCCCAACAATGCCAGGAAAGTAACAGACAAAGCCCTACAGATACATTATTAGTTTTTCTGTAAATGGATTAATGAAGGAAGATAGAAATATATTTTGTAAATGGGACACAGTGCATAATCTTTCCAGAGTAAAGAGCAGAACTGCTGAATCAGTACAGCAGTTCACCCAGGTCTTGACCATGCACCTTTGAAGTTGCAGAAGTTTTGTCACTGACTTCAATGGTACAAAGATAAACTATGGTAATAGCTGAAGCTTCACAGGTGAGTGCAAGAAATGCCACAGTGGAGTACCAGGAAACCAATTTAATAAGTCAGCATATCCCTCAAGTATAATATAGTGCTCAAATATCAAATCTTCTGCCTTTCAAAGATAAGACTCCCTACCACAGGAACCACAGAACGATCACACCTGTGGAGAAAAAAAGGCAAAAAGTAAGAACTTACAAACAGTAAATTTGTGCTGCTACTCAGAAACTAGGTCATTTTTTCACTAGTTTTCACTAGGTTTGCGCTGGGAATAAGACTCATCAACGTGTGTGTTTATATATTGATGTATATTACTAAAACACTTGGATCTTTTATTGACCCTAACATTCATGCTTCATCAGATACAGCCTATTTGCTATTTATTAGAATTTTAAGCTCTTTTTCACAGTTCTTGCTGTGGAATTAGAGTTGTGCCTACACTTGGATGTCAGAGCTTCAGAGCAGAAGTCAGGCACATGCACTAGGACACAAGCGTTTCGAAGCACACTCATCGAAACGTGCTTTTGGAACACTCTCCTAGAATTGGTCATTCCCCCCAGCAATCACATTTATAACTCTGCATCGTCCATAACGTTGAGACTGGTAAAGACGCTGAAAAGGTCATGTTATGTAGCAGTTGCTGAAGGGATACTACAAAAGGACACAAGTAATAAGTCATGCAGGAAAAATTTACTCACTAATCTTAACACTCTTACAGTCCTTCTTTACAGAAAGGCAAAACTGCTTTCTGGAACAGAGGATGCCCCTGTCTAGCTAACACTTACAGTACCCTCCTTTTTAAAGTCTTCTACAGAGACATACTATTTGTTACATTTTCGTTGTTAAGTTGGGGCTTTTACAACTACAGAAGAAAAGAGGATGAGAATTTGCACAATGTGTTATACAGGTCCATTTCACCATGATAATTACCTGGCTTTTCCAAACATGAGATGTGCATAAGGTATTCGTGACACAATTTCCAGTGACTCTGACATTCTTCTCAGCATTTGGGATACTACAAATAACATGGCTTTTGTTTTGTCAACAGTTTTAATTAATCCATTTACTTTTCATTACAACCCTGTCATAGCACATGTAACATCACAAACACAACTGAAAATTTTTCTTCTTTGTATTTCCCCTTACCTCCTACAACATAAAACCAAACAGAGATACACCTGTGTGATGTAAGGGTTAACTCCAGAAATGAGCGCAATAAACACTTTCAAACCATTTGTTGTCTGTTGCAGCAAGGCATGGATATTGGAAACTCATCTTGGATACAGACTGTCTTTTTACCATCAAAAGTGTATTTAGAAACAAAGTATATGGAACATCAGCTTACCTCACAAGATAAAATGATGGAAATATTTGTTTTGGCAGAACTCACAGGGAAATGGTTACTGTTTTGTAGGAAATTTTTAAAGATAAGGTAAGGTTTGGCTCATCAAAAAAGTAAACTAAACTTCAACAGCAAGCAAGCCAGGAACCTAAGTTTCTTTATTAGTCTTTTTTGCTGTTGTTTTTCCACTCACTCAGTGACAGAGATCATTTAAAATGATAACCAGTAGCTGAGCTAAAAGTAATCTCCTGATAAAGAGCAGCTTTAGGAGGGCAGAAAACTTTACCAGAAATATATTCTGCTGCTATAAACTTTCAAATGCAAGTGAAGTGAAATCTGAGCATCTGGCTAGAAGAGTGCCCCCAGCCAATGTGTTTGTTTCCATCAGTTTTTCCTGTGCGCTAATGCTGTAACAACACTGAAAGGGACTCGTATCAAGCCGTTTAGGACCTGTGTTCCCAGTGCTCTGGAGCGACAGCTCATCCCCTGAAAAGCCTGTGATATGCATACAAATTCCACTTCAGCTCTAGGAAAGAGCAGACTGCTGAGATGTACACATCAGCCCAGATTTGTCTCTTGCCCAGTCCAATGGCCTTGAACGGGAAAGAAATCAGCTTCCACACAAAGTACAGCTGATGGATGCTGCACTGAAGCCTCATTCTGCTAGGTCGTCAGGACAGTCTCAGCAGCTAAGCTAAGGGGCAAGGAAGGTGGGTTTGGAGGAGGCTATTTTAGTTTGTTTTACCATTAACTAGGAGACAGGAGGAAACAAGGGATGACTTTAGTGGAGAGGAAGACACTTCAAAGAAAGATATACTGAAAGTAGGTTTCATGAATTTGCTAGAGTATTACACAGATGCTCTTCTGTACATCCTCAACAGATGTTTCACTTAAAAGCATTTATTCTGCTACCGATATTTGCCAAGTAGAAAAATACTTTAAAAAGAAGTTTGCTAGAAAGCAAATGAGAATTTGTAAGTGAGCAAGATAAACCAGGCCATCAGGCTGAAGAAATGTTCAGTGATTGAACAGGTATTATTTGGCCTTTATTCTGATCTCTTGCATTTCCTGGAGAAAGAGACAGACCTCTCTTTTGGCCCAAAGAAAGGTTCAGTCCAGGACTGGAGGTATACATGATGTTTCTGGCTCCATCTCTTCCAGCCAAACATGCCTACTCTTGGGCAGTGCTAACAATGACACAGTGCAGAAGACATAATCCCTCATCTTACCCATAAATCTACCCCTGAAGTGTAGGCTTTGACTTCACATAGCATCTAGGAGTAGAATCCACCTATTTCTGCTATCAATCTGTCAAATCTGTCCTAAGTACATACCTAAAGCCTAGGGAGGTCAGCATGCATGCTTTGTCCATGCTGCCTCTCCTGAATTGGCCTCAGGAGTCTCACTTAAAGCCCATTTACATTGCTGAGGGCCCAGGTGTAACCAGCACATATCTTTTACTGTAAGACAATGGAAACCAAGAGGGATATAATAACTACTATACTCCCAAAGGTAGACACTGTTCTTTAAAAGTTAGCTATAAATAACTCTGAAATGTCAATAGAAGTTCGGCTGTCAAACCATCTATTCTGAACAAAGAATCACCACTAGTTAATTTGTACAAGTTTCTCTAGGAACACTCACAAATAACTGGGGTCAAGACGAACATACCCTGCTCATGACTGACTGAGATACTTGGCATGGAGTGAATAACATATTTGCTAGTCATCCACCTCTTCCTTTCAGGAATGAAGTCTTGTCACCACCAAGACTTTGCTATTAAAAGATGCCTGATTGACTACTACAGATCTCCAGGTGTGCACTGTTGTTGCATCCATTGCAGTGATCATCCTGTACAATGAGGCAGCACAGATATGCCCCTGCCACGCAAGTATACCAGGAAGAGATGCTATAAAATATTTAAACACATCCTTAAGCCTGTGCACAAGGGCAGGCCATGAAGCTTCAAGTGCTCAGGACGTTACAGGACAGAAGGCCTCTTCCCCAGAAACTGTGTGATATCTTTCAGCCCAGTGAAGTACAGATTCTACTTCAGGCAGCAGGATTTGGTTTTTTTTTGGTTTGGGGTTTGCATTTTTTTGTCAGTTTGAATTTAATGGGGAATACAAGTGTATTTTCAATTGCTGCCAGAGGGAGAAAAATAACCACCTGCCATTTTGGAAGTCGTACAGTTGAAGGGCTGGCTGCTTCAAATATATAATCAAAAGCTAGGAATCCCCAGCTAGCTGTTCCAGCTTATTAAGGGTGAAATGTTTTAAACACCTATGATTCCAGCTGTCTGTGTAATTTCTTTTCATAAAAAGAAGTCAGGCCAGCCGCAGCTTGTTGTTTTCTAACAACTTAAGGCAAGTGACTGAAAAAGCCATCTTCTCCATAACGTTAACAGGCCAGTCAACAATGCCCCAATGCCCTCTACTATAAATCTTTTGCTCAGTAAGGAATAACACAGACAGGGGCTACCCGTGGTGCTGTGCTTTGATTTCTCCTTACTATTGTTATGTTGTAGATTTAATAGACGTTTTTGGTCTATTTATTTATATATAGACTAGATTGTTAGTCAGGTGGAAGCTGTGTTGACACCACTTAAACCCAACAGGCAAGATTAAAATCATTGCCATGATGAAAATTATATCCTGACTGCCTATGGCACTCCAAGAGCAGCAAGTCTGGACAATAACCTCTGGAAAGAGTACAAAACAAAATGTACCAAGGAAATAAAAACCATGCCCCCCTCCTCCCCCAAGCCCAGAATTTATCTAGAGATTTTCAAGTCAGTCAAAAAAATAAAAGGCACACGATGAAATAGCAAACAAGCACTTTTTTGCAAGCTTTGAATTAATTCTGAGTACCACTGCACAACAATACCCAGAATCAATTCAAAGGCTGGGATGGAGGTTTGAGGTGGTAGGATAAAAGCACACATCCATTCTGACTTTTCTTTTTAGCACAGTGTTAACGAAGTAAGAGGCAGAAGAGGCAGAGGGGCAGAAGCTGCAGTAGTTACAGGCTGGTTTTTCCTCTTACTGCAACAGAATACTTCAGGTGCCACCTCCTGGATAATCAACCCTACTGCACTGTGCTAGACTCGTTCCCCATCTGCCTTATTAAATCCTCTAAATCCAGACGAAACAGGTTCTCCTTTAACTGTACTCTTATCCTAGTCCAAACAGGTGCTTTACTAACTACGTTTTTCACCAGTGGTAAACACTGACAAGCAACACTGTATTTTCAGCCTTGATCCCAAGTCTGCATGCAGGAAACCAGAAAAGACTAAAAACTTGGATGCAACACTGAAGGAAAGTGACCGCTCCAGCAGAGGATGGGATAGGTACTACAGACCCACTTACCCAACAAGGTGGCAGTACTGAACTAGGGGGATCTCTTCTGCTCATCTGCTAAGTCCTGTGAAGTCTAGCCTTCACAGGGAAGATGATGAAGCTAAAAGGAGAGATCCTTGATGATCGGTAGCAATGCATTCAGTTTAGCTACATGATGGGGTAAACCCGGTCACTAAATAAAACAGTCCAAATACTTGTCTGTAGTGAGGAAAGAAAGATATTTACACATGTATTTCTTCATTTGATTGCTATCATACATCAGCTACTATGTAAACCAACGTACCTTGGTCATGGGTGATACCTGAGCAGTAACAAGAATGACATGTATGTCTCTGGGTGACCAGTACATTACAGCACAGGAGCTACAGCCTTTGAAATTCTGCACCTTGTTCAAATGGGGCTATGGCCCTAAAGTAGATATAAAAGAAGAGCATTTTGGGCCTCTTTGAACAGCAAATTTTACGGTCACTGCATCTACCTATCTATCTGCTGCAATGCCCAAATTAAACTACAAGAGATAATGCTTATGATAAATATAGATATTTCACCCTGGTGTCTCAGGCTAACCTTAAAAATTGTAGGATTCTACTCAGAAAACTGAAATAAAGGAAAAAAATAATAATCCTGGACTTTTTTAGACCTTATGTCTCAGGGCACCCCTGTCAACAGAAACTGTGAGAACATGACTATATCTCCCTACTCATCAACCCCATTTGACTCTGCTGGACAAGACATGGGTCATAGTTGAACATTTGACCTAAACAAAGCATCATGCTTAGTTAAAAACAGGCCCGCAGAGAGTGGAAATCAGAGGTACAACTGCCCCTGTAACTACAGCCATCAGTAGCACCCAGTTTCTCTCATCACAAACTAGCTTGCTTTCAGTGGTGTTCCACAGTCCCTGTTAGTTTTATCTCCTCAGCACAAGTCTTCAGCAGCTCAGGATATATTCTGACGCTGTGAAACGAGTATATCACACTCTCAGGAAGTGTGAGTTCTTCAAGCAAGGCCATGGCTGGATGCTGTATTCAAAACCTCTGTTCATGGATGAGAAGGCCAGGGAAGCGGAGCGGTAGACTTAATCCCCAGGCTTATAAAGAAGCAGCACTATTTCATTGTACCATAACATATCACATTTACTTCCAGCCAAGCAAGACAACACTTACATAAAAAAAGCACACTACAACAAAAATTGCTTGTACATTTGAAGTTTGCCTTTTACACTCATAATCTCTCTGCACATTTTCAGTTGCTGGATTTTTTCTTTTTCTATGTATGGTAGTGACTTACCCAGTGCTCTGCATCAGTGTTTGTCTCCCATGTAAAACAGGCTGGGGATCTCTGGCCTAGAAGCATAAAGATCATTAAAATTCTAACATTCTTTCCTGAAATTCCTAATATCTTAGACAATGAGACAAGATGGGAAAATCAGCATACTCAACAGATCAACATAATGAGAATCTGAAGAGCAAGCTTAGGAGGTTTATCTGTTTTGTGCCTTCTCTCTAATGGGATCTAGCAGCCTAATTACCAGGTTCTTTGAATAAGTCAGGTTTTGCCTATGTATCTCTAAATCTCAGAGTGGTTCTCCATGACCCTGCTAACACAATTTCTCAATTCTTCTTCATCCCATAATGCAGGACAGTGAATTTCCTCCTAGAATTAAACAGCCCTGTTCACATGAGAAGAGCACAGTCACTTACACTAACGTCACATCCTCTGAGGTTTCTAACACTAATTATTAGCCATTCATTCCTGTCCAGTATTTCTTCCCCACTAGTCCACATTCACAGTCTCCTTCTTCCCAGTCCTGATGCCAGTCTCTCAAGAACCTTCAGACTCCCTACTTCCATCTGAGCTCTTTTCCCAGCCACTGCCAGCTTTGCCCCATGATCTAATAAAGGCAATTCTACTTATTAGCAAAAAATTTCTAATTTTTTAAGATGGGCATTATACTCTTTCAGCCTCTGCCATCCGCTGTATAGGTTTGTAAATAAGCCAAAGTCATTTGCAAAGCACTTTCAAATTATTCTTAAGGATATACACTGCATAAATAATGCATTATTTATTTATAATCTGCATCGATGTTATACCTGCATCTCACAAAATACTTCATAAGTTTAAGGGGTTGTGACAATTTTTCTTACAAGCTTCTTTAAAAAAAAAAAAAAAAAGCCAAACAAAAAAACCCAAAACAACAAACCAACTCCCCTCATATTATTTAGTCACTCTTCGATCAAACCTTAGAAATATAGGCCAAATTTAATTAACCCAATTACCCCTCTCTCTCTGCTTCGCTCTGTGTTTCAGTCACTCGTCCCTAAGACAAAGCATGGTTTAAGGTAAAAAAGCTTTTCATTCTGTCTGGGAATAAACGGCTTGTTGAAACAATGCTTTTTCGTTTGGGGGCTGACCTTGCCTTCATTTCCTTTCACTCTTCATTTGCACATCACCACAACAATGTTACTAAAGCAGGGAGACAGACAGCAGACTGTTGTAAGAAAATAACATCCAAGAAAGTACACGTAATTTACATGTAACTGCTAGGAGACAAACTTTTTGAGGGTTTTCCTTCTTCCCACTAGCTGTTCGAGGAATTTACAGCATCCTTCATGGCTGTTCTTACCCCCATCTCTTCAGCTCACAGAAAACCGTGGGACACTTGCTTTCTTGTAGCACTCTTATAATGTGCAAATCTGACACAGGCGGATGGTATTTTACTGCAGTTTCCCAAGGGCATCAATTAGTTTCTTTCATCTGCACTTTGGTAGGCAGGAGTGACGCTTGGTCACACTGAAGAAGAGATATCAGCATTAGGGTTCTGAAATACACAAACAGCATTGTTCTTCTCAAGAAAACCATGCAAGGAATAAACATGAGCTTGAGCTCAAGGAAATGCAGTGTAACACAGCTGCAGGGTTAAATATGTACACAGGTTACTCTTCTGCTTCATCATCCAGATCTGCAAGTAATGCAGCTCAGAACTGATGTTGCATCACCTTGAGGAATTCACAGCTACCCAACATCAGTCAGAGCCAGATCAAAGATCCACTGCTAGAGGCAATAACGTTTTGGTCTCAGCTTGCCATGTTTCAGAAATGTGGTTTCTCTGCAGAAGCCAGACTACTGAACTAGCAAATTCATCAAGCTGTTTCTTTCAATTAGTCATCACAACAGGCAGAACAAGTTTTAGCACTTCTCAACATTCTGTACAGGTTAGCACTGGTTTCTCTTGAAGTAGCAAGGCTGGAGGGAGCATCAGGTAGGTCACTGTCATTAAAAACACTTTAATTGACTTTTGCCAAAGTGAAACTGCTGATTGTTCATTAATGCACTCACCACCCTTCCATGCATTCAAGCCTACTTCACAACCAGACCTTGAAGCATCTATTTCCCTTGGGTTTGTGCTTCTTGCTGAATACACTTACGTAGTATTCTCATTCACAACCTTTAGTAGGAAGAAAATGTGTCCTGACTGATACCATGTTGATAGGTATTATGAATGCCTACACATATTGTTTCAAAAACAAGGAAGCTTTGCCACACAAACAAAATACTTTGCAAATCAACCTAACAATAGTCAAACCAGAACCTCTGCATTCAAAATAATTTAGAATACTGATACCTAAAGGAAGCTCATTATTAACTGGGGCAGCTCCTTAGGATATGGATCGGGGAAGTAAAAATTATGTTTGGGTCCTCTATCTCATTACAGCACAGAGAAGGAGCAGCTGTTTGCTAGCAAAGTGATAGTGCCAAGACTTCGGGGTACTTATCTAGACAACTTACTAAAAAGGTTCAGACTAAGCAATATCAGCATAAGAGGCTAGAGGATAAATTTTGGAAAAACTCTTAGAAGACTATCATGTATACTAGCTTAGCCAAAGTAAAGTAAAGGGAAAAGAAAGAAAGTGAATGTAAATATCTGAAGGGAAGAATCATTTGCTGAAATAGAAAGGTTGCTATGTTGAACAAAGAGACAAAACTAAAATCAGAACTTTTAATATGATTATTACCAAAAATAGTTAATGCTAAAATACATCAGGCTATGGGAAATACCACAAACAGAATTGAAACTTCACATGTATAGAGAGGAAGAAAAAAGCAGTATTTTTGTATATAATCATTCTGCAGCAGAAATGAGATTATATAGAAACTACCAAACAACAGTGATCATACAGCACTTCAGTCATGTTAGTTAGTCACAATGCTTCTAATTAATTGGACTGCCAGTGTGTCCAAAAACTGAAAACGTTTAAATGCTGCATCGGTAATAACACTAAATAACTGTTTTCTTAAAAAGTTGGAATCTTGGCAGGCCCTTGAAATCATTGACATACTTTTCCACTTCAAGTAGACATGTCCAAAACATTGAGAAATACAGCTGGAAGGTATTTATGCAACCTTTCAGAATAAAAGTTTTGGACAGTTTTCTGTCAGCAGAGAGAGTGCCACAGCAACCACAACAACAGAATGCATATCCTCTGTGATACACCACCACATCACACAGGGCAAACCAGTGTATCCTATACAATAAAACAGAGACGCTTCACAGGGGATGCTGCTCCCCTGCAGCACTGTGGCAGCACAGGGATCATGCCAGGAGAAACTCTCGAGGTTTTTAAATTATTCACAGCTATTTTCATTATTCATTTCATTATTATTAAAACCAGGAAAGTGTGACAAAGACTGCAGATTTTCAGATAGATCTGCAGAACAAAATGGCAGAAAGCCTGCAGCCTTGCTGTACACAGGATTAAAATGAACAGGCTACAGAGACAGATGCAGTCCTCCCTGACCTTAACGATGCTGATGTTTACATATGAACATCCCCACTCGGCTGCAGATAAAGAATGACAGACAATACTACAAATTAGTGAAGGTCAATAGAGCAGGAGGCTGCAGTTAGTCAATTACAAAAGCAAACCCTTTGCTAAAGCACCAAGTCCTGTGTTTTCTCAGTATAATCAACTGCCTGAGTCATGTAGTCTAATAAAATTGACCTGTTTTTCCTTTGTCTAATTGACTGATGCCTGGAATTGCATGAACTTTAGGTGTGCTAGAATGTAAGTCTTAATATCATGTAGCAAAAGGCAGACATCTAATTAGTCTGTCTTCAGGTCTAATGGCTGCTTCTGCGATGTGCAGTTCCATCCAACCATGACAAAAATCTTTGCTTTGAAGGTGTTTACAAAGACAAAAAAAATTGTTTACAAGCTATGAACTCTACTGGGTGCTAGAAAAGTTGCTATAGCAAAACAGTTCTTGTGTGACAAACAAGTACTGAATTATAAACAAAAGAAAACAAACAAACAAACAAAAAAAAAACCACAAACCACTTTCCTCAGATGAGATTGTGTTCTTTCTGGCTGAGAGATGAAGAACATCGTGAAGTTAATTTTCTTGAAATAGCAAGGCATAATAATTTTCCTGATTCATTCCTTAGAATAAGTCATTCAAAACCCTAAACAGCCTTACAGATCTTTTTTTCTCCTTAGTCTTGGGGGTCATCTACATAATTTTTTGAGCCTTTTAAAAATCTATATAGAATTTCAAGATTTTCAAGGGGTTTTTTTTCGACACATTCCCTATATATTTTGAGCTTAACTTAAATTGCTCTTCCAGTGGAATGTCTCGAAGCTTGCTAAGTGGCCACAGCCGCTGCTGCTGCTTCATGGCTCCTCCTTTAGCAAAGTATTTGTGTGTGCACTTGAGCTTAGACACCACTGCTGAGCTTTAACTGAAATAAAGTTGGACACTGGTCTCGAGTACTATTTGACACTCAGATTTTCAAAGGAATTCAGGGACACTCAAATCTTATTGGAAGAGTTGGTGCCTAATAAAACCTCAATGCAAACCAGAAGATACCTTGCTGTTTATTGGCCATGTCTCTGAGTAAAAAGTAGCTGGACATGGAAGGCTCACTAGATTCATTTTTACTCAAGGCTCTGTGCCCCTCTTCCCCTCAAACTATACTCCTTGAAGTTGGAAATTGGAAAGTAGCTGTAAAACTCCACTGCTATATCATTTGCAGTATGAGAAGACTGATATTAAAAATAATAATTAAAAAAAGAGAGACAAAAGAAAGAAACTCCAAAAATTTACTTACTGTGTACAATCCCCCATGCATTCACAACAATATCATGTAGTTTCTGCTTTGGACAAAGCCATTGCCTAGGGTTACCACTCATAAACTCTGCTTGAAAATACATTACAACTAAAATTCCTCCAACAGCGCATCACAGCACACAGCCCCTGCAAAGGAATTCTTCTGACACCAGAAACTATAGACCAAGAGCTTGAAAAGCACATTCTAGAAAACTCAAAGCAAAAATACAGCCTTCATTTACGCATGATTTGGTGACAAAGTACACATACTCTCTCTCTCTCTCTCTCTCTCTAAAATCACACACAATATTGTATATGTATGTTTATACATTTTGACATATATAAATAAAATATACAACTTGGAAAATCAATTTCCAAACCCATTCAATTTCCCATTGTTATTGCTATATTAGTACTTTCTCTGCTCCACTAAAACTCTACCCACATTTTTCAAGAGTCCCTCTCTTTTGGCTGGGAAATGTCCTAGTTATTCTCCTTCTCTCTCAGCTGCACAGTTACCGATGCCTCACTAACACATTTCCCTTGAACTGATATTGCTTCTCAACCGTCTCTATGTTCCCCAGTGTCAAGCTGCTATTTCTGGGCTAAATGGTGCTTTCTATCACCACACAAGAGTCATCTCATCCCCAATGAGGCAAATAAATTTATTTCCTATTTGTCATTTCTTTTACCAGGGGGCTTCTTAGTTAAAAAAACCAAAATCTGTTTTCAACATTCTTAAAAACAGCATACTTAAAATGCACACCATGAAACTCAAGTTTTTTAAACAACAGCTTCAGTACTCACATATGTTGAGAAGCAAGCATCCAATGCTTCCAAAAAGTATTAAAACAATACTTCATGCTGCCACATAAGGCTATCTAGATGTACAATAAAAGGCCAGGGAAAATGGAAACCCTTCAGTCACTGACAAGAGCCTGTTACATTCATAAACTGTCACAGATAGAAACATTTTAGAAGAGAGAGAAAAAGGAAAAATAAGTAGACTTTACATCTCCGTTTATCAGATTTAGTATATTGTACAGGTCATTCAATTCCAGCCAGTTCCACTGACAGGTCTCAGAAACCTTTAAGAAACTTTAAAGCTCCTCTTGGACTAACTCTTCTGTAGTTTAAGGGAGTTCACAGCAGGTACTGGTCTGACAACTCTAGCCTTGTCATGCATAGTCAACTTTTACATAAATACTTCCATTCTACTGAAAAATTTGCTATTTATACGATAACATCAACAAAACCCAAGTAAACATCAGAAGCCTATGCACCTACTACCCACAGCCACAAATCAAAACAAATGACTAGTATAAGGGACTTATAGCAGGATTAGTGGTCAAAAGTATGAGATTCCCTTGGGATCTTTAGGGAATCAGAGCCCAAAGTTTCCTTTTAATGAAAGATGGTATTTTTGTACAAATATGAAGGCAAAATTCAGAAAGGTTTAAAAAAAATATTCAGCTTCATTCATAACCCAACATTAACTGTGTTTAAAATCCTTCCCAAGGAAGGAACAGCATTGTTTTTGTATACTACAGTCACTGCTGATGCAGTAAAATTTTATGTTAATAAAATAATGTTCAAGAGAATGTGTTAACATATCTTTCCTTTGGCCATCACAGTCTTTGTCTCAAAGAGGCATGACAAAGATACAGGGGGGAAATTAAGAAGAAAAGGAGAAACAAGTGTCCTCACACATCATCTGTGCCCTAAGGTACCTGGGTCCTGTTGTGCATGTTGGCAGGATCCGTTATTTCCTACTGCACTGGGTATGCGCTGCGTGTAGAGCTCGCCAAGTCCAGAGAGGTGACACTGGGAGGGCTTAGGCTTTCACTGGCCACACTCAACAGACACAAAAACCACCTGTGAAAGACTTTGGTAAATATCTACAGCTCTGTGCCTAAATTCACTAAGCAGTGTGCACACCAGTGACGTCTCTACCACTCTGAGCCCCTTTAGAGTGCACCAGTTGTGTCCATACCGCAAAAGGGAAGGCTTGTTTCCAGTTTGTCTAGAGCTTGCATCCAGCAATAGACCTTCCTCAGAAAGAAAAGCTGACACGAGTGAAAGCTGGGGCCTGATGTGTACCAATATACAGATGATCAAGGGAAAGGGTTTAAGTGAGAAGACAAAAGAGCACCAACACGACCTTTACAGACTCACCCTCATATATCTCCTATAATACAGTTAACAAATCTTGAGCTGGCTTTTGTATTTTATAGCCCAGTAAGTGCTCTATAGAAACTTATGATCCGGTAAAATGTCAGTTAACATACATGAAGGCCAAAGAGGTCCCAAATGGGAAAATTAGTGAGATCTTCCTCAAGAGCAAATTTAAAACATAACAGCTTATAGAAAACAGATGCCACAGCAGCACAAAATTGTATGTTGCAGCTTTAGTTTAAGACACAGCTTTATGAACCATAAAATGTTGTAATCTCATCTTCAGATATGAGTTTTTAGAGCAAAGAAAATGGATCTTTGAAAGCAATGTTAATAAGAGAGTGGTTAGCACAGTAAGGCCAATGAAAGAACTAATTTCCATGCAATAAAACTCCAGAGACTCAGATAACTAATTCTCAAGGCTGTTCAATCAAAAACTAGGCATACAAAAATAAAAGAAAAGTTCTGATAATGTATTAGTTAGGAAAACTGGTACTCCTTTTTTTTTTTTTTTTTAGCAACTTGTTAGACAGAAGCCAAAGGAAAGATATTTAAGGCAGCCTTTCAGAGAGGTGGGTCAGCATATGCCCTAACTTGGGAAGAGGGCATGTCAAAAGAGACACACAGCAGGTTAGAGTATAATTCCTAACATAAAGGAGATGTTGAAGATCAAGGAAAAGACAACAGAAGAATTTGAAAGGCTTAGGAAACCCAAGAAGTCCTGAAGGGGTATCTGCACTATTTTATGCTTTTGTAAAGCACAGTTTATATCTGCAATTTAGGAGAGTTACAGTTTTGCTAGGGATAAGTTATGACCTGAGTGAGAAACTTCTAGAAAGACTACAGACCTGATTTCTGTTTCACAGAGAGACAAAAGTCTATTAAGAGAACAGGAAAAGGCACCGATACAAGTTAATTTTTAAATGCTGAAAGTAGTTTGTTGGTGATTTTTTCTTCCCCGAGTACTTCCACAGAAACAAGCTTAAAGACTAGTATGGCCTACACTGCAGTTAACTGGATAGCTCACAGACTTGAAAAACATGACCACAAGACATTAACATTGTAACTGTGTTTAACATTAGCTACTCTTACGTTGCAGCTTGTCTGAAAGACACGGGACTAGTTACCACATCTCACCCATCCAGATATACTATTAGTCCACAACATTACCTGAAACCTTTTTGCTCATATCATTACTTAAAAATCATGCCCAACCACGTACAGTTTGAGATGTAAGGACTAAAATATATTGACATATTTCATTTTAGCCTATATTGCCTATGTTTTACTTGCTGAAGTTGAATCTGACCTGTTATCTGGAATTAATATTTTTAAAGTTAAATTTCCTGAAAGGAAATCAAAAGCTGTAGGGAGTCTGAGTTATGGATACTCTTGCTAAAACTGTCATTAAATTTCAGTGGGATCACATCTACTTTCCTGAAATCATGCCATACGTTCCCTGCAGCCTTAAGAATCCATGACCTATATATCACAGCATCATAAATACTGTGTCATTTTTTATTAAAACAGACTTTTGATTCAAGGAACACTGAAATATAAACATGTCACAACAGTTCCATGTGTCAATGTGCTCTAAGTGCCATTAAATGCAAAATCTCTGGCATCACAGAGCATCATTAAAAATTTTTTTGTCATATTCAGAAGGCACACTGCAAAAGACAAGGGTAGTTCGCAAGAGCTGTACACAATTATTTCTATTCTGAACAAGAGTTCCCAGGCAGAAATTATCGGCATCTTTAAAAACAGCAAGCAGTTAAGACTCCAAGTCATGGGGAAATAGTGTAGAGTGGTATTTCAACCAGTTACCTTGGATGTGTAGTAGAATCATAGAATACCTCAAGTTGGAAGGGAGCCATAAGGATCATTGAGTCCAACTCCTTGCTCCCCACAGGACTACCTAAAACTGAACCATACAACTAAGTCATCCAGCAGCTCCTTGAACACTGACAGGCTTGGTGCTGTACACTTCCCTGGGGACCCTGTTCCAGTGACCAGTCACCCTGTCAGTGAAAAACTCTTTCCTAATGTCCAGTCTGAACCTCCTCTGACGTGGCTTCATGCCCTTTCCTTGTGTTCCATCGCTGGTCACCAGAGAGAAGAGATAAGCACCTCCCCTCCGCTACCACCCTTAAGGAAGCTGTAGGCTGTGATAAGGTCACCCCTTAGCCTTCTCCTCTGCACACTGAATGAAGCAAGTGACTTCAGCCACTCCTCCCAAGTCTTGCCCTCAAGGCCTTTCACCATCTTGGTCATCCTCCTCTGGACATACTCTAATAGTTTGATGTCCCTCTTATATGGAATTGCTCAACATTGCACACAGCACTCGAGGTGGGGCACACCAGCGCACTGTAGAGTGGGACAGTCACGTCCCTCAACCAGCTAGCTGTGCTGGGCTTGATGCACCCCAGGACACCGTTGGCCCTTTCGGCGGCCAGGGCGCACTGTTGACTCATAGTCAACTTGCTGTAGCCATACACATTGATGAGAACCCCCTGAGCCTTCTCTGCTCTTGTCTCAACTTCAGCAAGTAAAACATAGTCAATATGGGCTAAAATGAAATATGTCAATATATTTTAGTCCTTCTATCTCAAACTGTACGTGGTTGGACATGATTTTTAAGTAATGATATGAGCAAAAAGGTTTCAGATAATGTTGTGGACTAATAGTGAAACATTCCCAGCTCTCTCTGCCTTTCCTCACAGGAGAGATGCTCCAGCCCCAGACAGACTTTTCCAAGGGGCACCCCAGAGGCGGAGGACAGCTGTGAAATCAAAAAACTTCAGAAAACCACTGCAGTCATAAAACATTCTTTTCTCACTTCAGTGGATGACAGGCTCTGAATCCAGAAGGAGTAACTTGGCCTATCATACCATCTTTGAAGTCTGGTGCAAGGTAGAATTTGGCAAAGGGGCTGTCCTGCCTTCTCAGCCTGGCTTTTCCATGTTACTACCTGCTGCCTTCGCAGCAGCAAGATGCCACTTGCGCCCGGGGTCAGGGTTGCCCTGAGAGCTGCCTTCACCACCTGGTGCTCCACATGCCCACCTTTCTTCCCATCCAGGTCCGCTCAGGCACTTGCACGGTGCACCAGCGGTGGGGGCAAAGCCCTGCTCCACATCACGTACTTGCCCCGCTTTCTCCTCCACACTCCCAGCTCCGCCCTGAGATGCTCCCCTCCTGTGCCACTTGCAGCTTGCAGGGGAGTAGGGAGGGAAAGAAGGAGGCATCCCCACAACTTCTCCATCTCATAGCACTGAGGATAGTGTTTCTGCAATGGGGAAAAGGGGGGCCCCCAACAAAAATGAGCCTGACACTTTCTTTGCCACTTGTGCAAGGTGGCAGCTGGCAAAGGAGCTGGCCTGTCTTCTCAGGCCAGCTTTTCTCCTCAAGGACCAAGGTCTCTGCTGTGTCCACAGTATGACGCTTCCATGCAGTGGCATGTGCTGCATCTGTTGCTTGAAGTGTCACACTGAAGTTCGGCAGCCCTCCACATGCCAAAGGTGCTGGATGCTCTCTCCTGCAGAAGCCCAGGACATGGCCATCACTCAGGAACGTGACTGCAGAGGTGTGCAGGGTGTTTCCCATGCTCCCTGAGAAGCCATTGAGCTTTATGAACAGAACAAGCAGAACAGATGACTGTCATGTCACAGCAAGACTATGGATTATGTCCTCTACTCACACAAGCCCTAGAGAGAGAGGAGAGCTTGCAGAAGCAGTGCTGAGCCCTGTGTTGAAGGGGATCTCCCAGTGTCCTAATGGTGAAGGGTTCTGCTGGACTCCTCCAGGCTGAGAGCACAGGCAACACTGCCCTCAGCTAATGGCTGCTTGTGGCACAGCAGGAGAAGCCCCTGGCCAAGGCTACACTGTGACCTGCCTCTTGGCCCTGCCGTGGTGACACCCGGAGCCCACTGCACAGGGTCGCAGGGGGGGAGCCCAGCAGGCTGTCCCAGCTGTGCCAGGTGCATGGCCACCAAGGGCAGGGATGGCCTCCAGTCCCTGGGCACAGGGACAGCCTGGAGGCCAGCACTCCAAAGGCCTTCCTGCTGTGTGGCCCTCCACTGTGACACAAAGCCCTGCCACCCTGCTGCCAGTGTCACCACTCAGCAACGCAGCATCACCAAGCCCGACCAGGACAAAAGGGGCACCCTCTCACGCCCCACCACCAGCCTGCCAGCCTGTGCTGTCGGGACAGAGCTGGCCAGGGGCTGCCCCCCAGCACAGGAGAGGACCTCTTGGAGTGGCCAGTTGGGTTAATCAGAGGGGCTGAGTGGGGAAGACTCAAGGCTGGATGAGGCTGCTGGAGCTTTCCTGCTGTGGTCCCAGCTCCCAGCAGGGCCACGTTCAAAGCTGCATCTGCTGGATGGAAATCCTGCTTCGTCCCTCCTTTGTGGAACAGAGACAAGCTCCTGGGGAGATGAGAAGCACCACAAACACCTGGAGGTGCCCACAGCCATCAGGCCTTTTCAGCTGGATAGCAGTGGCGAAGGTTGGCTTGGTGCCGTGCCAAGAACATGGGAATGCGTTCTCAGTGCTTCAGGGAGCACTGCAGGGCTCATCGTCCTCATTCCTGCAGAGCCAGCGGCAGTTGCAAAGCCGTTGCAAGGGCTATGAGAACCAGCACCTTCCCCTAGTGCTTTGGAGCACCCACTGGTGTCCTGCCAGGCATGGGAACGATTCTCACCCCCAAGGTCGATCCGTCTGGGACTTTTTGCCATTCTTGGAAGTGTCTGAGATGGATCTGGGTTGTAGGAGGGAAGGGGCTGCACAGTGGTGGCATCCCTGGTAGGTGTGACCACCCCATGGGGCCAGGAGGCAGGTCTTGCTCACATTCTCTGGGAACAGCTGATGGCCATCAGGAAGGAATTTTTCCCTCTGGGACACACTGGCCCTGGTCCCTAGGGGTTTTTTACCTTCCTCTACAGCACTGAATCCCTCAGGATCTGCCACTTTTCAGCTCTCCTGGCATCCAATTAAACTGCTGCTTTGTATTTGATCTATGTTTGTGTCACGCGTGTCCTGGTCTTGGCCAGGGAGCCATGTCCTGCAGCTGTGCTGTCAGCAATGGTGTGTACGCTGTATTGGGTTTACATGGCAATATCTGTGGAGAGGGGGAGGCTGCAGGGGTGGCTTCTGTGAGAAGACAACAGAAGCTTCCCCCATTTCCTATAAAGCCAGTTCCAGATGCCTCCAAGACATACCCCACCACTGGGCAAGGCTGAGCCCATCAGCAACGCTGGTAGTGCCTATGTGATAACATATTTAAGAAGGGGAAAAAACCTTCTACAATAACTATTCAGGTATTGCACTGAGCTTTGAATGCCACTGCACATGAAAACACATTTTCAGCTCTGGGATGTTGAAAAAAATTTTACATGCTGCAGTGAAGTCCTTATGCCAGTGTACAAAACCATGATGATGGTAAAGCTGAAGCAAAAGGAGCAGTCTCCAGCTGTACCTCAAGAGGCCGGCAATAGCCACAATTGCTGCAGGACAAATTCTAGCCTCACCAAACAGCACTAATGAAACAGATAAATAGGGATGGCACAACTGACATATTAACTCTTCAAAAACCTCTTTGAAAAACCCCTCTCAAACATAAAGCACTCATGCTAGCAGGTTTTGGCACCACAATGAAAATGCAGAAATCAACCAACCTTTTTAAACTGCTCAAAGAACCGCAGATAACAGCCGTTATCATCCATATAACTCAAGCCATCTACAGGCTGCATTCACAACCAGGCATGTTTGCACAACAAATATATTTGTTTAATAAATATGGAAATTAAAACACAACTGGTATTTACTATGCATTTCTTACATGAGCTACCACAGTTCATTTAAAAAAAAAATATTTCTATTAAAGCTTGGTTGTGTTCTTCTTAAGATTATTTACATAAAAATGTTTAACTCTCCAGAGAGCAGAGCAACATAGAGTGGAGTACCTGCTTCTTCCCTATAGTTATTCAATACCTATCTGTAATATTTTGTCATGATGCTCACTTTTAAAACCAGTTCAGCTTGCCTGAGAACTGGAGTCTGGTGCTAATTTAGGCAACGGTGACCATCCACCTGGTTCCATTTTAAAATAGAACATCTGTGACAACTTCAGAAGCGATATACAAAAATCTTGTCTGGGGTTCAACCCTACTGCACCTCTAGCTATCCTACAGGACAAAACTTATTAATACTTAAACATCAGCATTAAGACTATCATGCATTTTACATAGGATACTTTCGTTCCAACATGATTTCTTCATTGAGTCATTGGCCAGCAAGGCACTTGCTTCCATCTTACCTGAATTATTCATGAGGCATTCCCCTGTAGAAATTATCAACTTAACTGGAAGAATCACTCAGCAGAACACTCCTGTCATATTTTATTTTTTCCCCTTTATTAAGTTCCAATGTTAATCAAAAGCACTGCATTTTTTCTCCCCAAGAAAGAAATAGTGTATGAAGGATTAATTCATGAATGCCTATTACCTGTCACACATCAGAAACCTCAACTTAGACTAAACAGTTGGAAATCCATTGTGCAGATGACACAGTTTGTAAAAATTACTAAATAAATACATATAGGTAGGTATGAACAACATTTTGATATACATAGAATTTGTTATAAGTAACTACTTGCCAAACACCTACTTCTAGGAACTAGCAATTTTCTCAAAATAAAGGAACTAGCATAATTGTAACTTTAGATTAACTTATAAAGGGGATTAAAATCAGCTATTGCCATCAAATAGACACATTCATAGAATTAATTCAGGATGAGGTTTTTGTCATGACAGCTGAAGCCATATCAAGATGCAACAATGTTTCCATCTTCTATGGTTGCTTCAGCAATTTTGGAGGCAGAACATACTATTTTACAGGCAAAAAATCAAAGCTAACTGTAAAACTGTAAAATTCAACTCAAATCACCAAAATTTAATCCAAAGCTTCACAAAGGTTAAGTTTACACCTCTGCAAAGGTAGCACAGGGCCTTTATTATTAAATATAAAGATAAAGACTGAGTTAGTTCTCTGAACGATTGCAGCATTCACATTATAGTTTTTCTGACTTGGAAGTCAGATGCAAATTACAGGGTCTAAACTCTCCAACTCTGTAACTCAAACCTCTCTCCACAACCAGTCCAATCCCTCCAACAGTTTCTCACACGTTCCTGAATTTTAGTGCTACTTTAAAAAACCAAACAAAACCAGAAACATTCAATTCCTTGTTCCCAAACTTTGTTATCACTTTGAGTTAGGTGTCATTTTCTTATATACACACTGTGAGTAAAACAGTAATTCAGATCAGTTTATGTCTGAGGTAAACAATGCTGCCAGGTAAGTGAATGTTTCTCGATTTTTAAACATGCCTACTTTCCTTTTGATGTAAAGTCGTTAAAAACTTAAGAAGAGGACATATCCTAAAGAAGAAGCTGAATCCATCCATAGATTCACTTTTACAGCAGTAATATACAGTGTTACAACAATTCTGAGCTACGCAATAGTGATGGTCCTTTCCCTCCACCTTTGATGTGATACATGCCTCTAGAGATAGAAAGAAGGAACTGTTCTTTTATTCCCTTGAACAGAAGGGCTGTGATTCTTTTTGCATCTTGTGAAAGGCACATAAGCGACGACTTCCCATAACCTGCTCCTAGGCAAGGTGTAAAATCTGGTCCTTAAAAGTTCGCTTTCATATTTTGTCCTTTATCATTGGACAAATACTGACTTTTTATTTTTTCATTTCAGATAAACCCTTAGTAAACAGTAACTGCAACAGAAATTGACGCTCACACTGTGTTCTCCTTCCTCATACCAAAAGCACGTAATGCCCCAACAGTGCCAGAACAGCTCTGCAAAATATCATCCACAACTCCACAGTGACAACAGGGTCAAAAAGCAAACATGACTGCTGTCTGAACAGAGAGACAGGGATGATTTAGTTTTGCAGGCAGAGGTGTAAGTTCAGCCTACACCGCTAAAGAATGTGAAACTCACTGATCACAGGGAGACAGACCAGTGGCATGAACCCCAGAGGGATAACTGCTGCTGTATGCCTGGGTGGAGACAGGTAAACAAAGCCAAGCAGAACAAGAATCTCGCAACTGTTTCAAGTTCAGCTGAAGTACCTGTTTTGTCTACTACAAATGCCTGCTCACAGAAAAAGAGAAAGAAAATGTCTTTGAATAAGGCAAGTGCTACAAATCCTAAGTGTTCAATCTTCTTGGCTCATACCTAATTACCAGCACTACCCATTAACAAATCCGTTATTGAAACCATCCCAAATGAAACAGAATGAGCAGTAAGATTTAAGTTCTGCATAACTCCATCACACCCAAACGGAAAAAAAAAAACCCAGACGCTACTCCATAGACTATCTCGATGAAAAAGAAAATCCACGTAACATTTCTAGGGAAAATTATATATCTTTTCATCTAAACTTAGTACTCCCCGTAATATTGATGCCACATTTGGCATAAACCAGTACATCTAGCACTGACTCAAAACATCCTATTTAATCCCTGAAAAGAACAGGAAACATGATTTTGTGTAAAGTTAAAATCCCTTAGAGGACTACTTCAGGTATAATGAAGTACTTTAAGTTGATAGTACTTTTAAAAGTATCACTTTTTTTCATTACCTTCTGACAGTAATTATGGAAAAGATTCAAATTATCTCAATTCTGCAAATGTTTAATCACAACCAGTATATGACTTATATCTCAACACATCCACTAAAAAATACTTGTAAAAGCATATAATATCACCACAGCACACCACCCCCCTGAAATTTACTATTGCTTTTATCTGCACACCTGATAAATATATGTATGTATGTATGTATGACCCTTTTGGCAACAAAAGGTAAACAAGGAACTTAAATCACTGACTTTTTTCATACAAATTTAATTTTACTTTTAAAACCTATTTAAAAGATGCTCATAATTTATAAGAAATACTTCTGAACTTTATAAGCACACCACCTATATTTACATGCAAGTATATATGCAAATGATCTGTCTCTATATTATTAATTTGCCAAATATTCTATATTGCTCTGTTCCACTAACATACAGAGCAGTAGATATGACTTAATGTGCTTTAAGTCATTTGTGTATAGTCTTTGATACATGTCTTTATTGAGACTAAACCTAGTATTCAAGCCCAAAAGAATCTTTCATATACCAGGTAAAGTCCCAGTTTCAGTTCAGCTGTAAAAGCTTAAAATATGTTAACCTGTCCTTAGACACAGTAGGCCACAACATAGCATATGGTCTGTTACAGCTACTGAGGTTTTTAATTATTACTTACATGGGCAGAGAGAACAGTTCAAAGCTACTTCCAACTGAGCATCTGCTGCCTCTTACATCCATGACAGAAGATGTGCAGTATGCATGGTTCAACTTGATAAGTGGCGTATATACATCAACTTCAGCCATAACTGTGCCGCAAGCATTGCTGCCCTGTAAGTACAGCAATTTTTCTGTTGATTAGTGATAAAAGTACCATCTCACACAGAAAACTAGTTAGCATCTTTTAGGGAATACAAAGTGATCTGAAGAAATATTTAGTAAATCTTAAACTAGTACGACAAAACAGCTGCCCTAGGATTTGCTCCTCAAACAAGTCAAACTGTTAGGACGGTCCTGGTATTAAGCAAACACCAAGCTACAGTGATGAGCATCAAGCTTTATAGCAGCCATACCCTAGCAAAAGAAGCAATTTTACCTAAGTCTTTTACTCAACTTCTTAAAACACTGACCTTTCTCTCCTTCTCACCTCTTTATTTCCCCCATCATCCGTCCCCCACCACAAAAGCAGCAGGTATCAGGACATGAAGTACTGGGGCTTTGGAGGGACTGTGAAAAGAGACACAAGGAACAAGCCTGCTAAGTAACAGTGTATGGAAGTCCCTAGAGTGCAGGTTTTGTACCAGGAGGTACATGAGGAATGGCTGCATGAGAACAGGGCCATTTCTTTTTTAAGTTGAGTACAACAGTTAGGGGACAGAAAAAAGTGTGGCGGAGATAGAGGATGTTGAGATCATTGCTCCCAAGTACAGCACTGAGCTGGAGAGGCAGCGTTTCGGGGATGCTAGAGTGTGGGAAGTTGTGAACAGTCGTGGGGTAGCTAAAGAGGAGCCAGCCACTACGGCAGAAAGAGGGGAGAGCTCTGCAACTGAAATGCTTGGAAAATTGCCACACAGTTTCATCTTCATGCAGGTTTCAATGGATAACAAAGGAATCTTTTTCTTCTTATGGCATAGGAAAAGCCACATCTCTTCACCAACTGAAAGATGTTAAAAAGGCACAAAAAAGGACTAGGCTTACCTCTCTGTGATACCAGCACATGCAAAGACGTTCAGTTCTGTAGAGATTCAGTGGCATATGATCACAGTAAATTAGATCTTCTATTGCTTTGAAGCAGAAACAAATATAATTTATGTGCATTCATGTATGTAGGCATAATAAACACAAGCCTCAGGAGAAAAGCATGAACCATTATCACTTTTAAAGAGTTCAGTTTTTAATTACATTTCAAAACAAGTAGGGAAGTTGTAGAAAAGAATGCTGCATAAGCCATTTTTTATCTAATATATCAGTTGAGAAGAAAAGTCTTGGTCTTAAAATAATTTTTGCCCCCTTTGAAGTCAGTTGAAAAGTTTTCCTTTTATTTCAGGAAAAACTAGTAAAAGAGTAATTTATTGGCAGTACGGTAACATCATCTTCCAGCTGGAATTCCCCCAGGGTTATGAGGCAACAAAATTAAAATCTTGAAGAAAAATAAATGTTTGTTTGTTCTGAGCATCTCTTCACTTTGAATTTCACAGCTTTCAAAACAGAAAGTGTGGGAGGTTGTGTTCTTATTCTGAAAGATTTCTAGCTTTCTCTTTCTTGAACTTTGTTTTACAGATTATGAAAATATGGAGACTTAACAACACCCACCTTTGTAAAAATTTTAACATGTTCATGTGTTCAAAAGCCTGCTATCCAGGTCACCAGTTCCCCAAAGCATGACATAGTGGCACATGGAAAGCAGATTCCATTTTGGTAGCAGACTTGCAAGTACGAAGTGGACAAGGACAAAGAACCAAACTTTAGAAGCAAACACATTCCCTCCTTTTAATCAATATCTTGTTAGACTGGTGGGTTTCACTCATTAATCTTTTAGTAAGTGAAAAATGAAACAGATTGACCACTGCAGCAAAAAATACAATTGCAAATTAAACTCACTCTTAATGAAATTGCTTGCAAAGAGTGCTAGTTCATCACGCACAACTTCCATCAGAGACTTTGGACTTTGGAGTACCTGTTTCTTTGAGGTAACGTGTTTAGAAGTGAATTCTGAAACTAAAAGATGTGAAAACAAATTTTCTAAACTCTTCCTCTTATGTTGTGTATATTTTTAAAGCTATGGAAGTTCCAGCGAAGAAAAAGTAAACAAAAGTGTTCCATTTTGTGTTTAATAGCCTTCAACAAATCTGAACATGTGATTGTTGTGTTGCATCTAAATGATTACTATATTATAGCTGAGATGGGACACACAAAAATCACAAAAAATAAAATGCCTGGAGGTTTGCAATGAACTGTTTTTCGTTTCTTCTGCAACTGCTGCATAGTGATTGATCTAGTATTGTATAACACAGGAAATTAGCAATTAAAGGCTTCCATGCATCCAGCATTAGATCCTACAAATCCTGTTAACCACAGGAGCAAATTAGAACAAGAGGAATCAACAAAACTGAAAAAGTGTTTATCGTAAGCTGTGTGGAATTTGTCCTTTGCTGAAAAACATGAAAACTCTGCACAGATTGCACCCACAATAGTATTTAATGTAGGATTATAACTCAATTAAGACAACTAATTCTCTGATCCTGTAATTCTAAGGCATTTTGCGGATGTCTGTGAATCCCAGGCTGCAATACAGATGTATTTTTGTTCTGCATAATATAAACTCACATTTTATGAAAAGACACATTTAGTCTTTTGTCTAGGAAAATAACCTTCACAATGTAGTTGAAAGATACACTACTGTTCTAGACGAATCTAAAATAAGGTACATTAATATATACAACATTAAATGTGAACATCATCCACGTATGTAAATATGGCATTAACAATTAACTGATACCCTTGTGTGCTGCTTTTGGCTGTGACAGAGTTAATTTTCTTCACAGTAGCTAGTATGGGTCTACGTTTTGGATATCTGCTGGAAAAAGTGTTAATGATACACAGAAGTTTTCATTACTGCTGAGAAGTGCTTGCACACAGAGCCAAGGCCCTTTCTGCTCCTCGTCCCACCCCACCAGAGAGTGGGCTGGGGGGGGACAGAGCCGGGACAGCTGACCCCAACCGACCAAAGGGGTATTCCATACCATAGGGCATCATGCTCAGCATATAAAGCAGGAGAAGAAGGAAGTGGGGGACATTTGGAGTGATGGTGTTTGTCTTCCCAAGTAACTGTTACCTGTGATGGAGCCCTGCTTTCCTGGGGATGGCTGAGCACCTGCCTGCCCATGGGAAGCCATGGATGAATTCCTTGTTTCGCTTTGCTTGTGTGGGCACCTTTTGCTTTACCTATTAAACTGCCTTTATCTCAATCTACAAGTTTTCTCACTTTTCTGATTCTCTCCCCATCCCATCGCGGGGGAGCAAGCAATAGGCTGTGTGGGGCTTAGTTGCCAGCCAGGGTTAAACCGCAACATCTTGGTTCCTTAAGGAATGCTTCAAGCCTATCCTAGAGCACAGGAGAAACAGATTCCCAGCCCAGCATGAGCCATGCCAACCCCCGAGCTGGAGGCAGCATCACACACAAGGCTGCACACACAAGTTGCACAAGACAGCGACTTCACACTCCAAGCTAGCCTGGAGATCACTGCGATGTGCTTTGCTACAGGAATAAATATGCCCTTTCTCTGTTCCAATGGGAACAAAAGTGCATCTACACCATCATTAATCATATGAGACTGTTTTGCTTCAGATTTGTCAAAACTAATTCAGGTTTGCTGAATTTAACAACACATAACAGGATTTATCAAGACTGAGAGAAAAAGGTTACATAAACTTTGCTAACACAGCCAGACCAATTAAATTGCTAATCCATGCCTAAACAAAAGGTCACTATTGAGCTCAGGGTTAACTAAAACTCCTTAACTGATCTCTGACCTAATTTTGACCTCTCTTGTTAATTGCAGAAATGCTTTCAGTTAATATATTGGTTAGCTGTCTTCACACCCCCTACTTCTGTAGTTTCTTGCCTTGCAGCTCATAAATTAAAGACAAAATATCTCTTTTCCTAGGACTAATTAGTACCCAATTAGCTCCATGTTGTTACCTAGAGTGGAACCGATAGTAAAGACAAACATTAAGTATTTCGATCTGTTTCATGAAGGAGGCATTTATGAACATGAAAAAAGGAACATCAAAACCTTTATTTTATTTTTTCCCTCCAGATCATAAAATCACAAAGGTTCTAAAAATATCCAACTCTTCTGCTTCTAGCAATTCCCATTAGAAAGAGGTACAGTTATATCAGTTAGAAGAGAACTAATTAAAAAACACATGAAATATAATGGATGTGCAATCATGTTAGTAGGTTGTATCCAGACATAATAATTTGTCATTGCATAATAGTTCTTACAGAGCTGTTTACACTGGGATTGCTTAATTCCTTTAGAATCATAACCACTGCATGTCAGGGTGTGGGTATGACATATCCATACCCATAAAATGTCACCTTCTGCGGAAGATGACATCTGAGTTACAATTCCAAAAATCATTTATCTACATTCACTTTTGTTTTTTTAAGTCAGAAGTGTTCAGGTTCTGGTAAAAACATATGTGGGTTTAATTTAAAAATTAAGTCTGAGAGACAAATTAAACCCAACTGCATTGTAAAATGCGTATAAATTTATGAAAAGGAATTCTAATAATGTAAGAAATAAAAATCTCAAAATTACAAAGAACTATCCAAATAACTTGCCTTATGTTCATCTGAACTAAGAAATACAAGGAATTACAGTTTGAAAATCTACTATAATTAGATACTGAAGTTAAAATGCTCAGCAGAAATTCAATATGCTTCTAAATGCTGAAGCCTTACTGTTCTATCACATTCATATTCCTTGTCTTTTCGTACTGATAAAAGCTTTTCCAAAGTAAATTTATCCAGTCAGATTGAGGATCATACTTGTCACCCAAGAGATAATGTAACTCTAAATTATGCTGTTTTCTTCTTCTTTTCTATAGGAAAAGAGAATGATCTTTTATCATCTGAACAAAGGCACCTGGCCTACTGTAAAAGTGAAAAAGCTTGTCCATTACTGTTTGCCACGTTGGTAGATAAACTCCTGGCTATGAAGGGCCTAAAAATTGTTTTATTACAGTACAGTCAACCATTTGGATCAAATCCAGATTCATATTCATTTGCTAGCTGCAAATAAATCGCACTGTACTGTCAGTACAGCTTTTCTATATTTTAACATTATTCACCAAAAGCTCCATTCTTCTGAGTTTACGCTTATTCTTTGGCATTGGCTTGTCATATAAGCCGTTCTTGAGAAGATGCTCCTTGCTGTGATGGATCTGGGCACCATGCTGAAGCTGGAAAGAGCATAAGGCTTGAAGTGGACGGAGTATAGTCTGCAGAAAGATGAAGGGGGGGCGGGGAGACAAAATCACCAACCTTTTAGTAATCTGTTTTAGACACAAAAATCATTCCAGGTTCTGTATTCACAGCTACTTAAAAATTCTGATAAAATATAATTTGGATGATAAATGCTAATAAAATATAACTTTTGGATACACAGAGAACGCAGCTGAGTAAGAGATGTACTAAAAAGAAGCCACATAGCAAACATACATCCACCCACCCCCTGTCATTCCTTACTCCTTCCTTGGACCCACTCGATCCCAACTTCAGCCCCAGCTATATTACTGTAAGTTATGGCTTTAACTTGACCTTAGCAATGGACTACAATCAACTACTGTGGCTCAGCCAACAAGCTGTAATAAAATAAGTAACAATAACTAAGCTGTTTGTGCTTGCACCAAGATACCTTGAGGCTGAGTTTTGGAAAGAGGAGGCACTCGTGATCAGTGCAGGTGGGCTGCTACCCTGGAGGCTGGACTATATCCCTGCTTCTGCCCAGCGATATTATGTAGGACTAATGAAGCCACACAAACTAAACTTATCACAAGTGGTTCCTAATTGTAGGTTCTTCATCTTCTGGTTGCCTGACTCATTATCGTGGGGCCACACGCACAGAAGTGTAATGCAATCACAAATGCAACTGCAGTGAGCAGGAGCTGAGTTTCTACTGAGAATGTGACTCTTCCAAGCACAGGAAAATAAGTGACTTATACTGGGCATCAAACTAAGTGCCCATTTTTAACTTCCATTGCTCTCAACTTCAATTCACCATCTTCTGTGCTGGGAATAGTGCTCACTTAATTCAGAGAGCGTATAAAAAAAGTGCATGAATGCTTATGTAGCTCTTGGCCATTGCAGCTTTCACAGAAGCATCTTTGAGAAACTGGTAATTTTGTCTTTGAAAAGTAGGGTGGGCCAATTCTGAGTGGAAGAGATGCAACAGAATACAGGACTGGGAATTGTAGACACTAACAAAACATTCACCCTGGACTTGAGTAAGACAGAAGTCCTAATGAAGGAAAAATATGCCAACATTGTCCTAGCACACCAAAGGAAAAAGTAAATACACAAAACCCACTTTGTTTCAGTATTTCTAATTTTTCATAGGTTTAACTTCTACAGTAAATCATTACCTTCTTTTAACATACAAGCATACGATAGCTGCACAGTCATAAAAAGATACACAGGTTTCTAGAAAAGATGTTACACAGACTTCCGATTTCTAAGCCATGTTTTCTTGTGTGGCCACACACTTTGTCCCAGTCTCATTCTAAATGCAATTGATTTAATGTTGAGGCAACACTCCAGTGTCACAGAGGCAGACATGAGGGTGGCATATTCTACACTATGCCAACTCCAGACCTGGGAAACTTTTTTAGTAGGTGGAGGTCAAGTATCAAAATTTCATTATCTGATGGAGAAGGATATGAGCACCCCAGGATGGACACTAGAATGTAGTGAATACATGGATGAGCTTTACATCTCTTCACAGACTCTTCTGTACTACCTTGTGGGTACACAATCAGATTGCAGACCTGGGTCTACAGTGCAAAACTACTCATAGGTCTTTTTCAAAAGGCTTATTAAATTGATATTACTAATGTCAGCAACAAAAGATTAAGAAGGACATTAACTTAATAACCTGTTCCATCACAGACTAGTGGGATCACAATTGCAAGGAAAAGGCTAATGTCCAATTAGTATTCTTTGACCTGGGATAAACTTAAGAACTGTTAAGTCCCAAATTCCTCTGATGACACCTAAGAGTTGTGAGCTGGCTGGTAGGAAGACATAAACACACTGGGTTGCATTCCACAGCTCCAGGACTGTGCGAGATCAGTGGGACAGGCTTACAAAAGAATCCTATCTTCAAGCAAGCTGTAAGGGCGTATTCAGATCATCTCTGCCATCTAGTTTTTGCAGAAAACAACTTACTACTTTCCATGCAGTAATACACTTCACTGCCTGTCTCAAACTGGATTAGCATTTGGGTTTTTGAGAGTCAAAGATCACCTTGCTATGCTTTGACTTCAGAGGATCATTTAAAAATACTGATCTATTAAAAAAGATAATGGTTATTTGACTCCAGTAAATATTCCGAGACCAACACAGGCTAAAAAGAAAATTAATCCTTCCTGACTGCTAACTAAATGAAACTCTTTAGAGTTTAGCACCAGTTATTCTCAATGTCATTTGCCAGCCCAGTGATTTTAAATTCAGGTCTTAACTGAAGAAGTTAACCAGAAATTAAAGAGTATTTAAATACTTTAATATCCTATTTAAGAGAGATATAAACTTTACTGATACTAATCTCCAAATTATCTTAAGTTTCTCACATTTTGGAAATACTTTTTCTTTTTAACAATTTGTATCCAAAGGTATTTTACAAATTCCGAAGAGCCTCAGATGATAGTACCTGAAGTAATACTATTCCCCAGTATTAGAATATGAAGAGACTGGCGAAAGTGTCTAAACGTTTCTATGACAATTTAATTCTCAACTGAGGTAAATAAACATTTTAAGGGGTATATACACATACACCACCTTCTAACATCTATTATAGCATGTATGATTTAAAATTAATAAACACTCCTGATTTTAAGTTGCTTCAGGTTTTATTTATTTTCCGTTAGGAAAAAAACACAAGAAAGTCAATGGCACAAAGCCTTTGAGACCTAGCACAAAAACTCCCTTCCAAACACTGCCTGGCACGTTATTCAGTCCCAATGAATGACTACTCAACCAATCAATCATCATGTTTTCTGCCTTCATTAAAATTAGACATCGGTGTCATTATAGGCTACAATCTCTGCCAAGTTTACTAATATCTTCCTTTGCTACAAAATACTAATCGTACTTTCAAGTGAGTACAACTTTGGTAACATAAGAGTGCAACATGTAAATTCCATACATTACAGCAACTGAACAGTTAATAACAGTTAACAGTTAATTACCGTTATTTAACATAGTACATAAAACAAAGTAGTTTTCAACATATTATGGTTAAGAAATACTCAAAAACAACTGTTTAAAAAAGTCAATCTAGCATGTTACCTTCGTACAATTTAGTTTATTAAACAAGCCTGGTACACAGTCTATGTTTTGAAGTTTTTCAACAAGAAATGTCAAGTGAACTCAGAAAAACATCACAGGAAGAGGTAACTGTAACAATACACCTCTGCACTATTTGCCCTGCAATATACGCAGTAGTACTTCTGTTTGTTATGGGCTAAAACCACAACTGTCATCTCTATAGGTTTTTACTTTGTATTGTGGCATTTGTTTTTATAAGGCACATGTATTTGGTGCCTTATAAACCAACTTTTTTTAAAAAAGTAATGTACAGGTGAAGAGAATGTGAGTCGCTCATCATATTTAGAATTACAGAAGCAGTGTGCAAGAAAGTAGTACAGATGACAGAACATGATGGAAAAGAAGAATGAGGTAGAAAGAAGGAACTGGAGGACATTAGGACTGCTGAGTTAAAAATGAGTAAATGGTACAAGAAAGAAACAATGAAAAGACAAAGAGAAAAAATAGGGAAGAAGAAAAGGGAGATTTAGTAATAAGAACAGAAAAAATGTCACATCAAGACAAATGAACCCGAATATTGTACAGTGAAAACTTGTAGAAGTGGGAGTGCCTGTGCAAAGCACTAGACAAATAAAGAAGAAGGGGAAAACAGAAAGAAAAGGATAAGAGAGGAATTTAGATGGCTGGGAAGGTAGCAGTTGTTTTCCATAACCAATCTGTTACTCCATACAGAAATGGGCTACCACAGTAAAATTGGTCTGTAAGATAAGCAGTCTGCACTCAGCCTTGATGGACATCGCAGCAGCAAATACAATCTGCTACAGAACCTGACCTGACCTAACTGGTACTTTAAAAATCATCAAAGCAATATTTTTAGCCCTGAATGTTGTCCAGGTTTATCTTCAGACAACCCTCTGAGGCAAAAGAGCCAATCTAATTCCATTAGGGGATAGAACAGAAAATACCATACTAGAATTTAACATATTGAAAAGAGGAATAGCCAAACAACCATTCAAGACCTTTGTATCTAACAAGTTCCCTCAGCAATCTGGCACCAATGTTGAATAAAGAACAGGAAAACTATAGAGACTTTTGGAACACAAGAAAGTGTCACACTAATCTGAACATACTTGAGTTAATAAACATCTGAAGAAAACTAGTTTCTGTTGGTATGTTCTTGGTTTAGTTCACTGTGCAACAAAACCATCAAAATGTTAAGATTTTGACTGTCAAATGTGACATTGATAGCTAACTACCTGCACTGCCCCTCTATTATTTATAAAAGAAAAATTACGTACCTCTTGTATAATCGTATTTTTTTCCATGATAGTAAGAGCAACAGCTGCGCATTCAAGTGTAGACAGACAGGTGTTCGTTGGCTGTGTACGAATTACATATTGACTTGAAATGTTGGTTTTTAACTGCACCTGAAAAACAGCAGGAACTACTAAAATAAACAGATCAGTATAGCAAACAAGATACTTCTTCTCTACACTAAGCAAAACACAGCCCCTTCCCCTCTGTGAACAGTTGCTTTTCTTTCCTTTTTGCTGTTGTGTCTCCCAGCAGCCAATGACCTCATGCTGTTAAGTATAATATAATACCCGTAAGTCAGCACCAGAGACAAAAACTTCTCATTTGTTACTGTACACGTAATGAAAATAGAATTGTTTGTTAAAGAAAGACTGAGTGAAATATTAGAAACTGATTTCAATTACCACGGAAATCTTGCAACAGAAATGCAATTTTTCACTTATGCTTGTTTTATTGCACACACTAAACACACAATGATCCTGTACAGTGTCCAATTACTGTATAGTCACTGACACTGTTTACCTTGGTTAAATATTATTTGTCAAGTTCTGAATGAAAGACTTTTAGAAACTTCATTTATTCAAATAATGTACTAGGTAACTGATTAGAACAATTTGTTTACCTGAACCATGTCTGAAAGTGATTTATTGGCTCTGCCTCAAGTGACAATCACTTTGCACTATCTCACAAGTTAAAGGTTTTTAAGAAAAAATGATGTCATTCAACACTACACTGTTTATTTTCAGATCTAAAAGCTTTTACTGAGTTTATAAACAGCAGTTGAAACATTATAGAATTTACATTATTGGACTTTGTGTGAAAATTCAGGTATTATTCCTTATTCCTAAAATTTCCATCTCCACATACGTTTCAAGCATAATTTGCTAAACAAGTTAATATTTTAGCAAAATTGCCACTATTCTTAATCAAAAATTATCCGTTCCTTTCAAAAAAAAAAAAAAAAAAACCCCAACCAAACAACCAAACCTGTAGTACAGTAAAAAAAACCCTAAGGACTCTTTACAAAAAAGCAAGTCAATCTTCTTTTTTTTTAATTTCATCCCAACAACTGTCTTATTTGTCCTTATTCTCAAAAAAAAAATAATGAGTGACTGCTCCCCATGGCCATCATAATATTCCTGCCATTTTGTTTGCCAGAGGTTTTATCTTCCCTCTTCACTTCACTCATGTTTACTTTTATTTGTAATGTTTCATTTTCCTTCATCTGTTTTACATGCAATCACGCACTCTTAAAAAAGTTCTAAGTATCTCCTTTATAAAAGGGAAAATCCAATCTGCTGAAGAAACATGAATGAATAAGATTGAATTCCAATGCTTTATCTGACCCTAACGTAACGGGAATTTAAAATAAATAAATAAAAAAGAAGGCAACCAGAGAAGAGGAAAGCCATTCTGGAAAGGACAAGTAAGTTAGCTATAAAAGCTCAATACACTCAAAACATAGGAGAAGACAGAAAAATGTACCTTTGTGACAGAAGGTCCTAACCTGTTTATCAAAGGAGAATTATTATATTTTTCTTAATGCTAGTCTTGTTATTGGGTGGGCTTGAAGAACCAAAACATCACATTTCAGAATGTTTTAAAAGTTTCTAGCAATGATTATTTTAGATAGTTTGGAGAGACCACTTTCTACAGCCAAAGTATACATATTTGGGTTGAGAAATTGAGAAGATGGATGCATGTTAGTTATGTAAAGAATACAGCATACTAACATTATGATCTTTGCATTATACAACAACACATTTGTATTATTTTCATAACTGTAATACTGGAGGTGTCATTTTAATTAAATAATTTTAATATCACATCTTCCATTTTGCCCCTTTGACTGAAGAGTGACGTTTTTGCTATTTTAAGGTTGCTTATCATAATAATCACCTGGAATGCACTGTATTTTTAATCAGGTTATACTATTACCAGCTGTTAATTAAACTAAAAATGCACCACTGGTCTCAAAGCACATACAAAAGTATCTTTCCTGAACATACTATTCTTAGATTTTTAAAAGTCATGGTTACAGGTGATGATATACAGTTATTTCCTGCAAAGTCAATGGCCATGTCCACTTAAAACTAATTTTCATTTTCTGCAGCTATTCAGCATAATTCTGCAAATGAATTGGCACAATGTATGACAAACTACTCAATGAATGCCTATTACTTACTATAAAATTTAACCTGCTATTTTATATTTAAAACCAAGATAGTTAAACAGTTGATTATTTCATGTCTGCAAACACAGGGTCTTTAGCCTCCAGCTCTGTACTGAGTGTCAAAAGAAAAGAATTTATATCTAGCACCTTATCACCAGATTATGCTTGCTATTACACCATACTGGAAGCCTATCATACAATCTTTAATTCCAGCCATACCACAGAATTTTCATGTACTGTATGAAGTATGTTAACAGTTACTTGGATATTCAACAGCAAATTCAGTCCACATGCTGGGGAACAGATCCAGAGCAGACTAACGAATTAAGCTATTGGATACATCCTAGCCTTTATCAACTACCTTCTTCAATTTGGTATTGAAGAATCAAAAGAGAATAAAATCATTTAGGAAAGAAAATGTAAAATTTGGACATCAGTGTATGTAATGAAATGCAAAGGAAAATTAAACCAAAATCTAAAATTTTCATTTGTTGTTCTTCAAGGTTTGCTTTGTTTTGATGCTCCCTTACTGGGACCACATATGAATCTCCATCATGACAGAGATGTAGGCCCGTTATTTCAAGTATACAGAGATCTATGCTAGAGGGAGTTTTTAGTCCCTACTTAGAAACTCCTAGATAGGTGTTTAAAACCCTGATAAACTCAGCCCATTGCTTCTCCAGCATGTATCCTGAGCAGCAGAGCAGGCATATATCCACACCTTTCCTCAACAGCTGACAGCCACGTTCTTCATAGAGTCTCTCTACAGAGGTTGAAACCATCTCGCGGACTACCTGCAGGCACCCTGACTTCCCACTCGGACATGGACAACAGGCCCTTACTTTTTTTGATTTTTTTGGTTGTTTTTTTTGTTGTCGTTGTTGTGTAGGAACTGGGAATAGTTCTCTCTGTTGGTTTCAATACTTCATTTCTTGGGTGTCATGCTGGAAAACTTTTAAGATCATCAGCATTCCACAGAAAGGAAAATTACTCGTGACTGCAAGACAGCTTCTACAGAAGAAAAGCCGCCTGCACTCTGCCTTACACTGTGGAGCCAGAAAGTCTGTAAGTGCAGCTCTCAAACAGCTGTCAATGTACAACAGGGTAACTTCCCACTTCTAAAAACCACAGCAGCAACCACATTTCTTCTCTCTTGGGAAGAGTAAGAGAGGATGGAAACAAGTGGTCCCCATCCATTTTTCTGAAAAACTACATATTCACTGGCATGATATGAAAATACCACAGCCAGGCAGCACAGTGATGGAGATGCGGGGATGAACACCTGAGCAGGACAACTCCCTGCTACAGTTTGTCTCTTAGGCTTTTTTTCAACAAACATGCATTTTACCCTACTCTGTACTCCAGGGCAGCACAGTATCTAAATAATAAATGATCCTCAGACACCTGAGATACAGTCAATGTAGCCTCTGTCTGTCACAAATCAGACAGACTCGCCAAGTGACTGACTGTCTATCAGAAAGTAGGTACAGTCACTGAATGAATAAAACACACAAGGAGGAGCTCTACCAAGTCAGAGCATAAACTGAATGGCAAGACAAAGCCAAAACACGATAGAAACCAAAACAAATGAATGTAATTAATACATACTTCAGAAATGGGATTAACATCTCCTTGAAAAAAAATGCCTAGATAGATATACGAAATATTTCCTATTGTCAAGCATGATTGGGTAGGACAACTTATCCCATTTTCAGCCAACAGGTCTAAAACTTGTCTTGCTTTTTGTAGAGTTAATATTTTCAGGTGGGGCATTGCAACAGTCTCATCAGAGCTTCTGCACTACTTAGTTGTATTAATTCTAATATCTGTCACCTGCATATCTTAAATCCAGCTGATTAAGCTTAATTTAAAGTCATGGAGAAGTTCCTCCACAGGTAATGAAAACAAAATCTGATCGTCTACCCCTCACTTTACACTTCAAAAACTCAGAATGAGTATACATAAATGTCCTATCTAAGCACACTTCAAAATAACAACCATGATATTTTATAACCAACTCTCCATAAATTGACAAAGACACTACAATACAAAAATTCTCCTTTTTTTCTGTCAAAGTAATTTACAAATCATATGCACACTTTGAAACAATTTCACTTTGTGACAAAATACAGCTATGTCAAGCTGAAAAAACAGCTGCCTATTTAACACCACTCACCAAAATAAACAATAGCATTAGACAGAAGATGGAAACTATCTCAACCAATTCAACTAAAGAGAGGAATGTAGATAAGCTGAATGCAATTACTCACTGGAATTTAGCCAAGACACCGAAATCAGCGTATGTATTCTCTGAGTGCCAAGAAGTTTGGGTGCTTACTTACCAAGCCAACAGAGGCATGAAGGAACACACACAATCAAGTTTCATGTCTACATGTAACTCAAGACCCAACATTTCCAAAAGCCCAAACCTCATCAGTTCTCACAAACTCTTACATTAACTTCATAGACACTGGCTTCTCTGCCAACATACCACTCTCTTAGCATTAACAAAGGATATGAATCACAGCAAAAATAGTGACCCTTCAGTATTTCTCAGGGCTGCTTTCTTCTTCCAGGGCCCTCTTTGGAGATGCCCCAGGCATATGACGATCCAGCTGATTCTGTTCAGCTGTTCAGAACTGATGGAAGCAGAAGTTATCTTGATGGGGTCAAAGATCTCCTATTTGAAATTTTTACAATTTTAAACCATTAAAGACAGGCAACTGATTTCTGCTCTAATTTAAATATTAGGACTGGCGCTCTTGCAGAAAGCTCTATCTTCAGTACTCTCCTTAATGACAATATCCTTATCTTTTCACCTTTTCTATGCCAATTTCTCCATCATTACTCTTACTAGCTTTACTCTCCCAAAAGAAGACAGCATTATGCAAAATTACTTTTGGAAAATAGCGCATCCCCAAGAACACAGAAAGGCTATACAGTTAGTGTATCTATCTCACAGGACACACTCAACAATCCTTGGTTTTGTCTGTCCTGTTTTCCGCAACTAGACTACAGGCACCTCAAAACAGCCAGAGGAACAAATCCTTATGTGGCTTCTATGAAAAACCTATACTTATTTAAAGATCCTGTCCTCTTTCACTTATGTTGACAATGCCCTTATAAAATGTGAATTCCTGTTTGGGAATTAATTTGCTCAAATCTCAGAGAAAGAAGTAAACAAGCACCATCCATCATGCTGCTTAACACAAGTAGTAGCTGTTGTTTATATGTACTGTTACTTTAATAAATATCTTCCAGAAAAAATATCATAAGTCCTTTTCTTTTAAAGGAACTCAAAAGGCACAGAAAAAACCCAGAAAGACTACAACCATATCCTGCCATCTCACCCATTATTCTAGAAGCTAAGAAAAAATTGCTTTTAAGGTGCCAAAGAAGAGCACTGTCTGTGCTACTGCACAAATAATCCAGACAGAAAAGGGAGTCAGGCATGGGAAAGATCCTTCACTCAGTATCCAGTTGGCACACACACCTTTTACCTTATGTCAAAACAAACTACGTTTATCTCTTACAGAAATGTCATGCAGTAATATAAAATTACCTTTGTGACAGAGAAGATAGTCTGAATAAATTTAGTCTCAGCATGCTACTGAAATTTAGATTAAGAATATAAATAAGTTATTTTGTTCAAAATCTTGCCTTTAATTTAAAGTGACATCTTAAGAGCACTCTGTTTCTAAATACTGGAGGGAGTAACTGCCACGCAACTGTCACATACGGGCAGCCTGAAAAAGTACATAGATGCCACAAAAACCTCTGCCCCTTTGCATGTCTTTTGATTGAATATTTAGGCATATCCATGACATTCTGTTGTATGTTCCATGTAAAATGGTGAAAGAAGTCGTAGGTTATACTGTGACTTTCAGGTAAACTTAAATTTGTTCAATTTCTATGAAGTGACGAGATACTTTGCACATTGTCTTCAACAACTTCTGATAAACCCCAAAATCCTTCTCTTTGGGTATCCCAGAAACCCTTCCTCTCAGGCTATTTATGGCAACAGGTTAGAGTCCAGAGTTATCACTACAACAAGCCTCAGGATACCTCACTGCTGCTGCAATGGGAACTGTGGCAAATATGTAATATTCTGGCTTTGCAAAAGAAGCATAATGGCTTCTGCTGAATAGTGCCTCTCTGTAGGTCCTACCTACTTATGTTCCTTTCTGCCTGTGCAGAAGAATCTGAATTCAGAGTTGGAATTCAGATTAGCTCTTTCACAGGTCAAAAATGGAAGCCTTCTCACACCCTTAAAAAACACACTTGTGTAGATGCAGTGCCCCAGATTTCTTTCTTCAAATATGTCATTAGTGTATGAAAAGATATTAAATGTTTATGCACTTTCAAGAATGCCCTTTCTTTGCTTCTGGAACCAAAGCAATTTAAGAACCAGATTTTATTGCTATGGGGTATTACACGCTAAAGATAAATAGTCCAGAAGAAATCAGTAAAGCTACTGACTGAATGATTTAATATTCATCATCTGAACATAGTCCTACATGATGTCCCTTTGTTCCACGACTATGTCTTCCAAGACACCTCTTCTAAAAAGATCACCTCTGTAGTTCATTATGTCTCTTTCTTGTTAGTGTATAAACAAGTTCAAAAGAAAAGTAACCTGTAATTTGATATATAGAAAAATAGTTGAGAATGCCACAAGTACATTCTGGGAAAAAATATTTTTTAGTGTTTCACAATATTCTGTCCTTCCTATTTAAGTATCTTTTTAATGAGGATAACTCAGATTGTACAGAGTATTTCTCTACTGTGTTCCTCACTTTCAGTTTTAGACAGAGTTGATTGATAGGAAGAAATATAAAATTGCAAAAGGAATGTCTCCTTCACAGACAGAGATTCTTACATCACATTCCTACAGAAAATTTTTGAGGAAAAAGAAGAAAAGTGAAATGAAGAAGAAATTTGGCAAAAAAGTGCCCACAAGTATATGCACTCTCTCCACCCCACTTCTGCCAGACTTTAAGGTTTTAGAATGTTCCTACACTGTTTTAGCCAAATTTGTACAATAGGGATTCTTTCCCAAGAGCTCAGCAAGGAAGCAATGATCAAAGAAATGAAATTCTGCCTTTAAAAAGTAAATCAGAATAAAGGCAAAGCTTTTTATCATCATACAAAATAACATTACATTTATAATGTGTAAAAAATTGTGGTAAATGAACTATGGCAGAAAAAAACACTGTAAACAAAAAAATTACCGACAGTATCATTTATCTGTGGAAGACAAGCTTCTCACATAGCAAGCTTCCCACTTTGTAATTTAGCTTGTGCAAAGACTGGAGAATTTGATACATAAACATGAAACTTCCATTCATTAAATGCTTGAAAGAATTGCAAGCTAAATATCTACTAAAGTTTAAAAATAGTCACTAAAATAAATACCTCACTTTTCTAAATATATCTGCAATCTAATCTGTATGTCTGTATTGATCATCTTTACACATGATGCTGCATGAAGCTGAGGTAAGATTCAGGTGACAAGGCATAATTTTTCTTTGCAGGAGAACCTGGTAATTCAAAATACTTAGTACCATGTATGCAGATTTGAGAAAGTCCAACAACTCCTTAGGCTACTATCTCTCTCTTTAATGCACTATGAAATCAGACACCTACACAAAAACATGGAACAGTTTGCGGTGGCTTCCTTAGCACTTCATTTGTTTTACAAAACTGTTTACAACAGGCCCTTCTTCTGCCTGTGCAATCATTTCTGAAGTGGTTTTACCAAGAATCTGTCATTACAGTTTTTGTAAGAACTCAATTTTTTAGCATCTTCTTAAAGATGCTAAGAGAATTCAACTATTTAGCACTTGTCACATCTTGCAAAGTCAAACAAAATTATCTCCCTTTAGATTGTCAACTAGGATAGCAGAGCACCTGCAAACCTCGGTAGTCTGTAAGTATCACCAAGGTAAATAATGTTTTTGAAAGTTATGTCAGATGCTTACGCACTTCTGCATACTTTGAACCCCTAATGCTACATACAGTAGGGATGGGATAAAATTACAGAATCACAGTGTTTCAAACAGTTTCCAATGATGCTTGTCATCACTTACACCATGCATGAAAAAAGCGTAGTATGAAGTAAGTGTCCAAATAAGTTTGGAAAATAAACATATGTCTGACTGAGAACCTTTTTGCAGAGAAGAAAACAGGATATTCTGGCCTACACTTAATAAATAAGATGGAAACAGTAACTAAATATATATTAAAAAAAGAAGTAATCTCTTCAGTATTGCTACTCTGCAGAAAGCAAGTACATAACTTGGTAAGTAACATGAACTTTCACATTAATGAAATTCTTCATCGGTAGAAGTTATCTAAAACAGCATTTTCTATGGGGTCAAGACCAGGCTGCTGGCAGTGACAGGTAAGTATCAGCCTCCAGTGCTGGAAGGGGATTGAAGAGAGTTTGTAGGCACACCTCCTGCTTCCCTGGAAGACAAGACATTGGACTTGGTGTCAGGAAATAACCCAGGCTCGCTAAATCACATCACGCAAGCCATGTTCCTTCTCTGAGCTCCGCCGTCTCTGTCTGTAAGATGACATTTACCCAATGCTGTAAAGCACTTTGAAGGCTTAGGGAAGGGATGATGGAGAAACTGGAGACAAATCAGGAACAGTGTTATTACTGCAGATAAGAAGAAGAGCTTCTTCCTTGTGACACTTTTGTGTGATATATTTCTAAAAAAACTATGGATATGGCAAGAAGAAAAAAAGCACACAAGAAGTATGCCAATCTTTCTTACATAAATGGATAAAATAAAAACAAGGTTCCTTTCACTGTTTGCCCTGTGTTTCTTGTATGAACATTCACAAGCACAAGAAGCACCACAAAAAAACCCAGGCCTTACTACCCTTAAAGAAAGCAGACCAGTATGGTCTTCAGTTAAAACAGATAACTGGAATAAAGTCCAAGTCCAGACAAGCTGTAGTTCTAATCTAAAAGGAGTAGTTCAAGTATCTGTAGAAGAAAGCAGCCTGGGGCTGACCCAAATGGCTTACATACAATTAGGAGCTAACAGACAGTGAAATTGTAAGGAAAGGAAAGTCCTCACAGCTAAGGCGTAACAGAAGATAGGACTGACCTAGTAATATCTGGACTACATATTTTGCACAGTAATTGCAATACCATCTGGTTATGGTTTTGGGTTCTGCAACTGCATTTTGCTATGTAAAAACAATTATATTTAAGTGCAAGCTGTACAGGGCATGCCTGGCACTTCATAAAATGACTATGCATTTTTCGTTAATTTCCATGCATTGTAATTTTTGTATTTAGAGAAAGAAAAATCCAGAAATTATTTCTGGTAGTGTCTGTCTTGCTCTGCTCACATTTAAAAAATGAATGCCAGGCAACAGATCAATATTTTATGCAGCACTATTCTTTGAATAATTAATACAACAGGAAAGTGCTGCAAGTAAATTCAGTCAGTGAGTAGAGTACAGATCTAGAGAATGGGGTCATGAAATGAAGGAAGAAAATTTAATTACGTGTATTGTCACAGCCATTTAAGTTTAATTACCTGCAAATAACAGAAAATTGAAAAGGAAAATTAAATACCTCAGTATTTAGCATCAATGCAATGACATTGTTCTTTAAAACCACCACATTACTTTTGCTTTCTCTGATTTTTTTTTTTTTATTTCTTATTATATATGGATAGTAGTAAGCACTTCCTTGGACAGGGAAAAAGCAGTGGAAGAAGCTCCTGAGAAGAACTTTGGTAGTGGCACAAGGGAACATGTAAAGACAGACTAAGAGAAGGAAAATCCTTCAGTTGATCTAGATATTTGAAAGCAAGCTCAATCAAAACTAAAAACATGACTAGTTGCCTTTTTACAAAGTGTTCGTATCCTGTAAGAACTTCAGCACAGGTATGATGGTACAAAACCTGCAATTGTTCCTGAAGTGTTCTAGCAGCAGGGTATTCAGATATCTGGCAAACACTTTGACAATAACTATGAAATAAATGACAAAGAAAAAAACTTAAAAGCAAAGTTTCTGCCCGAGAGTGAAAACAGCATGTACTTCCGACATCTGGCAAGCTACCTGAGACCTTTCAGTCACAAAGAAAATGTCACTGTATTGAGAGGTAATAGACATATACTTATGACCTGAAAAATGTCAAAGTGGACCGATGTCATTCAAATTAACCTAAATGTCAGAAGGACAGACTTCTGTTGATTGTTCAGCATCATATCTCAACCATGCATGAAGTCTTGACCCAAAGTAATTCCCAGTTCTCTTTCTCTGATCTCAGTCTTCTCAAACAGCAATTTCTGGCAACCTTTGCATAAAACACTTTGTTCTTTAGGGTTCAAATTTTTTTTTTAATGTTTCAGTTGTAATGAGACAGCAGCTAAAACCTGAGCACACCAAACATTTCAGAAAATGTAATAGATTCTAATGATTTTTATCTTTCAAGTCATCACACAGCAGAAAGTATGAGCTACTTTAATGAAAACAAGTTTTCTTGCTAAAACAAAAATTACACAATTTAAAAACACCAAGATGAGTCACAAACGAAAAAATACTATGAAAGCTCACAGACTTCTACAGCCTAAAGACAACTGGGGTCTCCTGTGGAATTGCTAGTAAAATCACAAATGTCACACACATATAGATGAAAAATATTTATAGAAGAAGTCACTGAATACAAGGTATTTTTATTCCATTAGTATGGTGATGCACGGCTGAATGCATACTACTTTCTGGGATATACACTACTAGTTTTCCCAACTGCACCCACTGTCGTCTGGCCTTTCTTGCCTTGGGGTCTGATTTGCCTTCTGCCCGCTTGCACCCCTTACTCATCACCATAGCTCTTCCCTTGCAGAACTAAACTGGGTATTGTCCATTTACTTTAGGGTTTATGGCAAAATTTGGTATTTAATCTCTCTCTCATGAAAACTGGAAATTGTGACAAATGAAAAAAAGAGATAGGAAAACAGAAAGATAAAAAGGAGGACAAAAAAGGGACAGTAATAAAATGTATTTACTAGCTGGCACTATTTATTATTTGGTCCTTCTATATTAATTTGCCTAAGTCCCATAACTGTGGAGGATGAAAGAGCCTATTTTTCTCTACATCTCAGCTCATTAAATAGGAGATTTAAAAAAAAATATTCAGAGAGCAAACATCAGAAAAGGAATAAACTAAGATACAGTCAGATGACAACAGTGATTCTTGCTATTTTGCTTGCTCTTTTGTTCTGGGTGTTTTCTGTATGTAAATGAATGGATGTTTTTATATTTCTATTTTTACATTAAATGCAATCCACTCTCAAGGTGTTCAGACAGTTGCCTATAGATCTTTAAACTGTATTACACTCACATCAGTGAGCATTAACTGTATTAGAAGGAAGTTTTTACCCTCCTCTAGAAGGAATTCATCTAAATGGCAAGTTACATTTTAGAACAGCTGCTTGCCTCAGCAAAGAAATTCTTCTGATATTTGGACATGCTTCCAGACTGCTACTCATTCTTTAATCCTCTAGGCTTGAAAATGGCAAGTCCCCAAAGAAACTTTTATTACCTAAAAATATGAAAGGACTAGACCACAAAAACCATTTTTTGTTAAAAAGCACATCAACGTAACTATTCACACACCTTTAACCACTACAGTTTACTTATCGACTCATTCATGACTTTACCCATCATTACTGGAAAGATAACAATTAATTTCAGCTTCTGCTCAACTATGCGTGCTGCCAATTTTGTATTGATAATTCCATTGTTGGTGCAGGTTGAATTGCTGGCAGAAGACCCTACTGCCAACTACAATTTTATGTCCTACACCTGTTGACACTTTCGCTTATTATCCTATCTGCCATACACTTTGCCTTAAACCAGATGGCATTTGATCACTTCCTGCCTAGCATTTAATTCCTCATTTCTCTCAATGGGCTTCTCCTACCTAGTAACTCCAGTGGCACCACTAGAATTGAAAAGCAGATGGACCCCTAAAGGAACAGCTTTTTAAACTTTGTTTTTCTTTCCTTTTAAACAAAAAGAATGGCAAGAGTGTTTTGAGCCAGGTTGTTTGATCAAAGATCCCTTACCTTGCTTTCCATACCCCAATTGCAGTGCCTTCATTTCTTACTGCAGAAACAGTGCGCAGCGAGGTCCTGCCAATAATTTGAGCATCCCTTCATTGACTTCTTCAGAAGAAGGATGAGAATGTTCTTCCAAAAATTCCCTAGGATGACACTATCTCAAGCAAGTTGCTTGGTAAGACTGACTTTTAGGCATCCCTAAGTATCTGTGAACCCATGCTCACCCAGCAGAGGCAGCACAGAAACCATGAAGTAAATCCATGAAGTGCTACTCACTTTGCACAGCATGAAATTTTGATGTGAGCAACAAGGTAAATTGGCAAAGAATTCTTACAGCAGATGTTTATGTTAGTGACTTCGTGAAAGATCAAAACTCTGGAAACTCAGAGAGCAGTTTGTGTTGACAACTGCCCAGGCATATTACAAGATGGTCAGTGAACAATGGGAAACAACAGAAATGCACAAGTGTTTCATAAATATTTCATCACACTGTCTTCCAAATGGTAACATATGGATTTAGGCCACATTTCTCAGAAGTTGAAAATAAGGAAAATTTCCCCCTGCCCAAAAACATTGCCAAAATTCTCTTTCATTGACTGGAGTTCAAGATAGCATATAACCTTGACACTGAAAATTTCTGGTGCCTTTTCAGAAGACAGCACATCAACTATAAACTGGTAGTAAAACTTCTAATTAATCAGCTTGTAACATCAAAGACCATAGCATCCTGTCATCGGTAACATCTATGTAAAACTTTCCTTTCTATGGACAGTGAAGTATTTTGAGGGATTTTTTGGAGTACTATGTTTTTTTAAATTACCACTAAGTGTTCTTAACAACCTGATTATATTGTTTGCAAAATGAAGCTTATTTAGTGGACTGTGCCCATCTTACACATGGAGTGAGAATGTTACACAAAGGTCAGACAGAAGGAGCAAATAAACTCAGCAGGAATGATCCTTTTATAAATGCAGTGCTGAGTAAGAATTATTTGTGTGGTACCTTGAAGGTTTACAGCTTATTGCCACAAACCAGTTCATGAACAAATTGCCCTGAAGGTCTTGGCTCACACCCATTATGTTTACCTACAAATGTGCAGTCTATTTTAATAGCTTTATGATGATGTATTTTACCACAGGATTCCTAAGATCTCGTATAAATACGAGTAACTGGCTGCAAAACAAAAGGTTTCAAAAAGAAAGCATATGATAGCATTTACCTCACCTGCTAGTAGGTCACATTTTTTTCTAGTTCATTTACCAGTTCATTTCAAGCCCATAAAACTGTATAACGAAGAACACTTAATTCAACAGGAAAAATGGGGGAAATTGAATTTAAGAGAATGTTTAATTATTCCGGGAAGAATTTGGCTAGGATGCCTTAGCTAACAGCTCATCGTTCTTGGGAATACATCACAAAAATCTCGGGGGTTGTTTTTTTTGTTGTTGTTTTGTTTTGTTTAAATGAGTTGAAAGCCCATCAGTAAAACAGCATTTCCAGCAACAGGGGCTCTCTAAACAGATCCTCCCTGGTACAGAAGTGAGAAGTGCATGGAACTAAACACCTGGTATCATCTGAGAGCAGCCTGCTGACTGTTCTGTGCAGTCAGCACCAGCCATTTGGAACGACCTACCTCAAAATGAAAACCTTATAGGCTACAGCTTGCCACTCATTACATGTATCTCCTCAGAAATTCCAAACCTGGTTGTCTGGAGCAGTCTGATGAAGTCAGGAAGGCAAAATCCAGAAGGCACCTTCCTACTTTGCCCACGGGATAGAGGGCATCCTTGTGCTGCTCCTCAAGCCTTTCTGAGTTTGTCTGGGAGCCCTTACAAAGTGAGGTCTCAGCACGGTGATCCTCAAGATCCTCAAGACCTAGAACTTGTGCATCACACATTAAATGGCACAGTTTTGGTAGCAGGGGGCAGCAGGGCAGACCTTGGTGGGAGGAGGTGCCCTGTGCCAGATACAGACAATTCCAGAAAGCTCCAAAACGGACAGGTCCTGCTTCAAGCCCATGCCCTGGCAGTGTCCTGGAGGCTGGACCATCACTACAGGAAGACCAGGACCACTTAGCAGAGCTTGGGAGTCCAACAAACAGTCTGTGTTGGAATAGCAGGGCATCAGTGAGTGATCGGCTTGGAATGGAACCAGCAGCCAGCAGTGCTAAGGTGCCTGTGTGGGAAGCTACTGCTCAGGCTGCAGAGTGAGGGAGGGTGCTCTCTCAGATGTGCACCGCAACATCTGGGACAGAAACACAGAGAAGTCTGATGGTGAACTAACACCACAGACCACTCACACCACTCCAGTCCTTCACTTAGAAGAGTGAAGTTATCTAGAGGGAGGCCATTGCCCCAGGAAGACACCTCTGCAATAGTGTATTGTGCTTATTGTGGCAATGTCGGGGTGGGGTGGGGGGTGGCATGGCTGCAGGGGTGACTTCTGTGAGAAGACACTGGGAGCTGCCCCCATGTTAGACAAAGTCAGATTTAGCCTGCTCCAAGATGGATCTGCCACTGGCCAAAGTTGAGCCTGTCAGTGATGCTGGTAGCACCTCTAGGATAATGTATTTTTAAAATGATTAAAAATGCTGTACAACAGCTGCTGAGAGAGAGGAGTGAGAATATGTGAGGGAAAAGCCCTGCAGACAAAGGTCAGTGAAGAAGGAGGGGCAGGAGGTGCTCCAGGCACCACAGCAGAGATTCTCTTGCAGCTCATGGTGAAGACCATGGTGATGAAGGTTGTCACCATGCAGGCCACGGAAGACCACAGTGGAGCAGATATCCACTTGCAGCCCATGGAGGACATCCACTGCAGCAGGTGGGTCTTCCCTGAAAGAAGCTGTGACCCTGTGGAGAAAGCCTGCACAGGAACAGGATCAGATTTGCTGGCAGGAGCTGTGGCCCCATGGGGGACCCATGATGGAGCAGTCTGTTCCTGAAGGACTGCAACCCAAGGAAGGGACCCGTGCTGCAGCAATTGTGCAGAAATGTAGCCTGTGGGAAGGACCCACACTGGAGAAGTTCGTGAAGGACTATCTGGGGTAGGACCCCACAACGGAGCAGGGGAAGAGTGTGAAAAGAAAGGGGTGGCAGAGACAGAGTGTTATGAACTGACCACAAACTCCAACCACCATCCCCCTGCACTGCCTGGGGACATGGCGAGGGGTAGAAAAATTGCATTTGAACTTGAGCCTGGGAAGAAAGGAGGGGTGGGGGAAGGTGTTTTTTTAGATTTCCTTATTTCTCATTATCCTGCTCTGTTTGACTGGCAATAAATTAAATTAATATCCCTGAGTCAAGTCTGTTTTGCCTGTGATGGTAACTGTTAAGTGACTTCCACGTCCTTATTTTGACCCACAAGCTTTTCATTGTATTTTCCTCCCCAGTCCTGTTGAGAAGGGGGAGCGACAGAGTGGCTTGGTGGGTACCGGGCAGCCAGTCAAAGTCAACCCACCACAAATGGTTACAGTGATGTAGGAAAAGTGAGTCAAGGACATACCACTGGTGGCTCCAAAGAGCAAATTCCTGGGGAATCTGGGCCTATGTCACTTGTAAATGCTGTCCTCTGTAGGAGAAGTCTTCGGGATGAGCTGATGAAGGGACATGTGGAGCAATGGATCAATCCTGTTGACCTCCTCCACAAAGGAGACATGCCCCCAGACAGACAAAGTTTGGAAGTCATGATAGATGAATACTCAAATAACTGTGATGGTAGGGATGAGTGTTTTGTAGAGACAATGGATGGAGGTTGTTGAAATGTTGAACCTGGACCAGGACCCATATCCTGATCCACAGTGACAAAGGTGGAGACTGCAACGCATATAGATGTCAAAACCACTGTGATGCTCTTTATTTTGGTGTTTTGCAGCAGCAAAACTGGAGTTTCACTGAGCACATGTGGACACCGCTACCACAATCCATTTCTTTTGCCTGTTTGTAAGATGTGTCTATTAAGATTATGGTGACCCTAAAAGCAGAGCTCATAATGAACTTAACATGCATTTTGTTGAGAAAGGTGGAATGTATTGGGCATAACTGTCACGGGTTTGGTAGCAGTAGAGCAGCAGGAGAGAGAACTGCAAGAAGAGGCCAAGGCTGCAAACTCCTCAACGGATCCACCACAGGACACAGCTGAGCCCATCAGTCAAGTGTGGGGACTATGACCCAGCCAGAGAAGTCTGTAGCACAAAAACATATTTAAGAATGAGTGGTAAAATAAAAAATAAAAAAAAAAAAAAAAAAAAAAGAAAAAAGGAACAAGGCCAGAGCAGGTGAAGAGAGGAGGCAGATGAAAAGAGAAAGACCACACCAGACAAGAAGGAGGAGAGGCGAGACAGGAGCCAAACTACCAGCATACAAGTAGATGCCACAGCCAAAGCAGCGGCTAGAGGAGCAGCAGTTGAGCGGTGGGACGCTGAAGGGACTGCCACCTGCGGAGGAACCACCATGCACTACCCCAGCCCCCTGTGCTCTCTCTCCGTGCTCTGGAGGGGTCAAGTGCAGTGTGCAGCGAGGGGACTAGAGAACAAATGGGGAGGAGATATTTCACAGGGACAAGGACAGCCTTCTTAAATACGTTTTTGCCTATTACCAGAATCAGTAATTGGAAGTGTGTTTATTGACAATAAGTTAGATTTCTTGAAATTACACCAAAATCAGTAAAGCAGCTTTGGCTACAACAAAGCTGGCAATAAAATTATACAAATGAGAGGCGGCAGCAGAAAAGGTGATAATAAATAGGTTGAAATGCTGGGACTGCAAAGGAAGAGGGAAATCAGACCTGTAGAAAATAGGCCTACCTCTGGTGTAGCAGGATAGTATTCAAACCTGAAAAACTTAAAAAGTAATGCTACAAATAAAGTAAGCCCACCCATACAACCCCAGCAGTAATGAAACAGCACAGCAGGGTTCTGCTTCCTGCAGCTGTGTTTTTCTCCAAACTTGTTTAATGGCATTAGCTAACAGTGTGGCTCCAGCTCACTCTTAATGGCTATTTTAAAGGCAATTTGTCTCCTCTCCTTAATTTAGCCACAGAGTGCAGCACCAAAAGAATGAGAACAATTCTCCTGTCTGTAGATCATCAAGCGTTGTGCAAAAGGTCCAACCCTGCATTAGAAAGCATGACTACACAGTACTCCCCACAATACTTGGAAGAAACATTGTCTCTCACCTAATCTTCAGTTTAACAGTTTTGCAAAAGCTGAAGCACGTGTGACTGGTGCTTCATATACTAGAACCTGCGATACCGGGAGGATTTTATTCTTCTTCAGCCTTGTAGGAAGATCCAATTAATTGCATTTTCCCAGTTATTTACATGGTAAAATTTTAAAAGTAATTATTAAAAAAAAATTCTGTATAGATGTAGAACAGTTATGTAAAATAAATCCATGGTACTCCACCTACAGTTCACACCACAGTTATTGAAATGAAGTTGGAAACTATTTTAAAATCCATTGTATTTTTTTCTGAGATTAAATTATCAGAAATTCCTTTTACTAGTGAGGCAGTCTGTATTTTAATGAAGAAATCTGTATTAAGAAAAGTTGAAATTATTTTTCCAAGATAACAAAGCCTTCTAGACAATGACAGATCATGGAATAAACAGTTTTTTGCTTTTGCTCCCACACGCACCTGGCTGTTACAACTTACAAAAATCTGCTGTAATAAAAACAAAATTCCCCATATATAATTTTTCATATTAACTAAAGAAAGAAGCTACCGGTGCTAGTCACCTACTTTTTCAAACTGTAAGCACTTCCTGCCCAAGGAACTTCAGCATTTCAACTCTGAATTTATATATTTCACTCACAGTTATATGTATATCTGTAGTAACTGCTACTATAAAAATACAAATGCTTAACTAATTGCAAACAATGAAACTGACAGTTGTATGAATTGGCAGATGGATAACACAGAAGATTTACAAAGTTCTTCGATCCATTTTATCAACTCCCCTGCTCACTTTTGACCTTGCAGAAATCCCTTATGCTCTGTATCATTCCTTTTCCCAGTCTATGAAGTGACACTGTCTCCCTCTCACTTCAAAACAATGAGCTCTTTTGGACAGAAAGCAATCTCTGGAAGCTTATAGGCAATGTAAAAACTGATCCCCTGTTTTTAGGTAACAAGAATTTTGTCTTGCAGTTCAGGAGTTAATCACATCTTCCCCCGCACACCCCACCCCACCGCCCCCACCCCCACCCGCCTTTGGCAAAACAAACTAGGAGCTGTTGCTGTATCTGCATGCCTGCCTCATCAGAAAAAAAAATTCTATTTCAGGATTAGCAAGAGAAATTTTTGTATATGTTGTATAAGACCTCAAACTAGTTGCCAATGCTGTAAAATACAAACAGGTAAGATTTATAGCTGAGTGGGATAAAGAGATCACTCAGCTGGAATGGACTCAAGCACAAATACATTTTGGACAGGGTAACATTACATGTCATGGAAGTAAGTCTAGAAAGACTGCATGTTGAGAGTCTTGCATAAAACCTACCACCACATTTATTTACTACTATTTAACAGAATGTCAACTAACTGAAGTTCCACTTCTAATTAACTTCAAAAGGCGTAAAATCTAGGATTTCTGCACTGGAACTACAATTTTTTTTTTTCCTTTTCTTAAATTCATAGTAAAGAAGTGTTCCATGTCTCTTTGGTGAAGGGACTTCAAAGCAGAAAGTATCTCATCCACAAAGGTATTGCCTAAGGACATGTCAATTTAACAATTCCAAATCTGATTCTGTATTTGAAATACTGCCTTGCGTGTATGTGAATTCCGAAATGTACTCAGACAATGTGGTTAGATACTTGGGCTCTGCCTTTAAATGAGAATATTTTTTTAACTGAATGCAAGAACTACTATCAAATGCCCAAGTCTGCAAGCTCAAGGACTGCAAGAAAGCAACTAGTTACACTATTAAGCAGTTTCTTACACAAATATTTAGTAATTGCTCAGTGGTATGAGAAAGACTGTGGAATGAAATTTTAAAGCAAGGACCAAATTCTGCCATCCTTTATTTGCTCAGTAAAACACTAAGTAAACGCAACTTAAATAAATTTAACTGATTTGTCATATGAATAACAGAAACAAACTCTGGTCCTAATTTTTCTTCTTAAATGCTGAGTGCTAGTTGTCCCCTTGATTTATAATTAACCCTGCTCAACCACCACTCTTCCAGAATGGCTGCAAAGCACCTTTATCAATAGCAGGAACTTTCATTAAAAAAATCTGCAACAAAATAGCTTCTATAAAAGATTTTGGCCTTATGAATGGTGGTGAGGTCAAAAAAAGTTTGCCTCAGCTTTCTCACAGAAGAAGATAAAAGACTTTAATCAAAGAAATAGTTACTTTAAAAATAAAGTGATATGGGGAGAGATAGGAAAACATAGCTTGCACTGGAGTGGAAATCTAAAATAAAAAGAGGAATGTGATCAAGTACAGAATCTGGGAAATTAAAGAAGTGACTTTTTAGATCAAATAGTCCAGTAGTCAAACACAAACAAACAAATTAAACACAACAAACCACCCCACCCCATCACCCCAAAAAACCCCCTAACAAACCAACACAAAACAAAACCACAGCAGACCAGTAACACAAAAGACCACTGAGAAGGTTAAATAAAAAGAAAGCCTGATTACGAAAAGTCAGAAGTAGTTGTACAGATAGGAAACAAAAAAGAACTTTTTTCTGTCTTCTTAGAAGTACTTTATATCAAACATGTATAAAGACAACAATAAAACAAAAGACAGAAGGTGCATGTAAATTAGTGAATTTGCAGAAGAGACACGAGCATTACTGTGCAGAAAATACCTCAAGAAAACAAACAAAAAAGGACAATAGATTCTCAGTTTTAACAAGTTTTAATATTGGAAGATCCAACAGTAGTTCTATTAGCATGGCGAAATTATGTGATTGGAGACTCTTGGAAAAATGACTTCTTGTCTTTCCTCTCTCTTGAGGTTTGGGCTATACTGTTCTCAACATCAGTTGCTATTTCTTATTTACATTGCCACCACCCACTTATGGCCCTGTCAAGTTTCAGGGCCTCAGTGTCATTCTGTTCCTGGCTCAGTGTCCCCCACATTATTTAATCTTTATACCTAATTTATTCTTTTTGCTTCCTCTTTTGGGGGAGGTATGGGGCAACAGAATATTGCCAAGTATGGGTTTACATCTCTCCCCAATGGGACAAAAACAACATAAACAGCGGAAGCCTACAATAAAGTACACATAGAAGTACTTCCTCTGGATGTTTTGCTAGCCTCCAGCAACTCAGGGACATCACATGCTGGAAGTGACCCCTTGGCATTTAATAACAATTTAATCCTTGACAGATTTTTCTTCCATGATTTTGTCCAATTACTTTCTGATCTTCAAAAATACACAAAACCCAACTATAAAGAATTCCACTGCTTTGATACATGTGTGAAGAACTACCATTTTTTCATCTGAATTTCCCACTACTCATTTCTTCTGATGCCTTTTATTTCGTGTGTTGGCAAGAATAGCCAACAATTGGTCCATATTCGCTCTGTGTGTCACTTACACATTTACAAATCTTTATCATGCTGGACCAGTTGTCTTTCCAGCTAAAGAGTAGCCCACTTTGTTGTTTCTTATATACAACTCATCCCATACTTTGATCATTTGTTCACTTTGTTCGAACCTCTTCTGTTTGTGAATTTTTGTGGGGGTTTTTCAGGCCCACAGGAGGGCTGTGGGCCTGAAAGAGACAGCATGCATGCAAGCAAGCAGATGTGCATCTAACATTAAGCGTAATTTTTCAATGCTCTTGGGCACTGAACTGAGGTTTTCATGGAACTTGTCATTATAATCCCAAAATCTCACTGTTGATGAGTGTCCAGTTAAAAGCTTTTTTTAAAAAAAAAAAGTAAAATTAGAATAACATTTGGTGTATGCTTTTATTACCATTTATCTACACTGAATTTCCTATGCTATGTTAACGTCCAGTTACTGAGCTTCATAGTCTTTCAACTTTTCACAGCTGTCCCTTCTCATTACCACTCTAAATAACTTAATGTCATGATGAAATTTTATCACTTAACTAGTAAATCCTCCTTTGCATTACTTCAGAATATGCTGAACAGCAGGATTCACTGGGGGCTCCACTGAGGACAGCTCTACAAACCACAAAATAAAATTACAATCACTACGAAAACAGACCAGTTACTGCTTAAACAGACCTGTTTACTATTTGTTACATGACACAGTTTTTCTTCTCATGAGTCCTTTTATTCAAGGTATTTAATGAGGGCACCTGCCAAAAGTAGCCTCCACACACTGCTTCAGTCAGCCTGCTTCTGAAGGAGCCATGAAGAAGGTGGGTAAAGAGCTGCAGAAAACTTGTGAGATATGTCATCTGTTTTCAACAGCTGCATTGGGCTAGCCTAATACTGCATATTTACCCATGAACCTTCTAGTTCTACTCTTTATCATCTTTTCCATTAATTTATTTGGTACAGGTATTACTGCAGCCTCCTTTGATATGTGGAAGGATAAGCAGAAACACAGTCAATAACATGCAGTACTATGTCACAGCACTCTCCAAACTAGACAGCTGCAACAGTCCTTTACCATCTCATACCAACACAACCCTCATGCCAGTCCCTCTGCTGCCTTCTCCTAGTCTCCCTCATCCGAGGCACGCTTTCCCTCTCTCTGCTTCCCCCACTCTCCTCCTTGGCTGCTCTCTCTTCACTGGCTGCCCAGCCCCTTAACAGAACCAGCCACAGCTGCATCTTGTCTACATCAGCCAACCTGCGCCCCTGAAGCCAGCCCACAGCTGTATATTATCAATGATAATTAACGCAGCTTCATTCCTCTACAGTACTAGAGGAATTATCAAGATCTGTTGACAATTTTAGACCATTGGAGATGTTCAGATTTCCTGATGCCCACACTCTCCAAGTTTTCACTGCTGACTAGGTGAGATGGCAATGAGGCATGATTGTCCCCAGAGAACTGATGATTCTAGAGCTGAACATAAATTTTGTGGCCAAAAGGTCATTCTGTGATACTTCATCCTCCTTTCAAGAACTTCCTTTGAATCAAGTGTTCTGAAAGTTTAAAGCATTTGTAGGAATGACTGCCTCCTCAGAAGGGGCTGCATGTCATTATATACACATCATGATGTCTAACACACAGATATTTCTGTGCTAAGTATTGACAGGTGTCTAGAACAACAAAATGATAACTATGATTTTAAATAACATGGTTCTCATTAAAAATGTTCATTTAGAGAGTTTCATTTGTATGAGTCAAAATAACTTCTGACTAGTAAAGGTCGCTCTTCTCCACAGGTTATTGCAAATAGATGCTCTCAAGACTGATCAAAAACTCTAGCCTTCAAAACCTCAAAATACTAAAATTACTGTGGACAGCATTTGCCAAAACCTCTGAATAAAAAAAGTCTGTACACATACATTCTTGTCATTTCTGGATGCTTCCGCCATATATTCTCAAGCAGGAGTTTGGTACTCTCACTCCTCGTGCAGGAGAAGAAATACGCAAATTTGTAACTGTTAAATTACTTACTAGTTAAGTTTACTGATGATTTCCTGACTTCTAAGCTACCTCTTATTTTTTAAAAGCTCAAGCAAGACTGAACGCAGATCTGTTGAAAGTCTTAAAGTCAAATCCTGGTCTCCAAGGAAGCTTGTTAAGAAAATAAATCCCATCTCAGGGATGAAAGGGTGAGGAGGGTGAGAGGGGAACAGCAAGAGAGATCACAAGCATAATCTTAATTCAGATATCAAAATATCAACTCATTTGAGGACTAGTCTTTGGATCGGTACAAGCATATGCTCGCAAATGCTCACCCCTAGTCAAACAGATTGAAGTATAGAGTGCAAACTGAACTGAACGGTAAACCTCAAGGGTTAAAAATTTGCTGTAAGAAACAAGATTTTAGCTGATGATACCAATTTTCATATAACAAAGGAAGTATAAGGAAAACAAAATAGATGTGTCAGAAATTGTGAAGGCATGATGGGATAAGAAAATGAGGTGTTGAATATTTGAATAACAGCAATGCTGTGATGAATGTATAAATAGACAGGATGATTTGTTGGCATTATGCTGCTGACATTATTATGCCCATTAAGTAGCAGGAGTGCATCAACAAAGAATTATACACTCAAAGTGTGTACGAAGCTACCGCCGGCCTCAAACTGTGCCCAGTCATGCACAAGCCAGGCACACCATTCAGACTCACAGTGAATTAAGCTAAAGTAAAAAGTTATACAACCTGTGCAAATGCCTACATTATGACTGGAATACTCTAACTTAATGAAAATGCACTATGCTCTTATGAGATGTTCAGAAAGTATTTTGTGACTACATAATGCCAAGAAATCAGATTACTAGGTATAAATGTTACACATAACAATGCAGGAAGTAAAATAATTAAAAGTGGACTACAATTTATGCCCGTTTCTTGACTGTCTGTAATCATATTTCTCTTGACTGTTGGCTAGATGGATGTCAGCTTAAAATTACAAGGAAACAGTGCCAGTTTTCATACATGATTTTACATTCAGTTTAAATAACTTTTTGATACCTGATCACTAGTATATGAATTCCTACCCTCTCCTCTCCCCTCTCTCACAATGCTCCAAATCAAGACTGTAGCACTTCGCAACATTTTAGGGAATGTATAATGGTTTTTTTCTACAACTGTACTGCACAAACATAATAATTCCAAGGAAATTTTAACTGGCTCTTTAAAAAATCAAATAAAAATATCAAGTGATAGAAATAATCCATTCAGGTTCTGGATAGCAGATGCTTGCATTCACAACAGTGGCCCAAAAACCCTTATACATAAATAAAACTGATTCAAGTATTACCCACTTCTGATGAGACAGTAAGTACTCGGGATAGCTTGCCTACATGTTTGTATGTGTGCTTGTCACTAGGTTAGTTTTTTCAACCTATTTTTGTTGTTGAAGGAGTAGAAGGGCAATTTTTTTTTTGGCCATCTGTTCCCACTATGCTATGCTTATCCCCTCATAAACAGAAGCAGCTTCACCCACAGTGCTCTGTGATTGCTTTGTACAATATACCACCAGCCTAACAGTGCCAAGCATGCCTGCTGTGCAAACCAGCTCCATCTTCCCTCTGAACTAATTGCATCCACTGCTCCAAGTTAACGGAATACTTTCTTCTGTATCTCCTTTGCAAACCACAACAGCTGTTGCAAGAAAGCCTGCAGTGCATACTTTAATGCTTGAGGCCTCTTCCTCAGTTGTGGCTACGCAAAACATCCTGGGATAATGTGCTTCTCTAGAGGGTGCCAACTCATGGAGTACAAGACATAATCAATGTAATCATATTAAAAACTATAAAAGTCACCTTAAGTCATACATCTCATAAGTTTCTGCTATGAAGTTTGTTCAAGCTCATGCTTTGTCATTTGTAAAAATTCCAGATAGTAAGAAAGATTCTGGATCAAGACATACATTTAAATCTTTCTGATAAAGTTGAATATGTTAGAACTGTAAATAGATTTCCTCTGAAACCTTCCAGAAGAGCTTATTTGAAATTTCTTCAACGGTTCTCTTCAAAGAAAAAAGCTCTGTTGACTGAGCTGTTGCTTAAAAGAGCTTCTTATTAAAAAGCTTAAGATTTTAATACTAATTTGAAACAATACAATTTATTAAAATATCCTATAGTATCTTTAAATACATTCAACATAGAAATTTGTGTTACCCAAAATCAGTGAAGTTGCAAAGTAACACATTTAAATGTGATCTTCTAACGCCTCCAATTTATTTTGTCTTTGTAATATACCCTGCAATTAAGAATTGCTAATCTCTTCATTACCAAAACAGCTCTTTTCTACCTACAGAACATTGAGTAAAAGCTCAAATCACCATTTGTTGAAAAATTTTAGTTATGATGGTTTCTTTTTCATTTACTGACAATATCTGCAGGAATCATATCCTCTTTTCTTTTAAAAGCCTCTTTCTTTAGATCTTGTCGTTATCTACCTCATTCTCTTTGTGGGACAAACCCCCGCCTTCTTAAATTCCAAACATAATGACATTCTACTCATTTTAATCTTTCAAAACTGCATTATCAACCCAAAGTCTCAAAAATGAAATAAAAACTCTATTCAGACAGAGAACATTTAGATAGTATTTAAATATGAACTATAATGTAAGAAAACAGGAAATAACATAGGAATAGGAAAAAGACAAAAACCCCCTACGGTGCTGCCCATGCTGTCTAGCTCAATGAGAAAGATGAAAAGAACACAGAGGGTGAACAAAATTTAATCTGTAAGAGTGCTGGTGTTTGCTTACAGACAGTTTTATTGTAAACTTTTACCATCTGACTGCTGATTTTAACTACTTAGAATTTATAATGGATTGCACAAGTGTCTCTAGTTCATCTCAGCACAAAATGACCAAACTCAGTTTAATACACAGTTGTGTACATAGCACTTTAAATGTAACCTTTGCACAGCTCCATGCTCAACTTGTGTCTTCATTGAGCACTACCTGTCTCATAGATGACTACTTTCTGACTTAGCACTCTACTACTAGGACAGCACAAGCAAAACTGAAATAACACAAATAACACTCAAACCACCAAACATAACCTTTAAACTTGATCTAAGAGACTAAAGCCAGTTAGGTCACACTTCAACATGGGAATTTTAATTTTTTTTCCTCCTGCAGGAACCTATTTCTGCATTTGAGAACTCCAACAATGTCATTAAAACAGCTCCACATGAATTGATTAACAGCAATTATCAAAGAAAAATCAACTAAAATCAAATCAAACATTGATTTTGGCTCTGGTACATTTAGTAATAACCAAACTATCCATCACAGTTTAAAAAAACACTTTAATATGCTTTTAACTTAATACTTCAAGAGTCACTGTTTTTTCATTTGCACTAAGAATTTAAACCCTTTAAAACAAGAGTTGTAATGCAATTCCAATCAAAAGAAGAGACAGTAGAATATTTTTTTCTTTTAAAAAAAAATCAGATAAAAAGTACAGAGTGTTAATTCAGACAGGCTGTAAATCCAAGTGTTAAAGGCTGTGATCCATGCAATGCAGTATTAAAGTATGCACAAAGAAGCAAATCTGCTAGGAATGGTTTTGGTATTCCTGCAGTCTACTCATATTTTTCCCCAAGAGAATAGAGTATGATCTTTTGCATCATTGCTTCCTAACTCAATGCCTCAGAACTTTCTCAGAAAGTCTGTGGCTCACCCCAGTGGTAAATCATATCCAATAGTTCACTTTTTCATATCTTAAACCCTCTCCATAGGTGCACACTGCAAGGAGTGTGGGTACTTAATACCTGTTAGCAGCTAGCATCTGGAAGACTGACTCTTAAACTTCCAAGGCTATCAGGTTTTACCCATGTTTGTGTTCATGGGCTCCAGATTAATATCATCACAATTACCTTTGCTCCTACATCTGTAAAATGTTCTAGAAACAAAACTTTTTAAAAATCAGAAAACTTACGAGGAAGTTAAGTTTCTACAATTTCACATATAAATTTAATTTATACTTAGTCTTTCTGGTGCAATAACTTCCTACAGTATGAGCATATTTTTTTGCAATAGCACAGTTTTTTAATTTCCTGTAGTACACAAATACATTTTAATATCTTAGTGAAACCTAAAGTAATAAACTGGGTTTTACTAGATTTTTTTAAATACTTATTAAATATCAGTAGTTCTTACTAAATTGTTAAAATATTGGAAAAACACATTTCACTCAAAATCACAGAACAAAATAAGAAGGCTTAAGAAGAGTATCAATTCTAATTGGACTTTCTCAGAATATGAATTCTAAGCACATAAAACACTAACAGCCTCTCCCTGCTTGCCATTTTAACATTAATATCATTCCACCCTTAAAAAGCAATTCATAGTCTTTAACAAATAAATATTATTACATTCTATAATTGCTTTAGAAAAAAATATGTAATCAGACAGATATGTAGGGACAAGCATAAGTATCAGCCACAGTGGGAATTATAAGAATATCCAGCAATTGTTTAATATTTCAGTTTTGAATATTGAAGCTCATCTCTATCACCACTTAGTGGTACTATCTCAAAAAGTGAGAAACTTTTCATGCAGCATAGTCAGTACTACTGCTCACTTTTCCAAAAGTTTCTTGGCATAGTATCTTACTTTACTTTCATTACACTATTTTTACTCATCCTACTACTTCAAAGTCTTTTTCAGTTCCATTTTTCATTAGGCTTCTAGAAGAATCATTTATATGTTAAACGATCCGTAATTTTTCTGTCCATATTTTAATAGAGCAAACATTTTAACAGCCTCAGGGATACTAATTAACACTTTACACTCCACTACAAGGCCTAAAAAAATTTAAGCAGGTAAAATGCCAAAATACAGATGTGCTTAGTCCACATTCCTTTGACTTTCAGTAAATGCTCAGGCCATACAAGAATTTACACAGCTAGGTTCAATTCAGTTAGCACTTTATAGCACTGGTTTAAGCCACCATTTACCAGGATCATAACCACACTTAAACAGCACATGCTGTGACCACCCACTGCTGTGGTAAGATTGCTACTGAGATTTATATAAGACTGACTAGTTTAAAGCAATTTCTTCAAAACTGTCTTAAGAACATATGCACAATCAGGAAAACAACCCTCTCAAGTGTACTGCAGATATAATTCTAAGACTCAAAGTGTCAACACTTGAAAATGGAATTAAACGTTGGAGTCTCTTCAGTCTTGGAGGGTGCATCATATTCAATATTTGACTATTATCTCATCTAGCACTGCAATACTTCTTGTCTCTTCTCCCTGGAGAAGGCTCAGGGGGGACCTCATCACAGTATTCCAGTATTTAAAGGACAGCTACAGAGAGGACAGAGGCTCTCTCTTCACAGGGAGCCACATGGAGACAACAACAGGCAACAAAAAAGAAAAGTTGCAACGGGAGGGGTTTCATGTCAATATAAGAACATTTTTTACAGTGAGAAAAATCAGTCATTGGAATAACCTCCCCAGGGACATGGTGGAGTCCCCATCACTGGAGGTTTGCAAGATGTGACTAGACAAGTGGCTAGGTAATCTCATCCAGGCTTCCCTTCCCACAAAAGGGCGGACCAGATGCATTTTTTGAGGTCCCTGCCAACCTGGGCCATTCTATGATTCTGATAAAGCAGACTTCTGGTCCCGTGTGAAAGACAAAAAAAAAAAAAAAAAAGCATTGCAGAAGTGGTCCTGCATGGAGAACTGAAGAAGTTAATTATAAAATGTATCAGAAAGTCTGAAAGGAACACAGTAAATTCTCAAACAACATGGCAAGGCCTGAGTATCGGAGACCTGATAGCTTTCAGAATTTCTATGGACCTCTTGTATCCTTTCATTCTTGCTGTATGATCAAATCAGTCATATAATCCAAAAGGCCTAATAGAACATTATGTACTTCTGACCAGAAGGTTGAAACCACTTAGATTTTGAAAATAGAAGAATTTTAAGGATTTTATTTTTAACATTGAGTTCTTCCAGAATGACTATGTACAGACTAGATAAGTAACTTCAATTCTGTCCTCTCAGACCCTTGCTGCAATCAGAAATAGGTGAGGCAGAATTTGGATGACTAGTAAGTCAGCAGGATGAATGTTTTTCATATGTTATGTTTCTTGTCAGGTGTTTCTGACAGGCACCTCAGGTGACATTCTAGTTACATCAGTGCGACCAAATTAATTTATTTGTAATACAGAAGATTTAGTAAGAAGAAAACTTATCCTGAAGTATTATTCATTTTCTGCACCTTGTTTACCCAACACTATGCTTGGCAGGTTAAAACAAATCTTTTAGTTCTACACATAATACAGATTCTTTTTATGCCCCTACATTTACATTACAAATATATAAAATTTCATTCTTTGGAACAGTGCAGTTTTGAGCTTAAAAGAACAGTTGAACTATTGGACAAAACTGGATCAACTGTCTCTCTTTTAATCTTTTATTACTTGATGAATTCTGCTGGTTTATGCATGACTGACTATCATCTTTACACTCATTTAAAGAAAAGCATGGTTCACAGGAAAAATGAAACTATAACACAAACAAAACTCCAGCATGAAGTTGTTTAAAGCAGGTATCTGGAAAATACTTTATTTCCAGTATCTTTCCCAGATGGAAATAGGACTTCACCCCATGTTACTTAATTCTCTTGATTATTCTCAACAGGTACCAGTTGTAATCAACCACTGTTTCACTAGCTCATTAGCTCCTGATTTATTTCTTTCAGCAATAATATGCAAGAGTGAAGCAGAGAGATCTAAGTAATAAGAAATAAAGTGAAATGAGGCAAGTATTACTACCAAAAAATCCAGGCACCATAGCAAAATGATATAGAGGAAGGTGACATGAACTTCAAAGTTGAATTACACACAACAGAAATAAGTAACTTAAGGCAGTTTTAAAATGACTGGACAAAAAGACCAGTGCAATAGAAAATGTGCAATACACTTCTGTTTGTTCCAGCTTTTGCAGAAACTACCTGTCTTACATGACCCACGGAGAGGAAGTTTTGTCAGCAGCAAGTATGTAAGAGAAGGGAAGCAAACCAGAAGGCCATCTAGATTAGCTAAACTACTCCTCAAGTTAGCTTCCAAGAAAGGTACACTAATCACAGTACAAGTCAATAGAAAAGGGCTGTTGTGGAACAGTGGGGTGGAGTTTATCTGCAGCCATTGGATCTTATCTTTGTAGATCTTGGCCGGAAAAAAAAAGAAAAAACAAAACACAAAAAAAACCCTAACCCAAACCAAACCAAACAAAAAAAAAAAAAAAAAGAGAGAGGAAAAAAAAACTACCACCAAAAACCCCAAGCCACAAAAAGACAGGAACAATTACATAATTAGTGGTTTTGGATAATAAAGGTAAAACTATTTTTGCAAGTTTTAAAAGGAACAGACAAGAATGACAACCAATTTTCCTCATCTATCTACCCCTCCCTCCAAGTGACTAGATTTAAAAAAGCATTTTCTCCTGCTTTTCCTACCTCAGGAATACACTCTGCAATTGAGAATTGCCAGTTTATAGAATTAGATTTTTCACTTTTGCTGCAGATTTGGTAGAGCACAACTAAAGAGATTATGAATGGCAACACTTTCTCACTTAAAGGCACGTCATGTATCCACCATCAGGTGTCTCAGCATATGACAAATGTTCTGCAGAATTTGCAATGGACTGCAGTGAAATAAATTCCATTAAATCTATTCATAAAGTTGCAGTTAAATTGAAATACATTGAAATGAATCCCATAAGTTCATAGACGTAAATTCCATCTGTTTCACCATCTTCCTCTGAAGGCCAAAATAATCTGACTAAAACCTAGAATCTACTCTTCCTTTTCATTTACACCAATATAACCTAATTGCTATACTATAGTAAAAGACTAAAAGCAACTCCCAGATTTGATATAAAACATATTTCAATCCCTAAAGCAAATTACTTATAAGACATACTGTAGCTTTTTTTCTGCATTAGCAGCATGTTGACTAACAGCACTCCATTTAGGCTATTCTAACATAACAGTCATAAGGCTTTCATTTTTAAGTTTACAAATTGCCACCTCCGCTCCCCTCCTGAAGAGACAGTCAACTTTTCACTAATCAAAAGGTGAACCGACAATAAAGAGAATTTTTCTCAGTAGTAAAGCTGTTGGTATTAATACTTCTTTCTACAAAATACTTTCCATAATGCCCCTGAAGGAAAATGGAAGCTTTGTCAACAAATCACATCTGGACAAACCCTAGTCTTATGGAAATACCTAAGAAGTAGAAACAAAAGCCTTGTTTATACTGCCCAGTGGACACTACTTTTTATACATATTGAAAATCTTCCAAGACACTTTACTATACCAATATAGGGGTAAAAATATCTAACAGGCATCATGCCATCTACAAGAACCCAAGCGATCAGGACAAAATTCTGCCCCATTTTGATCTGTAGCAAAACCGCTCCTACACGTTATTTTGGACAGTCAAATCAAGCTAGCCGATGGAAACAAATAATTCAGAGTACTTAGGTATTTTTGAATTCACACCAAAAGCTTGCAGTTCCCAGAAGTTTCAAAGAAGCATAATACATGAGGAACTGCAATACTAGTTATGAACCAGAACAATGACTGGAGTTAAGACAGTTATTTACACAAGAGCTGTGCTCATTGCATTTGATAGGTTCAAGGAGGTATATACATCTTTTCCTTCAAAACAGCCAGAGGCCCTTCACCCCTCCAGGAGCTGTGTGCTCTGCCACACTCCAGCTCCCTACCAATATGACCATAGGAGAACTGGTCAGGAGCAAAATCAAGAATCTCGTTGTAAGAACCAACACAAGAGGAAACCAAAAGCAATGGCAGCACTAAACTTTAGACAGCAAATTGACTTCCAAACAAATTTAAATTTATGACATTAAGTTTTTCATGTTTTTCCATGCTCCACTGACAACCATATGACAAAAATACAAAAACAAAAGGTTACATTTCCTTTCAAAGATTTATAAAGAATCCAACCAATAACATTTTCCAGCTTCTGGATTTGCAAGTTGATTATGAATGACGCACAGTGCAGATACAAAACTTCAGTGTGTGAAATTAGAGGCTTTTCTAGCAAATCTGTACTTTGGGCATTTAACTCTGACACACCATTGTAGTACAAAAAGAAATGCCACCTGGTGTGTTTATATAACATAAATATAAATGAGTTCAATCTAGTAACAGGAGAAAAACACTCAGTAACAACAGCAGCTAAGTCACATAAGATCAAGTTTTACCTTCAAAACTCCTATGTCAAAGCCACACTCAATTATCCACTAAAAAATTCCTTGAAAAGTAGCATCATACCACTCACAATGCAGCAACAGGAACCTACGTCCCCTAATGTCATTATCATTGTACTACAATCTAGGGTATTTTCACTAGGGCAGTGACAGCTGTAGTAATTGTATAACTACCGCTCACTTAAGCTTTATTAGCAGTTCAGGTGGGTGGGTGTTGATGTTGCTAAGGAAAACAAAACAAAATAAAGCAACCAGAAAATCCAACAAAACCCCCAAACCACATGTAGCCAGTATTTGTTCTGCTTAAATTCTAAGGAACAATTGTCAGAAGTCAGACAGTTTTTAGTATGGTGGAAAACAAATCAATATGCAGGAAAGAGTGTGACATATTCATAAAAGGTTGCAAAATTCCACTTTCAGCTTTTCTACTACCATAACATAAAATAGTTATGCAGGGGCCGGCGGGGGGCGGGGGTGGGGTGGGGAATGCTTATTCCATTGTACATGTTGTAACACCTTAGGTAACAAGCAAAAATCTTCTACACAAGCCAGTTTTCAGTTTTGAAAAATGATTCACTAAGAATTTAGATGCATTAACTCCAAACAAATAAAAACACATTTCAGGTGACACAGTGAAAACCCCAAGTATTTATGGTCAGTTTGTAACAATCTTACAGGTTGTTTTATTAAATTGTTCCAGTTTTCCTAATATGTTCAGCTGGTTACAGCTAAGGAGGAAGTTTTCCACAATTTTCATCCTTACAAAACCACTCCAATCTGGCCAGTCAGACAGCAAGCACCTATTAGACAAACTTAAAATTCTATTTTACGTACTCTAACTTACCTGCTTGGGAAGCCGGAATAGAGAATTTTTATAAAATATATCTTTAGCCTGACTCCATGTTCCATCAATGATGATCATAACAGATGGACTAGAAGACATCACTGCAACTTCTTCCAAATTGGTTGCTTCGGCTCCAGGATACAGAATTAGAGTATTGGGATTTCTGCACACAGTTGCTAATTCAGGATACCTTCAATGCACAGACACAAAAAATAACAGTAATTATTTAAAATTTTCATGACAAATACATACTTCCAGATATTCCCAGTTACTAACTCCCACTCATCTCCAAATTTTACTCAAGTTTCAAGAAAAGTCAATCACTCAGCTACCACTTTCTCCTTTAAACATCTCAGAAATTGTTGGTTCTCCCTCAGGTCAAAAGCAGAGAAGATAAAATCACCCAAAAATCAATCAATGAAAGCTCAATAAAGCAATATATCAGGAATATTTTCTGATGCTTTAATCATTAAGTCTTTAATGTCTATTAAAATCTAAGGTGTTTTGAATTGTTTACTGAAATTTAATGTATGTATTCTAGCAAAATTTATTCACATGGCACAAAAAAATACTACAATCATCCCATTTTGAACCTTATATATAAAGAGCATCAGCAATTCACAGTCCACATCTACAGGATATTCTTGAAAATTTACCTATTTAATTTTTTTTTCTTAATTACTACTTTAGAGTTACAGTCCTCAAACTCCCAAACTGTACATTCCCTTCTTCCTTCCTGTTGGCTTCTACATTTGGCAATGGTACCAGAGGAGTAACTACTGTCTATTAAGTGTTCACTCCATATACATGGAAATTCTGAAGATTTTTTAGGACACCAGTGTAAGTTTATAAAAACGTATGAAAGGCATTGCCATTGAAAGCCTCAAAAAACACCTAGTCAAGTAGGCTGGTAAGGGAAAATCTGAGAAACACTGGCCTTGTAACGAAGACTGCATTACTTTAATCAATTTCAGCAGTATCATCATGTAGTCTTCAGAACTGCCTCAATCAGAAAGCAGGAAGAAATGCAAAGCAAGGGCTGGTTGACGAAGTATGTCACAAAGAATAAGAAATGAATTTTGCATATTACCTCACAGGTTATAAAGAGTAACTGATGTAGGAGGAGGAGAAGAGCAGTATGTAGTTGAAATAGCATGTGACTATGCTCTGAAGTGGAAAGGGAAGCCAGTACAGCTTACCAAAGAAAATAAGATGTATCAGAACAAGGTTAAAAATAGCCAGCACACAAAGTGGGCTCTCCATACTACTATCAAGAACCCCTAGGTGCAGGAGCATGGACACAGACACAGGCAGGATGTAGATACGTAAGTTCACACAGAGGAATTCCTAACGCCATTGTGACCCCACAGCTTTTATGCCCCAGGAGCTGGGCTCCTGCGCCAGTCCTCCAAAAATCAAGCAAGAATGTCTTTCTCATAAAGGGGTGGGTGGGAGGAAGGCTAGGGAAGAAAGCAATGGTTAAGAACAGCATTTGAGTTGATATAGTCTAGTTGTACTTCAAATCTGTGCACCCCATTATCACTCTCTGGGGACTTATGTGAAAACACAATTTTATCAGTGTTTAGGTTCAGGCAGAATTGCAGTGCCTAAGACATTGAGATCCTGAGTTTAAGACTCTTACAAAACCATATGGGAATTATATGAAATGAAAGAGAAATTGAATTTGGTGTATCAAAACCAATAAGCCCAAAGGTAGTATTCCAATTTTTTACATTCCTCACCCCCCATCCCCAGGCAAACAGTTCAGACTGATTCAACACTATGTTGTTCATTACTGTCAACATTATTTAATAACAAAATAAATAAATAAATCTTTCTTTCCAAAATGAACAGTAAAAAGAGTAAACAGAGACAGGAAATTTCTAAGATTTCTGTTGCAAATAGAAGTACATGGCAACTTCTCTGCCCGCTATTTTTTCAAACCTATTTACATTATGGTAATTTGGTATCACTTTAATTTAACCAAGAATCATGCTACACAAAATCAGAAGCAAGGGGGTATCTCATTACAGGCTGCCTAGCATTCAAGGTTAAAATCCAGAAAATCTGTCGTAATTTTCAGATGCTCGTGTTGAGAACCCAGTTCCTTGAAGAACAAAGCATCCTAATTCTGGGATAGCAGAGCTTCCAAATTATTAACATCTCTTCGATGATTAAAAATAAATAACGAATTCTTAAAACTAATCCAAAATCATAATGATTATGAAGAACTACAAGTTCATATTATGAACACTACAGCTGAAGCCTTAGTCTTTGAAATACTAATCCATTGAAAACCACTGTTTTCAATATATACTCAACCAAGATTTCCAGTCATTTCCGTTTACAACGGTTTATATGCAAAAGCAAAGGCAGGGTGGTGGTTCAAACAATTTTTGTAAATTTGTCCAACAAATCTAACATAGGATTATGCATACACTGCCATAAGAACTCATAACACTTTACAAACCAGTAGCTGTTGCCACTATCTTCAGTTTACTACCCACACACTTAATCCTAGAGTGCCACTGAGCCCATGCAGAAAGCTATTTAGTATTCTTTCCTTTCATAGGAACAGGTTCTCAGGAATATATGCTGTGCAACCCCTTGTACACTATGGTACACACCAACAGTCACAGTCCATGTTAGTGACTTTTATTAAAACATGTGTCTGCCATTCATAAAACGTGCTTGTTCTTCCTTCCTTAGAACAGCACAGGAAGAATGAGCTAAACATAAACACCAATGAATGGTTTAGGAAAGGATACAGTTTGTATAAAACAAGTCAAAAAGAATTTTTGTATGTATTTCTATACAGATACATCCTGTTAATTCCACTGCAGGTTTTGTATCTGCTGAGGTTTAAGGCTTTGTTTCCTGTTAAGTGTGTTGCTCATACATAAGGCATTTAGACTTCTTTACTCACATACCACTACCATTAAGAATTCGTCCCTCAAAACAGTTTTTAGGTACATCCTTCAGCTGCACTTAATTAGATCTGTGAAAGAAATGAAGTCTTAGTAAAAGACTGAATTTGTATCTGCTTAATAAAAATAAATCTGTTAACTGAAAAATGTGATAAGGCATTCACAAGGCAAGTACCTATCAACAGTATCACCTTTCACAGCCTCTTAGCAAGAATACGCTTCTGATTTGTTTGCTTCGGGTAAACACTGTAATACAGAGTATTTAATCACACGCTACTTCTGAAATACTGCTAAAAGGCAGGATTTTCTCTACAAGAGTCAGATGTTTTAAAAGGAAACTTATAAGAAAAAGTCGTGAAAATTTACCTATTTTGTTATAATGCTGCAATAGAGCTGTTGCTTGCTGAGCTCTTTTGAAAATCAGATCCACGTGCTGTGGTACATCTTTTTTTTTTCCATATAAGCTTTCACTTACATGCTTAAGCTTACTACAGCATAGAAGTAAAAGGACTATGAATTAGATCTCATCTTCACACAGCTGTACTTCTAAAAGTTACTGCATATAATCCCACTATAAAAACACATTAAAACAATGTTAATATTAATTTTTTAATACAAATAATTTATTCCATTGTTTAAGTACAAGAGTGATTTGAGACAAATTGTATGGCTTATTAAAAATAGAGGAGAAATTTCATTAAGGCTGATGTTTATATTCATGAAGACTCATGAAATATTAAAGCTGAAACTCCTCAGAGCCACAGCACAAGCTGCTCTCCCCAGAGCCTCAGTCCTGTGCTACCCAGGAAAACATATTTTTGCTTTTTATCCCTGCCTAAATTTCACCTGTGAAACAAGGGTGGAGTCAAACTCAGTACCAGGTCAGTTAGCAGTCCAGACTGCCTTGTTTAGAATGACTAGACAGAAATTTCAGTCCACACATTAGATCACCGCACTGGGAGATAAATAAGCAACTTTGTACCAAGACATACCACTGATTGCAAGTCCTCCAAATTGCTAAAAGCGGAGAGGGGAATTCACCAAGTCTCACCAGGCTTGCAGCCACACTTCTGTGAGCAGTGTATCCTTTGGGGTGGCTTTTGTTTGATTGTTTCTTTTAAATTCAAGCTGCTTTTATTTAAATTTAGGAATACAATTCTGTAGTCCAGCTGGACTGGTACACACGGGGAAATTTGACCCAACAGAAACACAGAGGTAAGTTAGGAGCAGAAGGCTGAGTTAGGATAAGCACAAGAACAAGCTAGAAGCAAAAGCATGAGCAGTCACACCAGAATAAGCTAGCCCAAGCTACCAAAGGAAGAGATGATTAACGATGATAGAAGAATTCCACACAGCAGCTGCCCACAGTCACAAATGTGGGCTTCTTGATTTTCCTGGCATCTTGTGACATACAGTACTACACAGTTTCACAGCATTTGTGACTTCAAATACGGTAAAATACAACAACCTGTCAGCAAGACATGTAGCTTTGGCGACGCAGAATGAGGGGGGATGCTTTTGCTGGGGGCAGCAGTTTCTGTAGACAAGATAGCTGGACTGCACGCCCCAGAACACAGCTGTGTTTATGAAGTGTTTCTGCAAATGAGTTTGCCTGCTAGTTTATGTCAACCTGGATTCAGGAACAATTCAGCGAAAGAAGTTCCTCCTCCAAATGTATTTCCTCTCACCAGGGTTCAGAACATCTTTGAAACCTCATCCTCATCTGCAAACGCCTGAATGCGACTGTGGCCCAAACCCAGCAGACATGTCAAAGACAACGTCAAGGCTAAGCATGGCAAAGGCACACAGCGGTAAGCCCAAGAGGCTGAACTGGGAGGGCAAGGAGAGGGTGAACAGCACTGTGGTTGCTAGTTAGCGTTGGAGATTACTTTAAATTATATCTTATGCCACATCACCATCCTAGATATTTACACACTGCTTTTGTAGAAGCCTTCCTTAGTGTGAAGCATGACTAACTTCAGAGAATTAATGGGGCCTTTAATTTTACCTTCTATTTCAACCAGAAAAGATACACTGATGGCAGACTCTTTGAAGCCACCAAATTTCAAGAGAAGGCTGAGAAGCTGAATTTCTAAACAAGTGCTTTTCTTCCTGCAGATCAGAGGCTGCCTTTTAAAGAATTCACAACTCTGTATCAGGGCAAAAAAGGAAGATAACATTGGTACATATGAAAAAAATTGTCTTAGCACAGTCTGTCCCTCCTCAGCCTTTCTCAAAGAAGCTGCAAAAAAAAATGGTATAAACTCCTACCTGAGTGACAATGAGAATTTACCCCTTAATTTAGGTACTCTACTTTAGCGTATTCCCACACTTAGTCAGCTTTAGAATTACTTTGTTCTGCATACTACTTCACAGACAACTTTTCTCGTTAAAGAAGTGGACCAGGTAAAGAATTTCAAATACAAAATTGTTCTCTGTTAATTTCATAGCCATGAAGACAATCAATTAAACAAATATTTCATTTATTTTATGTCACATGTATTCATGCACTCTTAATAGCAGTTATCAAAAGTTTCCTGCAGATTTGTTATGATCAGTACTTCAAAGCCACAGATCTGTCCTTAATTGTCATCGGCAGGGGCAGGGGGAAGGGAAGGAAGAATACAGCTTAACTTTGTGTTTCGTAAATATTACACCTGTGGCAGTTTGTAACAGTTTTTAGTTGATGCTACCTGAAAATGCCTGATAATGAACATGGCTTGGCTGCCTGTAAGGCAAGATTTAGGTTTGTGCATAAGTGCGTAAGTAAAGTAAGTATTAAGCAATATAATTATAAAAATGTGAATCAGGTGATAGAAGTGACACTTGGTGGGAACTAAAAGGACTTTAAATTCCTATGTGTTGGACATTAATAGGAAAAGAGCTTGCTTGAAAAATACACTTGGGTAAAAAGAGCTGTTACTTTCTCTGAAGCCAGCAAGGCAGAGCAAGATCTATCATTTTCTCTGTGGGTCTCTAAGTAATAACTAAGGCGGAAAAGAATAAAGTAGAGGCATATGAAGGATCAGATGGCTCTGAATTTTCTAACGATTTCTATGTTGCTAAAAACTAGCAGAGACAATCCAACAAGCTTTGCAAACAAAGACAACAGAATTTTAAAAACAATAGTTGTGCACAGAATTGGTGGACAATACTAACACTAAGTATGAAAGGAATTGAAATGAAAGGAAAATAAATGAAAGAAAAAATAATTTTCTACAGACAAAAGAAGTACAAATCAAGGGGACAAAACATAAAGGATGAAAAAGAAATACAATAAGAACTTTTGCCAAATCCTGAACACTTCACTGACGTAATAAACCATCTGAAATATAAGAGATATAAACCAACATGAATATAGATACAACAGAAACTCATAAAGATATTAAGGATGGTTATAAAAGTACAGCACAAATTTAAGTGAGTACCATGAAAAGTAGATTAAAAATAAGGACATTAACTAAAACCAGAGAGGGGGAAAAAAACCATGAACCACAACACTGGTCTTCAATCCAGAGGGAAAACTGGTAATAAACAAAAATAGGAATAAGTATTCAAAATTCAAAAATTGAACTTCACAGTTGACCTTTTCAACAGAATAACATGGGCAACACAACAAGTGTCAAAAATAAGTCAGCCCTTACATTAGAAAATAGGCCACCTCAAAAACAGTGCCTTTTCTTACGAGGGCCGGGGGTGGGGAAGGCAAAAGCTCAAATGTATAGGTGTGAACCAGCTGGAGAAGGTCTACTGACAAGAACAGAAAGAAGGATAAAAGTCTTGACAGAGAAACTGAATAAACTAAGGTTGTAACTTTCAGAGAAAAGAAGGCAAAAAACCCCACTAGTTAATAGTCTCCAAGACCACAACAGGAAGACAGAAGACAAGAAAAGAAATAACTGTAGCAATAAAGATTCAAACTAAACACAGACAAAACCTCACAAGCTTTCTAATGGTAGTAAGTAAAGTTCCCATGTTAAAGCAGACCCACTGAGAATTCCGCACTCTCCTGTACATGGTATTAATACCATGGCTACGTGTGACTGATCTCACTTTCTTAAGGGAGTAACAGTGGCGTCTTGAGAATCTTTCTATCCCTACTTCTCCAACTATGCTGCTATATATACACATGTAATGTGTATCAAATGCCATGTATTTCTCTTTAGTTGTTCTTAAACGTAATGATTTCAGGTAATAAAACTATGCTGAAGGAATATCCTATATACAGACATCATGATGTTTCCAGTTCACATGAACTTAGTAACACATGATTTTCTTATGGACATTAATTCCTAGTGCTGCACCTGCTGCATGTATTACTAGCTTTGAGTTTTCATTAGCAGTTTGTGGGCTTTAGAAAAGGCTGAAATTCCCAACAAAACTCAATTTGCATAATTTACAGTTGCAGTATTCCACTTCAATCCAAGTAAAATTTACTGCAAGAATTCAAAATAAGATCAAATCTGAAGATAAGCACTTTTTCTTTCCATAAATAAATCAGTATAATTTTTCTTATCTGTTACCCATGATGCGATTTAAAAGCCATGTTTTAAGGTGCAACTATGGTCTTGAACTCTGCAATATTTGCTTCTCATACAAACCACTGTTCAGACTTAGTTTTGGTATGCATCAGGCACTGCAAGACTGTGTAATCCATTTAGTCCAACACAATCTCTGCTAAGCAGAGCTATTCACATCTTTCATTTGTGCCTGAATTGTATCCAACCACTTTGTCATAGCAGATTTATACATCCTCGTGATTGTACTTGAGACAAGTAGTATTTCGTTATTTCTGGGATGCATGCTCTTGAGATGTGCAATTTAAACACTATCTTATCTCATTATAATCCAGTCTTTGTATCATAAACATTTTTATTTCGTATCTATACTCAGTTTCTCTCAAACTACATGGTTTTAATTCAACAGGGATCTATTAAAGTTTGCCAGTGCGAAAGACAAGTGTTCAAATTCTTTAAGTCTAACATTACTATTTAATAGCAAACAGTATTAGTATTACAGAACAGATGTTATTATCAGTGGAAAACCATGAGGTTAATGGGAACTTCTCAGGTTTTCTCACCATTTTTACTATTTCACCTTGGTCCTAGGTAGGTGCCTTTGCCTCACTCAGGACTCCCACACTTGGAAGACTGTAGGAATACTGATCCCCATAATTCCCATAAGGTAACAAGATGAATAAAAATAAAGACAACAACACCCTATCATCTCTGCATTCAGAAATAGTCCCTCAGGATCAGGACTGAGGCTTAAGAGTTACCCAGAAAGAGAGAAAACAATGTTTTCATATTAGATGCCCTTACTTTTTTGTAGATAAATGACATTTAGCCTCTAATACAAGCCGGGGGGTGGGGGGGTGTGGGGGGGTGGGGGGGGTGGGGGGGGGGGGGGGTGTCTTCCCTTTTAAACAAATCAATTGTGTAAACAAAATACCTATGGTCAAAAGATCAAATAGTGAGAAATATTTTTAAGGTTTGGAAACCTGTAATTTTACAACTAAATGTTTTACAATTTACTAGGGGAGATGATCATAAATACATCTTTTAAATAACCCTTTTTACTCTATGAAAACCTATATATAAAATACATTGTTAGCAAACTCTGGTAAGTTCCCCAATTAAAAACCATCATTACCAGTGCCTCCAAATAACATCAGCTTTTATGGCATAAACATGTAAATAAAACAGAGGTGAATTTGTCTGTACTGGGACCCTAGTATGTGGTACCAAGTTTCTTATTACTGTCACAAGCAGAGTTAGCCTGCAACATCTAATAAACTAGAATAAAAAGGAATAATGGGTAATAATGAGTTGGTTTTACTGTGTCTTCTGTTATTCCAATTTCAATTTACTACTTCTTTCTTATGTACTGTGCTTAAATTAAAACAAAAATAGAACATATGCTAGTAATAAAAGGAAAACCATTTGCTGTCTGTTCTATTAGAGGACTAACAGTTTTTTCTAGAAAAATGTTTTTCAGCCAATCTCAACATTTAAAAATGTGACTCTTCTAACTAATATGCCAACAGTCATATTGGGTAACACGGGCAGGTTAGTTTTGAAAATTAATGCAATGGCAGCCAAAGGCACAGTCCTGTCAAGAAATGAAAAGCAGAGCCATTATCTTGGCAAGTTTTGTTTTTTTAGTGGACCTCAATATCAGTTTCCTCAAATATTTAATGACTTCCTTGATGAAGACACCTTGCAACCACCCCCCACCAAAAAAAATTCTTTAAACCACAAAAAAACAACCCAAACAGATTCTTATGCACTAAAACACAGGTCTCCACGTTCAACTGAAGGACACTTCCTTTATACTGCATTCAGTAACCTCTTCCTATTTAATGCTCATACAACGCAGAACTTAACAAAACATTTTATGGCTTACCTAGCACCACTGAAAACAGTAAGACCACCAATATACAGTTTTCTTATGAAGAAAATTAATATTCTTTCAACAGAAGAGCAGCAGCCATCATTTGGTTAAGTTATACCCAGCTTCTTTAAGCAATTAACTGCAGAGAAACCTAGACAGCAGTATCTAGCAATACCTGGAAGACATAATCATAGACTACACCACTTCTCCTCTACAGAACAAGTACACTGAGACCAAGAAGTCTCCTCTCCCAAGCAGCATGTAGGACTCATACAGAAAGACAGCCAGAGAAACTATAGTAATTCCAACAGACTTCTATACACCTTTTACTGCACCTTAAGATGCCTTTTACAATGAAGAATTCTTGAAGTGTCACCACCAGAGATGAAAAAATTTTCCACTCCTTCTAGTAGAGAAAAAATTATCCAAACATACCCTAAGCCCAAGCAGGAGTGAGGGAGGGGAAGTAATTTCTAAAGCTACAATCCTAGAATAGTAGAAAAAGTCATACCTTAATTCTAGCTCAAGGTATTAACAAGAATACAATGCAGAGAAATGTACAGAGAAAAGACTCAAAAAAAAAAACTTCTAAATACAGCAAAACTACCTAAGAAAATTAGAATCTGAAGCCCAGGAAATAAAGCACATATTTGAAATGGCACCAGCAATTACTGTATCTAGAAATGCCACATCCCTTTAACATAAATTACATCCATTACTTTTCTCTAAAAAAGTTGCACGTTTCACTTCCAGAAAGTAATGAAACCTTTTTTCATCGGCAACTGTGTTTCTCACTGTAACTTCTGTAAGTAGTCAAAACAAATGATTTCCAAATGAAACAAAGAGAATAAATTAGTATACAAGATAATTTTTTTTCTCACTCGATGTGAAAAAAGAAAAAAAACCTCCAGTGCAAATTTTGACACTAATTCAAAAAGCTGTTGCTGAGATAGGCCCAAAGGCATCATCCTGCCAAGGCAAATCCAGACCACTGCATTATTCTTACACAGCTGGTGAATCATGGACACTGGTCCCTACATTGACTTGCGCATTTCTTTCCCTGCATGAAGCAACAGTACGCATCTGAAAACAAAAAGCCCGTAATATCAAATCTTTCTCTTCTACTACTGTGAAGCACAATCTTTAAGAACAGAAACATTAACAGAAGGATAATAGAATCATTTAGGTTGGAAAAGACCTTTAAGATCACAAAGTTCAACCATTAACCTAACAGTTCATCACTAAACCACATCCCTAAGTACCATATCTACACATCTTTTAAATACCTCCAGGGATGGTGACTCTACCAGCTCCCTGGGCAGCCTGTTCTGATGCCTGACCACCCTTTCAGTGATGAAATTTTTCCCAATATCCAATCTAAACCTCCCCTGGTACAACTTGAGGCCATTTCCTCTTGTCCTGTTGCTTGTTACTTGGGAGAAGAGACTGACATCCACCTCGCTGCAACTTTCTTTCAGGTAGTTGTAGAGAGTGATAAGGTCTTGCTTTATATATAACATGCTGTGTTGGGTTCGTGTGGCAAGGTTTCAGTAGAAGAGGGAGCTACAGATGTGTTCCCTGTGGAAACACCCTGAAGGGAGCTGCTGCCCATGGAGAGGGCCCACACTGGATCAGGGGACAAAGGTGAGGGGAAACAAGTGGCAGAAGCTGCTACAGAATGACTGCAAAGCTGAAGGCTGCAATATTAGAAAAAGCCCAACAAACCAAATACCAAACCCTACCCAGAGAAAATATTATCCAAATAATATTACGGATTCTGAAATTTGATATGGTAAAGTACAGTTTCAGATGTAAATAAGCACACGTTCAGTTAGTCAGCATTAATTGCTTTTATAGACAGAACCAACAAAATGTGTGAAAGGTTGATCTCTGGTTGCATCTACTTGTTGATTGAGATAAGGAGTAAAAATGCACAAATGTAGTTTAATGAACATACCGACAGTCAAGTACACAACACAAAAAAACTTACAAGAAAGTTACCTGAATAAAGAACCATATCTTGTAAATACTTTTATATTATTTGGTAAGTGGTAATGCTCAATTAGTTGATATTTGATACAGTAAGAATATTTTTATTTGTGTACAAGCACTAAAAAAGTGCCATACCTACAGTATGTAGTTAACACAGCTTTATACAATTAACAAAAGTTGGATTTTATTCCTTCAAAACTGGTTGAAGTTACAAATATTCCCAAGGGTCCCAATTAATTTCTGATCTAAACTACTGAACTGTAGCAAAGCTGGCAACCATACCGTACAGAACGTAGTGGAGATTTGTGTAGCTTGATTTCAAAGAGCAATACAAATGAACTTGTAACTGCATCCTCAGTGTTCTAATAACAAGGTGGTGGACATAGAGATATTTGCATCTGTTTTCCTGTTAGTGATCATTCATTAGACTATATAACTTTACCACAATGCCCAGAATGAGCAAACTACAGAAGTGTAAATATTTGCAAAGAGGAAAGGTTTGAGAATAAGATTACCTTTACAGGGGGAGGGGGGGAAAGCAAAACCACCCCTCCCAAGCTATCACAAAGTATAAAATGAAACTTAAAAAGAAACAGTGACAAGTCTGTTTATGTAACTATGATATCTAATTAAATCAAATTTTTGACATGTTAGACTTCAGATACAGTTGCTATCTCTGTTCAGTATATGCCAGAAATTCCTGTTTAGTGGACAAACATTATTATAGCTACCATGTAATATAGCCTGGTTTTGCTTTGCCGGCCCTGGTTATATAACTTTATGTCAAGAGGGAAAGAGTCATTTAAAACTGATGGTGGCTGAGGACACTGTTGTATAGGTCGCTAACGAAACAAACCTGGACTCCATATAACGGCAGTAAATAAAGGTTCAGTGATCAGTCAGCTGTAACTCTAGGGTCGACTATTGTTTGAGACCCCTTAGAAGACACTGAGATACTTGTAAGGAGCAGGTACAACACTTAATTAACATAGTACCACCTACTGAATGAATATGAATGATTTTTAAAAGAAACATAATGCATAAATGTGTGTGGACTACATAATTCTGTTTGAATGAAACATACAGCATGCACGTTAGGTGGAGCGATCCCCTGTGCACGCAGCTCTGCAATGAAGGAATGCCCGCTTCTTAATGCTACATGGGTGTTAAGGAGTTTTCTTATTCCAAATTTCAGTGACATTATTATACAAAAAATGTTGCCTGCAGGAAGTTTATTAGTAGCCTAAAAAGAACACGAATCCAGTCCGTTATATTTTATTCATGAATACAAGACTATAGGTGTTTTCCTAATATCTCCATAGTGAACAGCAAACCTACTGCTCAAAAATTGTACTGCAACTGTTAGATAGTCCTACGAACGATGCTAGGAAAAGACATTAGCACACCCTTCCCCATGCCCTCCATTCCCCTTTTTTGAACTATCATGTCTTTATAAAAAGAATCTTAATAGACATCCTTCAAATGTAAATGTTACTGCAGTTTCAAAAAACCATACTGCCCACTATATGCCCAACTATATAAACTACACCTTAACTCTGTATTCAGGAAAGAATAATTACCTAGACAAACTGAGACAACAGATGCCCTACTACCCCTCTGTCCTCCCACACGCCTTTTCATTTTTTAATTGCCCTTGCTTACTCTATCATATGTACTAATAATAAAACTCCATTTTCATTACAGGGCTTGAAATTTAGATCATGTAAAGCACATTTATTGTTGAATATATTTCACTGGACAGACTTTTGGGTTTGATCTTCCTTTCAAGTGTGACCAAATGGGCATGTTGGTTACACTTTATCACTTTAATCATTGCTACCATGCAAACTTTGTAATCCACTAGGAGTTCAGTAAACTTTCTTTCCTGGAGTATTCTCAGTGCAAACGTAACACACTAGACACAGACTCTGCTAAAAGGGGTTGCATACGTTTAAACTTACTGCTGGCAATGCAGAAGTCAGAACTTCGGGATCTAGATGAAACATTTCATGCATGAGTCAGCCCTCTCTTATGGTGTATTTAACAAAAAGTTCAGTGAAGTATTGTTCAAGCATCATCGTTTGAATACAATTCATTATTAAAAAGTTCTATGTAAAAGCACAAATTTAGCTGGTGGAGTAGAAGGAGGAAGAAAAGGATAGACACTCAGTGTTCCCATGCCAACATGAACATGACCAAATTTGATTCAGGCTATGTCTGTTCCTGCATCTGTAAGCACACACTAATGTGCTTAGAAAGCGTCAAACGTGTGATATACTAAAAATACTACCTAATACATTAGCATAAAAAATACATACCTAGTGCTACAACTGCTTATGCAAGCTGCAGGTACAAATTCTAATGCATAAATTTGCATTATTCAAGCACTGAAGACCCTCACTTTCTTAGACCAGAGATAGCTCACATTTAAGGAATTGTAAAAAAACCCACAAAGTATCCAGTCCCTATCAAGTAATTAACAAGCCTGATAACAGATTAAGTAAAGGAATAAGAAACCTATAAGAATAACGGAAAGCACTGACTTCAAGTATTTTCAGTATATCAGGAGCCTGACTTAGGATTCTGCATCTATGGCAAATTAGTCTCTGTTTTTTCTGTCGAAAAAGCTCAGTTAACTCTACAAGTGTTTCCAGGACAACCAATCAATCCAACCAGACTCATGGAACAAATTCAAGCAACAATCAAAGAGAAACAGGCATCTTTGACTAACAGGAGGAAAAAGCACACATTTCAAGACTGAGAGGGATGACAGGACCCCAGGCAAAAGAAACCTGTGAAAATGACACACTTATTTTTAGTCTGACAACAAAAGATAGTATCCCGACTTGTGAAACAATCAGGACAAAGCAGTCCAATAAGGTAAGAAAACAGTTATTCAGCACAATTTTGGATGGACCTTCATGGGAAAAGACTGTTCTGTCTATCAAGGACAAAGAAAAGCATGCTATAATATTTGAAACAGATGAAAGTCAAGCCAAGAATTTTAAGTTAATCTTAACAGTCACCAGAATGTATCAGAGAATTAGAACCTCTCCTATTCCAAAAGAGCATAGATCTGCAAGTTTTTACCATCTGGACAAGCTATGACCACATGCCTGTAGATATCAGTAAAAGCCAAATGCAGAGAAAAGAACTAGGTCTCTACGAAACCAATACACAAAATTAAACAGAGAAGAACAGCATTCTGAAGCCAAAATTATGACAGAGGAACAGAAACTAAACAGTACAAGAATATCAAAAGTGTCGAAAATAACCTGAGATTAAAAAGAAGTTTTGGAAGGTAGGTAATAGAGAGGATGAGACTAGGCCAAGAGAAGCCAAGAAGATAAAGTGTCGCTAGATGAAATATTTAAGCTAGAAGAAAGCAAGAGATGAGAAAAGTATCTTCTTTTGCCAGTGCAGAGCAGAATGAAGTAAAACCAACAAGGCAAGGACAAAAACCACACTACTATGTCCTATCAACATTACCCTAGAAAAACCATAAGTATTGAGGAAAGACAGCAGAAGAGCTGGAGGAAGAACTGCGTGTATCCACAATTTAAGTCTTGATGGTGGCAGTGGAGGTTGCAAAATGTGCTGGGTTAACTTCAATGAAAATTTATAATTTCTTAGCTACAGAGACAGCAGAACTGAAGAAGGAAAGAATAAGGTGAGCAGAGAAAGTAAGGTCTGTCATGGGCATGAAGGCCAGTCGTACCAGTGCAGAACAGGAAGCAGCCCTGGGGCTGGTAATCTCAGCAATCAAAAACTGGAAACCATCTGACGACTGAGTAAGAGCAGAAAGGGTGAAGCTGCTCGAAAATACTCAGAGGGATGTGGGAGTATGTATAAATCTAAAAGAATATTACATTTGAAGAATTATATATAATAAGCGGAAGCTCTGAACCAGACATACAGATTTAATATCGATAGGTTTTGTTCACGAACTATGAAGCAGAAGTTATCCTAACTAATGATAAAGAATTTGAGATACTATCAACTAAGGAAGACCTAGAAGTCTTTAAGTCAAACATAAAGGGCTTGGATAGATGGTAGCTAATGGAAACAGTAAGGGATTTGTAAAATAATCAGATGAAATAATAAGAGGGGAAAAATTAGGAAATGCTATTTGGATTTGAGCTGCCATAAGACTTAGGCAAAGAACGGAAAACAGACAAAGGACATCTGTAATTTCTAACATGTTAATGTACTAAAGAAGGCAGGGGAAAAGAGAAAGGAAATTATGCATAACGTGCACATTTGAATGCTGAGAGGCAGAAAAGGAACAATATGAACGGCACAAGCTGCCAGTACAAAAAATATTAAAAAAAAGACATGAAGCAAAGAGCAACTACAGTCATGAGGAAAAGCAGTGTTTCTGAGTGAGAGAGGAACAAAATAAAACAGATACAATGGCAAAAAATATGCACATAACCATTTCCTACCATTTCTAATGAAGGCAATTAAGTTACAGACATTACAATTACTACGTACAGTTAAAAAATCCATTTTTTACATGAATACAGAATAAAAATATTCTGAGGTATCAATATAAAAAACCTTTCGCATTTTCCTTCCTAGAAAGTTCAAAATTCTAAGGTAAAGGCTGTTAGAAAAGTCTTTAAGTGAAATTTATTGGTGAAATATATTTTGTCAAAGTTATAATCATTTGATATACTCATGTGTTTTGCCATATCAACACCACAAAAACAACAGCCTTGTAACAAAAATTAATAGAAATAACTGAAACTACTGCCAATTTAGAAATTAACTAGAGTCCTACCACACTGTTTAGGTAGGACTGGCTAATCCTTACTATCAATTTGTCAGTGTCCACTACACTATACACAGTCACTTCACAAAGTAAAAAATGAAAACTCCTGTTACCATGGCATCAGCCTGACCTCATGCAAGTAAAGAAGTTTGCTTTGCACAGAAGTTTTGAAAATTTCAGTACAAGAGATTTGGGCTCTTTGCTTGTTTATGCTGCACTTCTGGCCAATGTCTAAAAGGTGCCTATATTTAACAGGCTCATCAGCATCTCTACTAATAAAGTATGTAAAATACAAAGAAGTATTTGACACTTTTACATAAAATATAATCTCCACTTTGGCAATGATGCTAACCCTACCCTCCCACACTCCTGCCTGCTATACTACAATACTGGATTCACTGTAAAACTATTGAAAGAATTCAACAGAAAATAATAACAACTTACAGAAGTGCTGTTTTTGTAATAGCACCATTCAGCAAGTACTCATGACAAACTGTTCACTTTTAGCTTAATCATTTTAGCACATCAAAGATTAACCCTAATATCTGACAATAACATAATCAATACAAAAAAGGTCAGAAGTTAATGTCTTTGAGTACCTGGGGGGGAAACATACAGATAACCACAGAACTGGTCTTTTAATTCAGGAATGCCATCTGATGACTCAATTCACTGTGCAAATAGTATACACTTCCAGTAGAATATGTGCCAGACTGCACCAAGAATGGACAAGACTGGATGAGCACTTAATCAGGTTAGCATCACTGTGTCAATTATATACTGTAGACATAAGTTTCAAAAAGCTTTAATTAGCTATTTTCTTCTGGAAAGACTTTGCAAAGTTGGTTCTTTAGCTTTTCTGCAATACAGGTCAATCAAGAATAATGTATACATCATCTACATAATTTGTGTATTAGTTTTCAGCCACAAGAAAAGGTGACTCAAGAAGGTGGAATGGGGGAAGGGGGGGGAGGGGAGAAGTGTTTTATGTTTACTTTTCCACATAAACACAAACTAAAAAAAGTCCTGAGTTTCAGTCTTACTGTCATAAACATCAGAGACCTAAATGTTAAGCTTTCAAATCATCCCAATTACTCTTCATTATACAATTCTATCTGGAGTTCCTTATGAAATCCCTCTGTGCTCCTCATTAGTCCTCAATGCTGATTAAAAAGCATAGGAAAAATGCAATTCTGTAATGCTAGGATGAATGAGGAAGAATAACCTACATACACTTGGGTAACAATCTTCCCTTCCCCTTCAAGAGAGGGGTACTGAAGAGGTACCCAGCTGAGATGGTATGTTGGCTCTCACCTGAAAGCAAACCTCTTCTGACAGCCACAGATTAACAACTGTCAGTTTTCTGGTTGGTATGCCACTGCTCACTGCTAGAGCTGTTGTGATGGAGACTTTTAAAAAAAATCAGCTTCTGTGTAATGGCTTAATTTTCACTCAGATCCACAATGACAATTATGACAATTATTTATGGTCCCAAAGGCTACCTTTTCAGAGTTGTTGCGAAGAGCTCCTGGATTCTCAGACAATACAAATATGCCCACTACCATTCTATTCTGATAATTTACAAACGTATGGGTAACCATCAAGGGCATCACTTTCCCAGGTTTGCTGCACGGCAGGGCTCCTATATGTATGCAGAAGAAGAATGTGTGCACCACATTACCCTTCCATCTATAGGCACTATTCACATCGACGATGAGTGCAAGCACAGATTATAGTTACACTGTTCCTATTCCCTTTCAATCCATGCCCTTCTGGTGGAAGCTGCAAAGAAAAATATCACACAGCTTCAGAAAAGGCAAAGGTATGGCCTTCATGTGCTTCAAAACAATGCTGCTTATAAAATGTATCAGCAAGTACTCTTTCATGACTTTTTATTCTTTAAAGTAACAAAGTCAGAAGTCTCCCCCAAGCATGGGGCAAGGTTGATTAAGTTGCTTGTACAGCAGCCAACATATCGCTTACGGACCCTGTAGCTTTTAAGAAAACCGGAATAAACCAAGCCCTGTTTAGTTTAATATGCCATAAAACATGAGCTGAACCACTGCAATTTATGAGGATTTAGAATTCCCATTAACAGAGATTTTCACTCTAAGAGACCGGCTGGGACCAGTGCAGCTCTCCCGATTCACAGTAAACAATGAGATGTTTCTCCCCCCGTCTGCAGCTGCCTGTTCCTAGAATACAGCACAACAGGGAAGGAACTTAAGTCATTCCAGGAATTAATGTGAGTTCTCTGAACACATCTACCCAGCTTATGGCCTGAAAGGATGCTAGAAGTCCAAAACAACACTGATAGATAACCAGCTAGTCAGAGTACTAGCCGAGTACTAGGTACAAATAAGGAATATGGATTAAAACACTGGCAGAATGCATCTATAGCTAAGAAAAAAAGAATGTAGAAATAACAGGTTACAAAGCTGGAAAATAACTTTTCTCCCCTTTTCATCCTTCCTCCCCCAAGGAAGGTAGGAATGCACTCTATGACTAAGCAATCCCAATTTCTGCAGCCTCACTTACACCCACAATACAAAGCAGGCATACTGCAGGTACTTCAAAGTGGAGCTATGATTGTTACCTAATTACTTTTAGCCCTGCATCCAGGTGGGTCAGATCACCAAAATTCGTATTAACCTAAGGAAAATTTTCATTTCTTTCACCACCTCCAGTATGTTTTATGGTAAAAGATCTTCATAGGAAACACATAATTATGAACCTGTTTAAACTATTCTGAGGTTGAAATGTTCCACAACTGGTTTTGACCTAAGGAGGACCCTTTAGGTTAGAGAATTATCTCTTGGTTCAAACTTGAAGAAACTTTAACACTGTAATAATAACTTTTAAAAGATTATACAGAGTTTTACTAGAAGCAGACTGTATTGATAGTGTTCCACCCTGTGAACATCAGTATGAAAAGTTGCTTCATTCTCAGGTTTAATGGGAAGACAATTTCCCTATAGCCTGGAACTTCTTAGATAATTATTCTAGTTATTATCATAGAAGACTAACAGAAAAGCAATGTATTTCTAATATGCTGTAGTTACTACACAGGCAGCACAAAGGTGTGGGAGCACCATTATGAATCACCTTCTGACATTTTTGTTCATTGAACTCTACAAAAAGTTTTCTCCAAAGACTAAACTCAATTTTAGAATTAATTTCTTTCAGCAGTATTCATTATTTTTATTTGCTTTTACTGAAAATTTATGTAGCAAAATTTCATTGGCATTTGTACCAAGAACTGGTTTCTAGGACTTAGCTTCACCTAATTGAGATTAAATACATTCCACGGGAGACCAATATTGTCCAAGGTCTCAGAATAATAAAAAAATAATTTTAAAAGTTCTGAAAGCTATACTTTCTCATAACTATTTTTAAGAGAAAGAGGAAAGGATTTGAAAAAATACATTCCCTAAGAATTTTTCACTACCAAACTCCCTTTTCAAACACAATCTTCCACACCCAAGTAAAAACTGCTATTTATATTTCAGTAACACGAAATGGTTTGTCAGACAAAGCAAATATGAAAAGAACCATAGACAATAGCAAGACAAACCTAATACCAGGCAAGAACAGAAATGCGAAAAGCTAGGAGTTGCAGAATAACCACCTGAGCTTTCCAAGAACACAAAACTGAAACAGTAAAAGCTACAACCTAGAGGAAGACATATCAAGTGTTTCTGACAATTATACATAGTTTATCTTTGCTGGAAATCAGAAGCTTATATCAAAGGCAAATGTGCACACTTGAAATAAAAATTAATAACACTGTTGGCTATTAATAAAGACACTGAAAAAAATAACTCCATAATTTACAGAGGACCAGAAAATACATAGGCAATCCCACTCACCTGTCTTCACTAAAACGTCGACCAACCAAAATTTTACATTTGTCTGGAGGGAGACAAGCTGCTAGCAAAGGTACCGTCCTTAACACCCGACTTTCCTGTAAAAAAAAAAAAGTTACTTTTTAATAAAATCAGGGAGGGTTTCTATGGATTGTTAACATTTCCATTTACTTCCAAGTTCTTTTGACTACAGAGACAGAAAAAATCCTACCAGGTAAGAGAAGAAGAAGATCTACAAGAAAAAATACCCTGTTTTGATGCATTCAAATAGTTTTCTTTTGATTGACATATTGAACTTAGTCTTAATTAATCTATGATCATCAGTACAAATTTGAACTAGGCTATCAGTATCAAAAACAACAATGAAACTTTGCAGAATAACAAACAGTAGGCAAAAAACAGCATTAATACTCATGTAATATGTCGGGGAGCTAATGTCTCTATATGGGAAAATGAGAGCAGGGCCTGATGTCCACAAACAGATGTTAAAAATAAAAGCACTAGGTGTATCAGGAGAGTATGAAATACAAACATCTCCACTCTTCTGTCACTTCACAGTAACTAGGACAATGGCACCAACACCTTCACGAGTACGCCATCTTGTGCCACTCAGGCTGTGTTGATCAGGCATCCGCCCCCATCTTTGCGGCACAGATGAGGAATGTCCCACCAATGGGTGGGAAGCAGGGACTTTTCAGATCTTGAAGAGCATTAAAGAGAGCTGTGTTGAAGCAGGGCTTCAGAACACAGAGGAAATGGGAAATACTGCCAGCTAAAGCAAACTATCTACTTAGCAAACAGTAAATTGCTTCTGTCCTTTATTTAATACAGCTGGGAACACACTAGGTTTTGTCTAGACAAGAAGTATTGTGAAGTGAGCTTGAACATTTAGGATGTAAATTTTTGTTTTCCCATCAAGGAAGAGGAAGCATAAGTTTAATGAAGACAGCAAGTCAACACCAAAACCTGAAAGTTTCAGTTTGTTTCTCAAGCACAAGAGGAACAAAGGAAGGTTATTAGCTAAACCTAGCAAAAGGCAAGACACTAGAAGTCAGGTGAGGATTACAAAAGCCCTACACCCAGCAAGAAATTAGTTCCGTGTCATCTTTTGACTTACAAGCTGCGTATCAACAATTCAGTATTTGTGAACATGCGAGGCCTTGATTAGCACTCTCAGTTCTCTCTGGGTGGCTGCTACCTTCCACATGCATCAACGTGCAGCTGCCTGAAGCCCTCACATTATCTTGTTACCAAACTTCACTACTTTTATCACTGTTACCTAGAACCTTTATTAATTTTGCTCTGTCTGATCCATACCTACTGGTCTTCTATAAATAAAACACCATGGTGTTGAAGGAGTAAGTTGTCCTGCTATACCCACCACCACTTTGCACAGCAGCAGTAGCATGATGTCTCTGAGGGACAGATGAAGATCAAAGTTCCTGGGGAGTGAAGTGCTAGCAAGGCAAGGGAGAAATATCCTTCAAACTACCATTGATTTCTTTGATCTCAGCAAAGCACAATAAGCCATCAACAGTGGTACAGTATTATTTGTCTTTATTTCATTGTAATTAAGTAACACTCCAATTCAGTCTCCACACTAGTCAGAAGACACCCTTCTTCATAAGAACAGAAATGGCAATAAAGGAACTGGAAAAAAATCAATTATTTGTCTCTGATAAGCAAAACCAAGAGTTATCACCAGCCAAAGGGAAGTCATTCAACTGTTGGCTTTTCATTAATTCATTCATTCAACACTGTCATTCGCTCATATCATTCATATCAACAGATACATTCAACACTGTCGTATCATTACTTCAGAATTACCTTTCACATCAAATAAATACATTCTCTAACCAACAGGGAAAACGGAATTTCCAGTGTGTCCTGGTTTTGGCTGGGATAGATTTAATTTTCTTCTTGGTGGCTAGTGCAGTGCTGTGTGTTGGATTTGGTGTAGGAACTGTGTTGATAACATGCTGGTGTTTTCGGTTGTTGCTGGGTAGTGTTTGCATTATGAGGGGACACAGCCAGGACAGCTGACCCAGACTAGCCAAAGAGGTATTCCACACCACGGGATATCATGCTTGATATATAAACTGGGTGGGGTTGGCCAGGGCTGGTCAACGTTGCTTAGGGACTGGCTGGGCACCGGTCAGAGCGTGATGAGCAATTGTATTATGTGTCACTGGTTTTCTTTTCTCCCTTCCCTTTGGATTTCATTCCTCTTCCCTTCTCCCTCCTCTTCATAGTAATTGTTATTGTTACTATTTATATTGCTCTTTAATTTTAATTTTATTTCAATTATTACATTGTTCTTATCTCAACCCTTGAGTTACACATTCCTTTCTGATTCTCCTTCCCACCCCCACAGGCTGGGGGAGTGAGTGAGTGACTGCGTGGCTGGGATTAATTACCAGCCAGGGTTAAACCACGACACAATCTAAAAACCAATCCATGTTTACAGGAAGATAAAACACAAAATTCAAAGCTGAAAGGAATTGTTTGAGAACAGAAGCTTAAGAACAGCTAAATCAAACTAACATTAAAAAGGGTTTCATTTGTTTATAATTTTCTTCATTAAAAAACATTTGTATTTAATTAGACTATATATAACCTATTTGTTATCGTATCAGCTGTTTTCCATTTACTGGTTTGAAAGTAAGCAGTTACTCTCTCCTTTGTTTTCAGTGTTCTAATAATAATTTGCAACAGTTTGTTTATTCATTATTAGACCATTGAAGTACATAAATAGAAAGAAGACTGGAGGACTTACGCAGTGGGTTGACCTTGGTGGGCCTCCATGTGCTCACCAAGATGCTCTATCACTCCCTTCCTCAGCAAGACAGGGAGGAGAAAATAAGATGAAAAAGAACTCGTGGATCAAGGTAAAAGTTGTTTAACAAAGAAAAGAAAAGGCCATGCATGGAAGCAAAGGAAAGCAATTTTATTCTCCACTTCCCATCAGCAGGCAATGTCTACCTATTTCCTGGGATGTAGTGCCTCAGCACATGTAGCAGTTGCTCTGGAAGTCAAACGCCTTAACAGCAAATGCCACCCTCACTGTCCCCAACTTTTATTGTATCCTATGGTACAGAATATCCCTTTGGTTAGCTTCGGTCAGCTGTTCTGGCTATGTCCCTTCCAAATCTCTTGCCCACCTCCATGCTACTGGCCTTTCGAGGCAGGGTTTGGAGGGACAGCCCTGATGCTGTGGACCACCACTCAGCAGTAGCCCAAGTACTGGTTGGTGTGTTACCAACATGTTCTAGCCACAAATACAAAGCACAGCACTATGAGGGCTGCTATGGGGAAAGCTAACTGCATCCCAGCCAGGCAAAATGCCACTTGCTTTCACGTTTGTTTGTTGTGTTTTTTTTTCTTTTCTGGGAATTAGTGGTACTTCTGGTTACCAGAGCATTATCCATCTACAATGAGCAGGAGAGTTTTAATAAAAATATTTATTAAAGCCAGGAGATACATATTTCTTTCATTTTTCTTTACGAATTGCTAGGACAATTAGCAAAAAATTTCCCCTCATATTTGGTTCTTACAGTTCAATAAAGAATACTATACAGAAGTATTATAATGAGCATTTCTAAGCTCATTACTGGCATTAGATCAATACATAAATTCATTACATACACACAAAGTTTTCTCCTCAGATGTTTCACTGTCCTAGTTTCAGCTGGGATAGAGTTAATTTTCTTTTTATTAGCTGGTGCAGAGCTCTGTTTTGGATTTGGTGTGAGAACAATGTTGACAGCACGATGAGAGAATAATGTTGATGGCTTTGGTTGCTGCTGGGTAGTGTTTGCACTAAGTCAAGGACTCAGGCCTTGCCTGCGACAGGGCTGGAAAGGCACAAGAAACTGGGAGGGGACAGCCAGGAAAGCTGACCTGAACTAGGCAAAGAGGTATTCCATACCATATGACATTGTGCTGAGTATATATAAGCTGGGGGAAGAGAAAGGAGGGGACATTCGGCATTATGGCGTTTTTCTTCCCAAGTAAACGTTATGCGTGATGGAGCCCTACTTTCCTGGAGATGGCTAAACACCTGCCTGCCCATGGAAGTAGTGAGTGAATTCCTCGTTTTGTTTTGCTTGCATGGGTGCCTTTTGTTTTACCTATTAAACTGCCTTTATCTCAGTCCACGAGTTTTCTGACTTTTACTACTCCAGTCCTCTCCCCCATCCCACTGTGGTGGGAGCGAGTAAGCAGCTGCGTAGTGCTTAGTTGCTGGCTGGGGTTAAACCACGACAATTAACACTGAAAATTCTTATAGTTCTAGAAAGAACGAAGGCAGGGAAGCAGAACAACCTAAACAGATACTCTCTGCTATGCTTAAGGATTCTGTTCTGAATTACACCTATCACTCAGGTTTTGAAAAGTACATAATGGCCTATGCTGCTGGAGATCACCCCAAGGATGATAAAAGGCAAAGATAAGACAAATGTCTACAGTGGTCTGCGCACCTAACTATGCCATTGACCTGATATAAGGTTCAGAACAGGCATGAGAAGTGAAAAATAGCAAAATTATTTTATTTATTTTTATATATATGTCTATATGCAAAGAAGAAAAAGAAATTCAGCTAGGCAAATAACTCCTTCACTGTTCCACTAGTCCTCATGCTGGGTTTGAGATACTGGGTTTTTAAATTACTTTTATTATGAACAATGGTACACTAACACTATTCAGAAAATAAGTATTTACCCCTTGACATGGAATGCTGACTTCTTTCCAGATTCCTCAGCAAATAAAAATGTAATGCCAATTGACCTATTATGCAAAATGGAAGCTGGATGGCAGGATTCCTCACCTGGGATCCACTGCTCTGCAGTGATTCCTCTCTCTTTCACAGTACCTGACACCTGCACAGGTCTATCTGGCAGCATGGCCTCTGGATAGTAAGAATGTGGACACATAGTCACATTAATCGGAGGACAGGAAATGTTGCTCCTGACTTCCTGTATTACTGTCTTGCCTAAATACAAGTCTCAATAGCATCATTTAACCATAGTTGGTGGCTAACTTTACTGCACTATGGACTTCCAAAGCCAATAGATAATGAAGCACATGAAGGGTGACAGTCAGCACTGACACGCAGTAGCAGAAAGACATTCACTATCTGGTTAGTTTAACAAGATACTTCTGAAACGGACTCCTAAGAGTGTATCTGTAATGAAATGGCAGACTAAAGGATCAGATACAGTCCACAAGGACTGTACATCAAGACTGATGGTATTTTGAGTATGAGCAGTCATAACAAAGGAACCTATATTTTGTCAGGTATATGCCTCTGCTGTTTTGGAGTCAACAACATCACCTGTGATCATCTAAGAAACACTTTCAAAGACCATTGTAAGACATTCTTAGCTTCCCACCATTTGTTTGGATTTATCTCTGATAAGCCCAGTGCCCTCATATAGTCAGATAGTCCAACTGTTCCTCTCAGATGGATTATCTTCAAATGCAGAGGTCTTCCAATGTTAGTTCATCATGTGAATTACCACTAGGTAACGTACACAAATGGAAAAGTTGCATCCCATTATAACAGACAGCTGTTGTGATTGCTGATTAATAAAAAGTGCAGACAGATTTTCAGAAGGGTATGGGAATGGTGTATGAAATCTAAACAGAATCTGAGAACTTCTAATACCTTCCACCATGAATAAGAAATTCAATGCAATTCAAATGCCAGTTCAAAGTTCTCTGCACATTTTTAAACCTCTTTTTTCCATCAAGTGACTTAAGCATATACTTCTTATTTCAAAAGTACTTAAGCATATTGTTATTATAAATAGCCAATTAGAAATCACAGCATTCCCAGTTAGGGACCAAATATGTCATGGCTTCTTTTTTGGTTCACTGCAATAAGACTACTTTTCTGCTAACATGCTCTTTTAAATTCTGCTTAAGTTCCTTCATGCAAAGACTCTCTGTGTGCTCATTGAGCTACTGTATAATCTAAGTAAACAGCTGGACCAGAAGAGCACAGGTTTCTGAACTTCACGGTTTAATTTGTAGACCCACCATCTATCCAGATCTGTTCAATTGCAGTCCAACTTCTAAAACCCTTATGATCAACCACCAAACTCCATCATTAACAGACAAGAAAACATCAACATAAATTCTTCTATTAGGTAAACCAAAACATACTGTTCTGAAACTATAGTTTTTCATTGGCTAAACAGCTAAAGTCATCACTAAGAATTGCTTAATTCATTTTTTTAAAAGAACACTAACATCAATAAAAAACCACTGCTGTAATCAAAACACATTTGTCCTTGGATTAACTCTGAGCACTTCCGTGAGACACCATGTCAAGGTTAATTCTTGCATTTTGTACCAAGGCAAGTAAACTTCTGATTCTAGCAGGACTATTTAGATAAGGAAAGATGTCTTGTGTGAATGGAAGTTGCAGAAATAAGATGTCATTTCAGAAGATATAATAATTCAGAAGAACTGAATAAAAGATACAATAACTCAGGTGAACGAGCACTTCAATCATCAAGTTTGAAAGGAAAAATCATTCCATGATGTTAACAGCATAGCTGTTTCCTCTTGCCTACCATTCGCTGCATTAAGATTCTAGCTGAAATCCAACAATTATTGCAGCATTACTCACCTCTGCTGGATGCTGAATTATATACAAGCAGATGGAGACCTTCAGTGGATGTATTGGCAGGAACGGACATAAACACACCTTCTGAGGACGGCTACAAGACAGAAGGGAGTGAGAGAACAATACAAGTAATCAGCAATTTATGAAAGATGGTATAAATATGTTGTAATTACATACTGCATCCCAAGAGGCACACTAAGAACTTCCCCTTATGACAATGTATTAAGCATGATGCAATTTTCTGTTTGAAACTTCTTCTGTTTCTAAAAATAAAGCAGCAAGGTTTTCACTGAAATAGAGTTTTGAGAACAGTGAACGGTGTTGAGACGCCTCCTGTGGTCTGTCTGGGATTAAAGCACTCTAAAAATCCTTTCACATCTTCAAGAGAAGAAACTTCCTAGCATCATACCCCAGTCAAGTCTGTTACTGCTCTTCATACCAAGTTAGTATTACAACAATTTCACAAAATATTGTAATAGAATATATAACATTTATAATTGATATATTTATAATAGATTAATTACAACAGAAAATTTTACAAGTATATACACATAAAACCACAGAGATGCCATATTTATGATTGGGTTCATTTTTTAGAATTCCATCTATGCAGAAATACGTAGTAGACATGTAATATTTAAACAATAAATCCATATCAGGAACTTCTAATTTAAGTCTGAGAAAACAAAATAAAAATTATTTCAAATCCTTTGGTGTACTTCATGTAGCTGTTAAATGACTAATAAAAGAACTCTTACCAAAGAAATGAACTTATATTTTTCTTGGTATGAAACTAATATGCTGAATGATCAAGAATAAACAGAAGCAAAGAACAAAGCTCAAAGTTAGAGTAGTTTTAGTTGTTACACCAAAAACACATACATACACACACACACACAGATGTGCACACACAAAAATCACTATAGCTACTTACATACATTCTTCAATAACTCAGAAAAACAAACTATTTCCTTAACAGTGACGCTATTACTAGAATTCACTTAAAATGACACCATGCCTGCAAACAAAGCTCTCTGAGTTTAAAATATATAAAGTCAGGATTTTCAGCAGAATGCACAACTTCACTTACATCCTCCTTATAAGCTTTATTGGTTGTCATATAAACTGTTGTTTATATGTTGGTCACACATCAAAGACTGTAAGCAATCACTGCACCAGATGTGATTTACAGAGGTGAATTCTGAACACAGGTCCAGACCAAGCTCATGGTGAGCCAGACTGACACTGTGTCCAGGAGCGCACACACCCAGCCAAACTGTGCTGAGTAATCCTACAGTAATCCAAGCCTATCTTCCCTAGTCAAACATCAGCACTTATCAGTAAATGGCAGCATTATGAAAAAGCAGTAACAACAGATAAGCTTCTCTTTCACAGTTGACAGGTGTTTTAGTTTAAATCCCCTACTTCCAGCCTTCAGCTACAGAGGCACAGAGACTACTTACTCCCTTTTCCACAGGGTATACAGTTAAAGGTTATGCAACAATAGTCTAAATCCAAAGCAGCAGAGGGAGTGTTGATGCAAGGGAAGGACTTGGTGCGGATCAAAATTAGCACTGGGAAAAGTATTTTTAAATTAAAAGGCCTACACTCAAGAAATCAGCCTAACGACAAAACATTCAATATTGTCATACACTCCTCAGTACACTATTCCAGTGGGCTGCTGCCCATCTTTCTTTCACATTTCTAGTATGGCATTTTCCTGTTGCTAATCCTGCATAAATTTGACACTCTCTGTTGTACTAATGGACAGGCTTTGGGCCTAAAATTATGTACTCATCAATTTTATTATTCAGTGAGGTATTCCAGGGACCTTCACTCTGAATGAACTGAAACCAACGTTGCTTCCAGGTCTGGTGGGTCTAATTTCAGTAGCTCTGTACCACTGCCTTTTTTTCCAAAATTTTCTCATGTGTAACCAACTGAAACAGGAATTTCTGAAAACAGTTGTGTTAACAACCTGGAAGAGAAACATATCCCTAGAGGCTGTTTATTGCCTGTGCTCCCATTATTAAGTAGAAGTTCATCCTCTTTTTGATCAGCAGATTTAGCAGAAACTCTGTTTTGTAGGAAGTGCAATTCCTTAGTTTCTCGCTATTATTAAATGGCTGGTTTCACTAACATGAGAAGTTGTTACAGTTCTCCCCATTATTATGTTTTCTACTGAGGAGGGATTCAGGCATGAAAATCTACTACACAAAGCTGTTCTGAAACAGTTACGTGGTGACTTCAATACAAAGACCTACACTGTTTACTAGCTTTCATAAGCAGACAGAAACAGCTTCCAGTGATTTCTGACCTCAGTGTGTTTAACTACACTAAAGTTAGTTAGATAGAAGTTGCTTATTTTCTTGTTTTCAAGTCCCCCATTTGCACATGCTTTTTGTATTTTCCACACTGGTTTGGATTTTTCACTAGTAGTTTTTTTAAGCTTTGTTAACCTCATTAAAAAAAAAAAAAAAAAAAAAAAAAGAAAGAAAACAAAAAAAAATCCACAAAACAACCAAACCGAAAAAGGAAATTACCCAGAAAGCAAGTATTTTCAAATAGTTACAGAACAAACTCTACCTATAATTTAATTTGTAGAGAGTAGAGCACAAACCATGACAAATAAAATCCTTTCAAATATAATTTAATAACTTACATATGTATATATATTACTTAACTTTAAGCACCCAATTAGGTACCTAATTTTGTTGAATATGTAATTTTACAACCCCGTCCTGGGGGCACAAGACTTATTTCTGTACTTTCACTTTGATACCTAACAGTTATTGTGCAAAGACAAAAAAAAAAAAAATATTGCTATGTGAAACTGACATTACCAGCTTGTATCAGTTGGATAGAAAGCAACGCGGAACAAGAGAAGTTCTGTTTCACCACTACAAAAGCTGCCTTTGCTCTCAGAAAGGCCACCTAGACAGAAAAGAGGTTTTGTATTTTTCTTTTGTTTAAAGACTCTGCTACAGTTTTGTCCTGCGTAAGCCGCTGATGTTACAGAAGAGCCCCAGACCCTTGCCTGCCCAAACAGAAATGGCTGCTTTAAGTAAATCAGACTTCTCTACTGTTTAGGTCAAAACACCAAGGGTTTCAAGGTCAAAAACCCACCTGAGAAGTCTGAAGAAAAGCCACATAAGTTACCATATGTTGGTTTTATACTAATGTTTTAATGCATGTTTTAGACTAACACAAGTCCATCACACACATGCATTAAAAGAATATTCAAGAGTTTCACAAAGCTGTGTTGGAAGTTTCAAGGCACAAGCCCATTTTATAAAATTTGAGAATAAATGTTATTTTTGCTAGTTTTATGTTAGGGGACAAACACAAATTAAAAACAGTTTTAAGGTTACACTTTGCATCCTCCACATCAACCACTACTGCTATAGAAGGACCTTAAAAGAAAGAGTGGATTAAGTTTAAACATAGACATACATAAAATGATGCACTTAGGAAGAAACAATTCTAACCCGACATACAGAAAAACCCCAGGGCCCAGGGTCTGAGGTTAATACGGCATGACATTTAGGTGTAAGACCTTAAACAGTTCTGTGAAAATGGCACTTTAATGCCTGGAACTTCTCAAAAATGCAAATCAGATGTTAGGAGTTACTGGGAAAGAATGAAAGAATTGAACAGGCAACATTATTATGCTACTAAATAAACCTCTTGTTTACACTCCCAGTGCAAAAAAAGGCAGGAGAAGCAAGGTCAAAAACAAACACAAGGAGTAATTCCTCATGCCACAGACCTCCTTGCTGACCAGTTCTGTGGCTACAAGAATTTTACATGGATTCAAGGGAAACTGGAAAAAATTGTGAAATAAAAATCTATCAGATATTGAAGCACCACCAGTGAAGGTACAAAGCCACAGCCAACTCTGTCCCCTGAGCTAAAGGCAGTTGGAGAAAGGATGAAATATCAGCATATGCTTACACTTTCTTCTTTAGATATATGTACCCACTCATTACATCTGTTCATGGTTGGTGACAACATGCTGTGCAAATGGACCTTTGACATGCTCTAGGATGGCCATTCTTCTATTCTCAGTCATTCTGCACAATTAAAAATGAATGGATACAATGCCAATTGCAGTGGCTTGAGATTACTTGGCTCTAATTTTTTACTTTTTCTATTCTAGCTCTAAAAATTTGTCTGTATGTACTTCTGCACTTCTCTGGGTAAAATCTTACAGCTCCTTTGCAGTAGCCTTCTGTAATTGACAGGACTTACTGCCATCTTAAAAAGAATTTGCTGAGTATACTGAGTTTCTGCTTTCCTTCACCCTAAGGCTACACAGCGTGTGACCTAATGCAACTGCCACAACTTTCACAGAAGATAAGAAGCTCTCCCTATTAAATAAAAATCTCTCGTGCTGAACAGAAGTGAAATAATGGATTATCTCATCCTCTACATGGTCAAGGACCATCTGGCAAACCCAGGGCCAGTACAGCCAGAAGAAGGATTTGTGTTTCCTGTAGCTCTGCAGCTAACAAGCATAGATCCTGCAAGAAGAGCCAAACTGCCATGGTCATCAGCTGAACTGTACATTAAAGACAGGCAAAAAGTTCACTATAGCTGAATGCACACAGTAGACTCCAGATTTCTGAAAACTTGCCCATCCTCTAATCCTAGTAAATATGGGTCAGATTTAAATTAGAAACTCCAGAGCTGACGTCCCAAATACACAATCTGTGCTGATCTGCTTTGTTAACTGAAGCTCACGCATGCTTTTAAACTACTGAATAAAAGGAAAACTGTGAACTATAACACTGAAATAATAAATGAAGGAATTACTTGGAGTTCTCCCTCTTCTTTTATTTTAAAATTTAACAGGATGAGCCAATTCAACCATTACCTCTGCTTCAATTATTATGAGCTGCCCTTATTTTCTCAGTAGCAGGTAGTTTATAGCTAATGTGGCAGGGCAATTTTAAAGCACTACAAGACAGCTGTGTAGCATTATCATGTATTTCTCACTGTTGCAATGCAAGTAGTCCTTCAGTCTTGTGCTCAGTTACCCTGGAGCACAGAAGTAATAAAATATCATGTCCACCATACTGCAGACTTAGTTACAAAAATTACAGTAATCACATTTTGTTGGGTTAACTCTCCTGTTCACACTATTGTACTTTTAAGATGTCTAGTACTATCCTCACAACCATTCAAATCAACTAGCCTAAAGAAGACTGACTCCCACTGAAAAGATCAAGAAATAAAAACTTATCAGAAGTAAAATGATAGAAGCTCATCAGCTTTTAGCCTCAGATTTCTGATTAAGGTTTTCTCAAGAGCCCACCAGCTCTTCAATTTCTCTTTAAAGCAACTTTTAGAAAGCCATCTTTCTGAGAAGTGCTAGAGCTCTCATGAAATACAGAGAAACTCAAGAAGTCACCATCACTGTTCAGGTTTCTTCTAAGATTATTTTGAACATTCTTTACTCAAGCAAAATTTCCAAGTCTTAGTTGAATGATGTTTCCTGAGAAAATCAGGCATAGAAGGTTAATCTGCCTCCACTGCGTTCCAGCTTCCACCCTTTCCCCCAGGCTCTTCCAAAAGACTTTGGAACTCACTGGTCATGAAGCATAAAAATTTAAAATTAAATTCTTACAAACTTCATTAAAAGTCAACAGCCATATAAATTAAAAACACAGTATCAGAAACACAGGTGGAGAGAGTATCAGGAACAATCAACAAAGCACTTCCTTCTCTACTTGGTAACTTATACAGAACCAGCAAGAAAAAAAGGGGAAAAAAAATATTGCCAAGATCCTGCTTCCCATTAGAAGTTAAAATAAAACAGGTGTATAGTTTTGGTTTAGTTTTCTTGTGGTTTGGTGTTTTTTTTTAAATGGTGCAGCCAGTGAATTTAATGGAACATATCCCACTTTCCCAAGTAAAATGATATATTTAAATTGAGAAGCATCTAATACAAATCCTAGTGAAAATCGTTTGTGCCTTTTGAATTTTGAATTTGTAACTTAAAGGGTGATTAATTATATAAGTATATTAATAAAACACAACTTTCAAAACTGATAATGGTATCTACTCATTAGTCAACCTGCATTCCTGTACAAATCACACAAACACTCCTTCTCATCCCCAGCTCCCTGACGTCTTCATAAGCTCCAGAAGCATTTAAAGAGCACAAGTATCATTATATTGCTAACCTCCTCTGTCAAAATGTGCACAGAAAAAAATATTCTATCCAAAGAAAAGATCACACACAACAGGAAAAAAATTATTTCCATGTTACCTGCCAACATGCATCAACAACTTTGCAAACAAACTGCCTTTAGGTGTAAAAAGGTAACAATTTAAATAAATTTTACAGTTATCCTGAACAAAGGCTTTTGTACCCTTTCCAACACAATTGGGGACAGCAACTTCAAGCAGTCTGACACAGCAATAAATTAACTCAGCTGATCAGAAATCTGGAATACTTGCTGTAATCTAAAGTTCTACCACTATACCGTAAGAGAGCTATGAAGTTATTTGTTGTCTTTACATTTTGTGGAAGACAGTTTTCCGATGCATACAGAATGTGAACTGTGCTAATGAGCTAGAGGCACTGAGTTTGAATGGCAGGGAATCTGTATACCGTCTACAGATATCAGCTTCATCCTTTCATTGCTCTGGAGTGCCAGGTAGAAACAGAGAAGAGTCCTCCTAGAAACACCTGTTCAGAAACACCTGATCAGACTGGATCACGTCGAACCTGCAGTGTATTCTGTTTACAAGATTCAAAACTTTTCCATCTAGTTCCAAGAAAAGCCCGTGCAGCACCACATCTTAAATTCATTAAAATATACCAGACCAAGTTTAGCATTTTGTACCAGAAGAGATTCAAGGCAGTAACACGGATTTCTAAACAAACATGATCACAGAAGAGACCAATTAAATACAGGTTACCATCCTATTTGAAAAGTTAGTTTCCAGATGAGTTTTCTGATAGATGTACAGTTGAAATAGCACAACAACGTAGCAACTGTTCTTGCCACAAGACATTACCAATGCAGTAAGCTTGGTCACAGTATAAAGAGGCATGACATACAACACTAGCACCCAACAAACAATACAGTATTTTTAGATAAAAACTGCCTTTGAACCAACCTTAGTATTCCACCACCGGAATTATTGGGGGCAGAGAATGAAGCAGTGGGAGAAGGCAATGTGATGGGGGCAGAGAAGAGGTACAAAGAGAGGTTCAGTAAGGAGGACAGGGAGACAAAACTATCTCCCTGCCTCTCAACAAGGTATGCAGCACTAGTGACGACCTAAGAGATCACAACACTGTTTCCCAGCATTCAGATTCCCTCGGAATATGCTGTCAGCAGTTCTGTTCCTACATGTTACGGTGAGGAGATACATCCCTTGCCCCTCTTTCCATTTTCCTCTCTACTCTCAGCAATATGGGCTACAACCCTCCTGACCAAAACCCCGATTATATTTTCCATCATATTCAATCAAGACTTTTGTATCAATTTGAAAACTACTGCTCTCTTACAATTTTGAAACAACCCTGGGCCTTTGCCCAGAGCAACAGAATTCAGAAAACTCAAAACAAAAAATAAGGCAGTTAATTGACAGAGGCATCAAGCAACACCATCAGAGAGTAAATTCAAAAGGAAAAACCTTCCCGCACCTGTTTTGTGAATTTGTATTCAATACCTATTCATGAATTCAAATTCATCAATAGAAAACACTGTACATCTTACCACATGATCACATGAACAAAAAATTAACAGCAGGAAAAAGGGTAACCCTCATCAAAAGATATTAAAGCATGAAGATATGCTTTTTGATTCAGAAAATCCCAGAACCACTATTCCTATCAGCCACAAAATATCGCTCCACAGTTGCCCTGTGTTTACGTTGATCCCCAGGCACCTGTTACCACTGTTCAGCTCCCCACCACACAAACCCTGGGTCTGACCCATTCGTTCTGATTATGGTTTACTGGCACAAATCACTGTTTAAAAGAACACAGCTGTAAGGCCATGTTCAAGCAGCTCTCAGGTATTTCAGCCTTCATCAGCATGCTAAGCATGAGTGCACGTTTTACTGTTACTGAACAACACAACCAAGTTGTTGAGCCACAGATCTCAAAAAAAAATACGAAGCAATAGACCATATCCAGTTCCTACACAAAAGAAGAAAATAAAGTTCAGCAAAATAAGCGTTCTGAACCACAGCACAGATGATATTTGGTCCCATTTTAATGTTTCCTCTCAGAGTAACCCAACACATTTCAGGAACAGTATGTCCTGAGCTCCTACTGAAATATAAATTACAAAATCTATCTCAAAAAGCAAAACCATCAAAACTATCCCCAATGCAAGTCTTAAAGAAGCTGTTGTGTTAGTGCTGATTTTGACCTTGGAGTTTTCTGTTGTTGACACCCAGCCACTGGAAATGGGATTTACATCATCAACTCATTTCTTTTTCAGCACCAAAGAGTTACCAGTTCACAATGATTCTCAGTCAAAGATGAGCTGTTCTGGACTTGAACACCTGTAGCAAAACATTGAAAAGACTTACAAAGATTACAAGATGTCATTCTTCTTAGATTTAAGACTAGAACTGGACAAAAAAGGCAACTCTCCAGAGGCAAGGGACGGAAGCAGTCATTTATTTCATGACAAGCTCAGATCTCTCATTAACAACAATGTTCTTGTCTTTTGGAAAATTACATCAGCTAGTGCATTTCTTGAAAAATTAGGCAAAATAACTAAAATGTATATCTTTCTCTCCAAAAAAAGTGTATTTGTAAAAATACCTAAAATTAGTAAAACACGCAAAAACCTCCCTTTAAAGTATTCAGTAATTTATCTATCATTCCATTTCCCTTCTATTTTGCATTAAACGTATTTTTCACAGTGGTTTTGAACACTTAAGTACACAGCACAACAGATTTATTATTACTGTTATTATCATCATCATTATGTATTGCAGAGATAGTTATATCATCATCACCATCATCATCATTATTATGTATTGAAGAGATAGTTGTATAAGCATCATCATCATTATTAAGCATTGAAGAGATGGTTGTATCTAGGGAATTACCACTTAAGGGTGAAGTGGATTTTACAGAGAAGTTTATAACACTACAGTGACAGGCAATGCATAAGTAGTACATTAATTTGGACATTTCCTTTATACTCTGACATTACAACAGAAGGTAACAGGTTACCTAACCAAATTAGTAGGTGCATTAGTACAGCACCTATATGAATGCTATACGTTAAGTGTAAGCGGTCCTCAACGAGTATTTTTACAAACTTTCTTTGTGCAGGCATACAGACAAAAATCAACGTATTTGAGAAATGTGAACAAGGTCCATGTCACCTTTATTAAAGGCTCTAAGCTGTGCAGTGTTCTCACATGACCGTTTCCCAAGGCAAGTAACCTTTTTGCCTGACCAATTAAATCATAAATAAAAGACTTAACAAGTCTGTTTGGGGATTTTTTAGCCTGGAATGTTCATGGCAGCTTTACAAGACTAATCTGAACATACTAAAAATTACAAATAACCTTCCAATGTTACAAAACTGAAAAGACACAAAGAAGAAAAGAACATAATATCCACTCAGTATATCTTCCTGACTTGTTATATATAAGCAGACCTTGGCTTTCCTTGGAAATAACTGAACTTAACAAATCAATAGGAGAACACTGTATCAACTATTTCAACTGTTTACATTGAAGCTGGTGGTTCCCACTGTAACTAATAGCAGTAAATAAAAAAAAGTAGCATTTAATTTATGCAGCACTGCAAAAGGCCAGGAAAGCCAAAAACTAACGAGCCTGAGGTCGTTCACATTTTCATGCATCTTGGCTCTACAGTCTGACAGAATAGCTGGCACTCTGACAAACTTGATGCCAGATGGTTAGTAGAGCTCTAAATTTGTTGAAGAAGGTGAAGCACTAATGGCATTTAAAGCGAGCCACTGAGACATTAAGAAGTTAAACTGAAGTTTTTACATTGCCAGCTTTGTAATTCCCAATCTGTCTCAGAAGTTTAGAGTCTGTCACAAGAAAAAACAAATCAGAAAAATTCTGTAACCAAAAAACTCTTGTGGAAAAGGTCCGAATTTCCCAGGCAACAGAGGAACCCACCAATCCAAGAAAGAAAGGAAAAGAAAAGAAATAATCCAACAATACAGAAACAGCATCTTGATTCTTTTATCCATTTGTATATATGCAGAGAACACTCCAGCCAGCAGCACAAAGTAAAAACAGAAGTTTATTTTTAAAGATCTTATGAAGTTCCTAGATGAATGCTTCTTAATTTAAATGAGGTCTGTGGATATAATTGCCTGAAGATAATTTTTTTTTTTTTGCAACACTACAAAGGTACATTTGATCGAATGTTTGCTTCAAACTGAAAAGTTGTGTTTCCCCAAATGCCTGTTACTATTTTAGCCTTTGAAATAATAATTGCAAAATGAGAAACTCTGCCGTTGGCTCTACGTAATAAAGTGCAGTCCAGCTATGGTTTATTTAAGTTGATATGCAGCTTGTTTAAAAGATGGGTAAGAAGTGACTACATTTGAAAACGCTGCATCAAACCATTTCCAACATAACAAAAATTCTTGTAAAAATAAAGACTGCCAAAGAGACTTGCTTGAAGTTTTCATTTCTAACCCTTCCTTAAGGGTTAATGTCTTCCATTGATTTTATCCGAACAGATACAGAATCTGAACTTTGCGTAGGCAGGATTTTATGAACTCTGGTTATACAATCTGACCTGTTCCCCTTTCTAAAGGCTTGTAGACAAAAATGGAGAAAAGGTATGAGCAGTTACTTGACTATAATTAGAGTTGTTGCCTATTTACCTACAACAACATCATGTATTAGGGAAGTCTGTCCTAACCTGGTCCAAAATATTTCTATTATATTACTTTCTTCACCAGAACTGAAAATAAGCTGAAAACTACCATAAAGGCATGGACTGGAATAGGGCAGAGATCACCAAGCTATAAAACAGCTCAGAAAAGCCAAAATGGTCGTAACAGAAAGTACTTGCCGTGTGGCTTCCAAAGCAAGGACCACTAAGCTGAAACCAGACCTAGGCTGTTCCCGCCACACAGGGGGTGTCCTCACCAAGTGGCATCCAGATGTCCACCACCACTGCTGGACCATACGATGCCCACGGCCCCCCACTGCTGCATGTGTGCCTCAGCTACTCCAATTTCAGCAACATTCAAAATTTAAAAATTCTATTCAATATTAGATTTAATATTGTGGAATGGCACTTCAACAAGCAATAACAGACTCACCAGCAATTAGTATTTTTAGCAGTATTTCAGCTTCTGTTTAGGTTAGCAACAAATAGTTATGTACATTTTAATTGTACATGTACACTAGCACTCACAAATTTTATTACATTTTTATATAGATTTGCAAGACAAACCAGTCCAGTGCATTGCCAACATCTGTACCGCCACACAAAAGAACATACAAGAACTGATAAACTAGAGAAGCATTAGTACAACCGAAGGGAAGTTTGTTTCTGCCTCCTACCCGGCCTGTTTTCAGCAGAATAAAAGGGCTCTTCCAAAGCAATAAAAGCTACCAGATACAGAAGTCAGTGCTGATTCTCTGCTGGCACCAAGCTTTCATTACAGTCCAGAAGACAACCAAAAATATATTACACATGGAACTTCTGTATAGCAGATGATCTCTTCTGACCTGCCAGGACTAGTGCGCAGCTTCCTCTCTTCAGCCTCAGGTCTGGTAGGCTTGCTACCCCCCTGCATGCCTGCCCAAAGAGCCTCCCCACAGAGCACTCTCAGAAATCGTGGCTAACCAGCCCTTCTCCCCCTCTCCTTCTTAAGTCTGGCACCTTGGCATGAAGGAACACAGGCTCTTCTGCACCCCATGTGGAATAAAGCATCACCATGAACATTGCAGTGAGCCAGGGGAAAAGCAGCTTGAGAAACTAAGGGATTAAGACGCTGCTAGCTGGCGCTAGCGACACTACATTTCAGCTGGATTCAGTGGTTCAAACAGCAACTGAAGCTGTGTAAATGCAGTCTACAAATCTTAAGTTAAATCACCTACAAGTTTCCTGTATTGTTCTTTTGTTACTGTTGTTTTTTTGATTAAAACCAGATAATTACAACTTCTTATTAAGGGTAACCTGACAAGAACGCATGCAAGAATGAAAACTTCCAGCACTAACTTCTCATGTCACAGTTCATGAAGTCCTTCAGTTTTGATTTGAATTTAAAGTTACACCCACCACATTCTCTTGTTACAAAACTACAGACAAGTATCAACAAAACTGATTTTCTATCTCCACAAAAGCAACAGGTCTTCTAATATTTGAAATTTAGGTTTACCTATGCAAGTTTACGTTAATTAATGCAGTATTTTAAAGACAGAGCCTATTGATATGTATACTTTATTTGCTAATAGCAAAACAAGTCTGAATCTTACTTCAAACCAAGGAGATGAGAAAGGGGAGCTAAATTAAAAGCTCGGTTCTGAACCAAATTAAGTCAGAAGCTAATTCTACCATTTATTTTTAAGGAAAGCAGGCTCAGAACCCACAGAACTTTCAGAAGTTAAAAAAAGAGCTAAGATTTTTTCTCTCAATCTATGCCACAGTGCCGTATCCTGTCACTTAAAGCTATAAATTTAAGCTTTTTTCCTTTCACAAATATCAAAACAAATAAGCCAAAAAAAAAAAGAAAAAAAATGCAATTAAGGTAATGCTATACTTCAGTTTGGTAAAACAGATGAATATATGATACAAAGCCCATTCTAATCTCTATTCAGCATTACCATAAAAGTGGATGCCTATCAGACAAAACTTCTTCAAAGAGTACGTACTCCTGTTAAAAGGAAAATCCACCATTCTCTTCAGTTTATCTTCAACTGAATGTAAGCAAAACGTACAGTTAGCAGAGCTCCATATGATGAATAACCAATGTTAGGAAAATGGTTAACTATCAAATAGAATCTTCAACTAAAGTATTCCAGTGCACTATTCACTTTTTCTGCCATAGATGGTAGAAGAATGGAGTTGTGTTTATATATTCAGAGAACTGAAGGATAACTCTCCATTGTAACACCGTATGAAACAGAGTCAGCGTGCAAGCCACCTTCTGCTCACACCGCTCCCCGGCGCCGCTCAGCCGCCAGCAGTACTACCAGTGCTACACTACCCTCTAGCGTCCTTTCTCTGCATAGCAGGCACGTCTGTCGAACACTGATTTGCATCTAGCATCAATCTTATTAAAAAGCAATCAACCGGTTTTCTGGTATCATGCAACGAAATAATTTATTTCAAAATAGTAAATCTGTTATTAAACAGTAAACAGTTATTATATTTCATTAAAATGTGTTGATTTTTCCTGAATACAGAGCATTTTAATGATTTAACCAGGCATCAAGTCCATTAAATTATTCTAAAGCTTTCGGGGGACACTGCAAGATGCTGCTTTTAAGCTATACAACCAATTAAGCACAAGTGCTTTTAAATGCCGAATATAGCAGTCACCACATCAAACTCCAGAATTATACTGATATGTACCTAATGACCACTCATATGCTTTGCAGGCAGCATTTCTTAGCAAAAAGATCTTACGATAATACTTTATTTTAAATAAGAAAGCTAGAAGTCTGTTTACACAGACAAACCTTTCTTGTGTAACTTGGAAACATTGGTTTTATAATTAATGTAGTATATTTGGCAAGCATGCTCATAAAGGTTAACAAAAACAAGGTTAGACAGCACCCAAGTACCTTATTTAGGAGACCGATGGGAATGAGACTGACCACAGCAGTTGAATTCTGCACTGAGAAAATTAGCATCGCCTGCTCAGAGAGGCCACTGGTATTAACCCAGAGAGAGCACAACAGTACAAAGCTACGAACAGACTCATAATATCATTCAGATTGGAAGGGACCTCCAGAGGTCAGTTTCCCACTCAAAGCAGGAATAATTTCAAAGCCCTTGAGCAACCTGATCTGAACACTTCCAAGGATGGAGACTCCACAGCCTCCTCAAAAAGAGTAATTTGTTTTTTTCTTAAGTTGAAACACAGCTACACTCATTGAAACAGCCAGGATACAAAGGACCTCTTCTGACACCAGGGCAGGCTGCTGGCCCCCTCCCAGCCTGCCACCCACCTTGGTGCGCTAGTTCTTTGCTGGTGAGTGGTTTCCTCAACAGCTAGTATGCAGGCTCGCAATGCTGCCAGGGTTTGCTTAGCCCTGGGCACAGGGCTTTGAATTTGCTAAATTTTGTGAGGTTCCTAATGACAAGACAGTTTGTTAACTTCTCTCTGAAAGGCAGCTCTATCCTCCTGCAGTACAGCAACTGCTCCCTCCATGTTGGTGCCACCTGCAAGTTTGTCGTGCATGCCTTCCACCCCACCAACCTGGTCACTACGAGCATGTCCATCAGCTCTGCACACAGCATAAACCCCCATGGAAACCTCTCCAAAGCACCTGTCTCACAGACTCTGAACTGTCAATCATCAGAGCTCAACAGCCCAGCCAGCTCTTTGTTGATTTTGTAGTCCCATTCATCTAGCCTGTATCTTCTCAGCTTGACTACCAGGATACTGTAGAAAATGGTTGAACGTCTCACTAGTATTCTTACCCACTCAAATGTAACCACCACTATTTCAGAACCTGTCATACTGGTTACATACTATTAAATCCATTAACCAGTCTGGCAAAGAAGGTAGGCATGCTGTTCTTCCTTCTGTCCCCTACCCCCATTTTTTTTTGTGGTACATGACTTCATTAGTCCTCCGATAGTGCCCTTATTAAATCTCTCCCCTGACCCCTCTCCAAGCCGCTGCATAATCTATATTTGCAAACATTAACAGAATATGAAAACAAAGCAGTGGCTCATAACAGAATGACATTAGAGGATAACTAGCTTAATCGGGTTTGACAGATTATATCCACTGTACTGTTATAAATGTCAAAGACATTACCAAAGTAGTTCTAGAGACTGAAGGTCTACGATACTTAGCTGTCTAGATCTCTTTGAAAGTACTTGAGTTTAAAACACACACATACACATCAGAATCTCTGCTTCAGTTTCATAAAGCATGAAGGGGCTATACATATAAGAGTCTGCTGTACTCAACGTTTTTTTAAATCTACTTGGAGATGGCGTATTCTAAAAAACACTTAAAATCAACTTAATGCACTACATTAGATGCCTGCTTTTACATACATCAGGTTTCTTAAAAGAACTTCAATGTTCATGGAGAATTAGAGGTAGGTCTCCAAGAGTAATGGCATACCTGGATTTAATTGCTCATCTCTTCGGTATTTTAATGAAGAAATTTCCTATTAGAGGGTACAATTAACAAGCCCTTCTATTAAAAACAGCAAAACACATTTAAACCCTAATGACTTTACAGGCTCAAAACTCCATGTGATGAAAATTCCAAGAAAAACAGAGAAATTATCAAGTTTTTAAATTAAATCCTAATAGACACCGAGAATAAAATTAAAGGGATTATTCCCAAACTGCAGTTAAGTGTAATACTGATTTTGGAACTATAAGAAAAAACAAGTTTCATACATTATGGACTGAAGGTGTACCACTGCTGTTGTCCCATACAAGTAACAAATCGTAAGAACCTCCAGATCACCCTTTCTGAGATCTTTCTTTGTAAAATACCACTCTCTTGATTTATCGTTCTCTAGCAGTCAAGAATATAAACCAGTGTTAACAAAACTAGCTATGGTTTGTCACTGTCTTCTCTTAAAACTCTGACCTTCTCTCCGCTTAACTTTTCCGGCAGTGAATTTCTCCAGACTGTTTGGCTTCCTTAATAAACCCACAAACTGGAGACACTTTGTTTAAGGTAAGGAGCATTTTCTTTCTACTATCTGATGTGAGCATCAAAATAAGTAATTCCTGAACATTTCACATTGATTCCAATTTGCTCCATTTATTCTATCCCTAGTGCAAGTTTATCTATTCTTAATTTCATTAAAATGGACTTCTGAAATAAACAGAAACGTGGAAATGCTGGTACTAAACAGAAGTATAGGGGAAAATGCCTATTCCATGACAGAGTAAGAAAATGAAAATACTTTATAACACACACTGTAAGGTTGTATAAACAGATATTATCAATACCTAAAAAAGTGTGCATTTTAAGCTACTCCTTGCAAACCCTAAGGAGCATGCACACCCAATTTTATTTAAAATCTCTAAGCTTTTGAGTAACAGTTGATTGATTTCTTTAAAAACAAACAAAAAAATCACAAAATCCCAAAAACTCAGAAAACTTTATCATCAATCATTGATATAGTAGCAATTAAGAAAAACATGTAGAAAGACATAAACATCAGCCACAGTAAGTACTTAGCTACTTATTAGGTAAGAAAAATTCCAGTTAACCTTACAAAATAAATTGTCTACTACTACTGTTGTGCCAGAAAAGCCAATTGATGAGGCCTCCAGGACTCATTTTGTCCATTTCTTTTTAACACAGTGCCCAGCAAGACAAAAATTGAGTAAGGACACATTCTCCTTTAAGTGACTAAGCTGATACAGCTGAACATTCACGTGAAGCCAGACTTGAGATTGCACGAAAACCTCCTGTTACAGTTTGCAGGTCTTCAATACAGACATAGATCTTTTCATAGCTTTAGGAATTGAGGACAAGTATTTAAAAAGAAACTCTTACAACAAATGACAGGCATTGTTGGTATAACTCAGAAATGGTATGTAGAAAGATGGAAGAAAAAAAAACCACCAGAGGACTATGTCTTAGAAGCCAACAGAGAACTATGCTTCCAGTAACAACACAGGCAACTACTAGGCCCAGGAGTTTGAAGCTGCATTATTCATTCCAAGCAAAAAGCATTACAGACTTTCACAAAAAAACTTTTCAGCAGAGCTTGTGGAGCATAAGTACAATCCTGGTAAAGCCATAAGAGAGCCAAGACAAAACTGAATCCAGTGCTCAGAAGACAGTATTTGACTTAAAAGATGAGAAGGTGACACACAGGTGCACTGCAAGGGATGGGAGATCAGATGGTGGAATTAAACCATCTAAAAGGAGGAGAGAAGACTGCAACAACCACCTTCCACAACTGAAATGGAAGATCAAGAAAAAAAAATTATTAATAAATGAAAGGCAGCCAAAAAACTAGCGATGGAATAAATCAGATCACCCTGGTAATTCATTCTTGGAGAAGTCAGAAAAAAATCCCTTAAGAAATTCTAGGCATACAGATTCAAGAAGGGAAGGAGGTTTGACTGGTGTATCTGAAGTGACAGGAGAGCTTGGTTTTGTAAAAATGAAACTCAATGAGGCTGAGAGCAAAACAAGAGAAGAAGAAGAAGACGACAAAAAAAAAAAAGACAGTTTAACTGAAGAATCTGAGTGAAGTAAGGCCACATCAGTCACAGGATGTTCAGACAAGCTCTGCAGTACTTTCATGCCATAAACAACTCTGGGCTGTGTCAGGGATGGCTTTCCTCAAAAGGAAATACTGTTCTGTTCCATAGCACCAGATTCCAGGTGAAATTCACCTATGCCAATCTCTGACACAAGCCTCAGAAATTACGAGAAAAATTACAGTTTGGATGCACTTAAACTAACACTTATTTGGGTTATATGGATAAGAGTCTTCAGCTCTCACTTATTTTTGTAATGATCACAGCATGAAAAGTAAAATACATTTATTTTATTTTTCTTTTTAGGTTTTTACCTAGTGTTATGTTTATAAAAATCAATAGCAATTCCTGTAAAAGAACCACTGGTATTTTTAGTATTCCTTGTAATTAAATTGGGAAGGTTTGATCAGTGTTGAAACATCTATGGCTTCTCTTACAATACACTACCATCCCCCAAGGCAAAGTTGCACTTGGTGTAATTACAGAAAAGAAGCACATCAAAGGTACTAGAGCTGCTTTAATTAACAAGATTATTCTCTGCTGCAGTTCTCATCTCTCATTTTAATTTTAATGCCAGCAGATCATAATGGATACTACCCACATCAACTGAGCACAAAATCAGTGACCTGAAAAGGTCGCTACTCATTAACCTGATCACAATATAATAGGAAATTAATAAATGCCTTTGAAATTTAGACCAGCAGAAAGAAATAACATTCAAGTCACTAAAATTTTTAATTCATCAACAGTTCTGGCACCACTCATTACTGCTAATACAGGCCAAAGAAACAACAACATGAGAAACTACTTTGGTTTCACTCATACCTTTGATAAAGATTCTTTAAGCAACTTAACTTATACCACCTGTTTGTGACACAGCTACAGTTAACTACTAAATGCATTACATAAATAAACTGAACTGACCAATGCTTAGCTTGGTATTTATAATTCTAACTAATAGAAGCCACAGAATTTAGTGTATAAATGACAATCACTTAAAGCAACATTAATAAAACTATGCAAATTCAAATTCAAAACTAACGCTTGGTAATTTTTCTACTTACCTTTAGCTTCTCCTCCTAAAATGTGGTATAGATTGCATATATCTTAGTTCATCAATTTCAAACAAGTTACAGCTTCATCTGTAGCTGGTAAATTCTACATCTATTTTACTATTAAGTATATCCTCTCAAGAGTCCCTCCTAACAGTCCTTAAAACTCCCTCAGAATCTTCTACTGGAAATAAACTAAAACTCAAAAGACATATGGAAGGAAAAAGGTAATTCTTGAATGGCAGACTTTCAGCTTGTGTACTCTTACTTTCCACACCCCCAGTCCTATCAAAACTTCTTAGTCTTTTCAGAAGAGCTGACATATTACTACAAAAATATCTCTGCTGCTCCAATGGCAGAAAAATCTACATAACCACTTAATGCTGAAATAAACCTTCATAGTTTGTAAAATAGCTTTTTGCAGTTGCAAAAATAAGCACTTACTGTTAAATAATTCTGAATTAGCCTGTAAAACCTATAAGGAATGTTTTCCATGTTTTCCCCTTGATGCAAAATTGTTTAAATGTAAAACTTACAACAGTAATTTTTCTTTGGTCTTGCAGCTGGATTCTCTGCTAGTCCGTAAAATATAATCAGCTCCAAGTCTGCAGGCAGGCGGGCCAATAGCACCTCCTTGCTTAAGAACTTAACTTACCTCCTAGCTTTCCAAGGCCACTGCTTCAGACCTCTCTGTGCGAATATACAGATATCCAAGCTGGATATGAACTCACAAATCAAATAACAAAAAGAATTCAGTCAAGGCAACAGGGCTCTTTTTCCTGCCACTCATGTTGCTACAGGATTGACAAAGCCCCAAAGCAGGTTCAGACCTGATTTACACCCAGGTCTCTCTTACCTTCTCAGCTCCTTATACACCTACACTTACGGAAAGTACTCTTACATCTCTACCCTTCTGTATTAAATTACATATATATTTGAAATTCTATAGAAATCACTAAATGTCATGAATAAACACTTACCATACATTCACAGTAAGGAGATGAGAAGCCTTTGCCAATACTTATTATTATTATTGGAAGAAATATAGCTTATAGGTGACAAGGCCTGTAACTATTTTATCAGGCTTGTCTGTGTTGAAACTAGTTTACAAAAGTCTCATCAATTCACCAGTTCAGGGAATTACATCCCCACATTTGGACAACATTTTCAAAAACCTATGCATGCAATTACTAGGCCAACACAAAGAATTGCAAATGCACCATGTTTTTTGTAAAGTAATAAATTAAAGAAGGTACAAGAAAAAAAAAATCAGTTCCATAGCCCAAAAATCCATGAAGAAATCATTTCCGATTCCTTCAGCTATACTGCAGCTCACAGAACAATTTACCCACTTCACTATTAACAGCAACAGGTGAAAACAGCTCTTTTAAAAAATGTCATTACTCCCCTGCTAGTGTTTCCCTGCTAGGCACTCCCCTCTTCCACAGCCTCAAACTGGAGTTCTGTCACGAAGTCCTTCCATGCAAATCCAAAGGTAGACCTAAGATTTAATTTCTTCAACAATAATCAGTCTTCACACATGCTGGTTGGGCATATCTGCAAGATACTGAATACTAACTACCAAAATACCTTCCTAAGCAAATGCTGATGCTTGCAGACACTCTTGACATACTGTCATGTACATATCATAATGCAACCTTTGACTGCAACCAAGAACTGGAAAGCCAGTTTCATATTTAAAAAGGATTAGTATTTCTACAGGGTTTTGCCACATCACAGAATTAAATTTAATTACCAGCTACTTGTGCTCTTCTGGCAGATCTTTAATCTGCCACTGCCTCATTACTATCCTATTAACTTCACCGAGATCAACTCGTCTGTTGAAGGCACTACTTTCTGCTCAGCTTTTAGTCAAATGGTCAGGAATGACAGATTAATAAAACCTCATCATGAATGGTTACATTATTATCTTCTGTATCTCACAAGAAAGATACATGTATTTATTTTTTAATGTGGACACTTCTGATTTAGTAGTCTTAAGTTATCTCAGTGCTCTTTCACAGCAGTTTAAACCTATCCATGTCAAGCTTCCACCATTTCACCACCTACATCCAGATTGATAATCCTACCCACAGCAGGCAGAAAACTGGTAAGAAGCCTGTCCAGCAGAAACCTCACTCAGCAGAACAGCTAATTGGTTTGTTCAGCGTGGAGAAGAGAAGGTCAAGGGGTGACCCTGTTGGAGCCTACAACTTCCTCAAGGCGGGCAACGGAGGTGAAGTGCTGATCTCCTCCCTCTGGTGACCAGCAACAGGACATGAGGAAAGGGAATGAAGCCATGTCAGGGGAAGTTCATGTGGGACATTAGGAAAAAGTTCATCACCGAGGACATGGTTGGACACTGCAGCAGGCTCCCCAGGGAAGGGGTCACAGCACCAAGCCTGTCAGGGTTCAAACAGTGTCTGGAGAATGCTCTTAGTCATACAGTCTAGTTTTAGGTAGTCCTGCCAGAAGCAAGGAGTTGGATTCAATGATCCTTATAGGTCCCTTCCAACTTGAGATATTCTATGATAATTCATCTACATTGGATTAGAACATTGCTCTCAGCAACGGTGGTCACCGGGCACGGTTCCCAGGCACCACTGAAGTAACCATCCCTTTGCCTTTTGACTCTTAAGACTCATAGAGAGCTTCAGAACAAGGACACACCTCTGCAAGTCTCAGGCTGCAGGGAGCACTTGGGGCCTGTCACTGGGGCATGTGGTCTTCTAGCCTGCAGGAGTGGTGCAGCTGTCCACTAACTGTGCTACATAGTGGAAGAGCTGTGGGAGGAGGTCACCGTGCACAGCATCACAGAGCCTGAGAAAGTGATCCGTTGGATCTGAAACCCCAAACCTTCAGCTGCAGCAGAGGGGCACAAAGAACCTGTGTCCATGAAGCTGGTAAGGTAGAACTCCTATCACAATGAAGGCTAGGACATGGTGACCTCTCACACCAGGAGGAAGGCTCCTGCCCCACCTGTTGACTTGCAGTTACACAACAGGTTCACTGTCTTCATAGCTGATAAGCTGGGAGTGCTGTCAAATGGAGCACCTCTGATGGCTTGGTGTCATCCACTCAGGATCACTAGAAGGAAGCAAGATGTGACAGACGGCTCCCTGCTGCAGGGAATGGAGCCACTCCATGATGTGTCTTCTAGGGAAGTTTGCTGATTGCTTGGGGCTCACATTTGGGACATTGTAGAAAAGCAACCAAGGCTCATCTGGCTCTCTGATTACTACCCTCTGCTGCTCTTACACTTGGGCACCAGTGACACTGTTAGAGTGGCCTGAGAAGTATCAAGCATGACTAGAGAGCACTAGGGGTGGCAGTCTAGGGAACAGGTGATGGTCTTGTCAATCCTGCTGGTGAGGAAGAAGAGTCTCAGAAGGACTCAACAAAACCTGTAGGTTAACAACTGTTTGGGCAGCAGGTGTCAGCAGCATAGTGTTGGTTTCTACAACCATGAGATCCTTTTTGAGAGTCAACAACTACCTGGAAGAAATGGGATGCATTTTCTATATGGGGTAAAACTACTTCTGCCAACAGGCTGGCCAAACTATTGTTAGGGAGAGCATTAAACTAGAAATCATGGGGAAGGGAGTGATTCCTCAACAAATAAGTACAGAAGAAAAAGGCAAGTCTCACAGTGATGGGAACAGAAGGGATACAACAACCAAAAAAAGAGGTGAAGAGTGGACAGGCATGTGAAGAAGGAGGTGCCTGCAGAACAGCCTAACGGGGAAGGTTCTTAAGCCTGCACTGGCCTTGGTCCTCACGGGCAGCTTTAACCATCCTGATACCTGCTGTGTAGTGGGTTTGCTTGGCAAGGTTTTGGTAGCAGGGGGACTACAGGGGTGGCACCTGTGAGAAGCTGCTGGAAGCTTCCCCTGTGTCCGACAGAGCCAATGCCAGCCGGCTCCAAGATGGACCTGCCACTGGCTGAGGCTAAGCCCATCAGTGACAGTGGTAGCACCTTTGTGATAACCTATTTAAGAAGGGAAAAAAAATCTGTGCAACAATTTGCAGCAGATCAGAGGAGTGAGAATATCTGAGAGCAACAACTCTGCAGGCACCCAAGTTTGTGAAGAAGGAGGGGCAGGAAGAGCACAGATTCCTCTGCAAGCCACGGCGAAGATCACGGTGAGGCAGGCTGTCCTTCTGCAGCCTATGGAGGTCTGTGGTTGGAGAAAATAAGACACCTGCAGCACATGGAGGACCCCACACCAGAGCAGGTGGATGCCTGAAGGAGGGTGTGACCCTGAACCAGGTTTGCCAGCAGAACTTGTGGACCTATGGTGAGAAGAGCTCACACTGGAGCAGGTTTGCCAGCAGAACTTGTAGATATATGGGGGACTCACGCTGGAGCAGCGTGTTCCTGAAGGACTGCACCCCATGGAAGGGACACATGATGGAGCAAGGGAAGTGTGAGGAGGAAGGAGTGGCAGAGACAACGTGATGAACTGATAGTAACCCCCATTCCCTGTCCCCCTGCACCACTCGGGAGGAGGAGGTGGAGAAATCAAGAATGAAGTTGAGCCTGGGAAGAAGGGAGGGTGGGGGAAAGGTGTTCCTAAGTTTTGACTTCCGGTTCTCACTATCCTACTCTGATTTTAAGGGTAATAGATGAAACTAATTTTGTCCAGTCTGTTTCGCTCATTACAGTAATTGCTGAGTGACCTCTCCCTGTCCTTATCTCAACCCATGAACCTTTTGTTATATTTTCTCTCCCCTATCCAACTGAGGAAAAGAGTGATAGAGTGGATTTAGTGGGCACCTAATGTCCAGCCAGAGTCAAACCACCACATGCTGGAAGGACAATGCAGCAAGTCTCATGCAATCTAGGAGATTTTAATACATTGATGACAAATTCCTGGCACAACTGATTGAGGAACCCACAAGGAAAGTAGCTTTACTGAATGTGATACTTCTAAACAAGGCAGAAGCAGCCTTGGCATGACCATGAAATGGTGGAATTCAAGATCCTAAGAAGAAAGAGCGGAGCAAAAAGTAGGACCATTGCTCTGTATTTCTGGAGCGTGGACTTCAACCTCTTCAGGGATCTGCTTGGAAGAATCCCAGGGGATGTGGCCATGAAGAGAAAAGCTGTTCAGAAGAGTTGGCCGATATTCAAGGATCACCTCTTCCAAAGATAGGAAAGGCCCATCCCAACAAGCAGGAAATCAGCAGAGATGGCAGGAAGCTTGCATGGATGAGCCAGGAGCTCCTGACTAAACTCAGACTTAAAAAACAAAGAAATGTACAAGAGATGAAAGCAGGGACAGGTGACCTGGGAGGAGTACAGAGCTGCTGTCTGAGCATGTAGGGATGGCAAAGGGTGACCTGGCATTTAATTCTGGTAAGGGATGTGAAGGGCAACAGGAAAGCCTTCTGCCAGGTAGATAAACACAAAAAAAAGGTGGCTAGTGAAAACATGAGCCCACTGCTGAATGGTGCGGGGGAACGGGTGACACAGAACAGGGAAAAGGCTCAGGTGCTCAATGCCTTCTTTGCCTTGGTCTTTACCAGTAAAACCAGCCTTTGGGAATCCCAGGCGCTTGAAAGCAGAGGGGAAAGTACGGAACAAAGGCGGCTTACCCTTGGTGGAGGAGGACAAGGTCAGGGAGCATTTAAAACTAACTGGATGTTCAAATGTCCACAGGGCCTTATGGGCTGCATCCATGCATGCAAAGGGAGCTGGCTGATGCTATTGTGAGACCAATTTTGATCACCTCTGGATAATGGGAGAGATTGCTGAAGACTGGAAGAAAGCACGTCACTCCTGTCTGCAAGAAGGGCAAGAAGATCCAGCAAAGTACAGATCAGTCAATCTCACATCAATCACTGGGACGTTAGTGGAGAAAATCCTCGTGGAAACTATTTCCAAACACATGAAGGACAAGAAGGGAATTGGGACTAGTCAGATGGACATACAAAGGGGAAATCATGCTTGACCAACCTGTTGGCCTTCTACAGTGGGGTGACTAGCTTGTGGATGAGGGAAGAGCAGCGGATGTTGTTCTTCTGACAGCATCTCAGACTCCCATAACACCCTCCTAGATAAGCTGATAAAGTACCACTTAGATAAGCAGACAGTGAGGAGGAGCGAGAAGTAGCTAAACAGCCAGGTGCAGAGGGTTGTGACCAGTGGGATGAAGTCCACAGGTTGCTACTGGAGAACTCCAGGTGTTCATACTGGGGACAATACTATTTAACCTCTTTATTAGTGACCTGGATGCTGGTACAGCATGCACACAATTGCACTCTGTTGCTAAACGTCACAGATTATACACTGGGAAGAGTGGCAGGTACGCGGCTGTGCTGCCATCCAGAGGTACGACTGATAAATGAACCTTTTCAAGGAAAGAAGGCTCAGAAAACAATGCAGGAAGTCACCAAAGCTATCATAAAGGAAGCTGGACACTTCAACACAAAGGGGAGCTGAGGGTGGCCTTTGCTTTAGTTAAGCTGCTCTATCAGTTGAATGGGTCAACCGTTTGTGTAAATGGCCTCCACTGAGAAAATCAATAGACAGCATTATCTTCCTGACCCAGCCAGACCAGCATGAATTAAGTATTTATACGGCTGGGCTCAGCATAGTATGAAAGCTGAGCAAACACCACCTTTCATGTTTGAACCTTGAAGAGAGCAATGGGCTTGACCCGAGCTCAACCCATGCACTCCTTCCCCGCAACTTAGGATGCAGAGTCTAGTGATGGCTAGCAGTAATCACATTTCTACTGTGATCCAATATACACTGCAGACGGCAATTGCCATATTGTGATTCTACTTGATTTCAGTACACTGCTGTCACACGAATTTTGATTTAGCTGAGTGATACATCAGGTATATTCAAATAAGTAAACCTGATATTAATCTTTCGATTTTTCCCTGTGTGGAATATCTAAAAGAACTTCATCCTGGAATACCGGACTCTGACAAGAGGGACCCTGACAGGCTGGAGAAATGGCCTGACAGAAAAGTCTTGCATAGGGGGAAGAACACCTCCAGGCACCAGTACATGCTTTGGGACCAAATGGATGGCAAACAGCTCTGTAGAGAAGGACCTGTCAGACCACAAGCAAACCATAAGCCAGCAAAGTGTCCTTGCCCTTGCCACAAAGGTGGCCAGCAGCATCCTGGGCAGCATTAAGAACACTACCTGGAGGTCAAGGGAGGTGATCCTTGCTGTCTACTCAGCACTAGTCAGGCAGTCTGGAGTGTTGAGTCCAGTTCTGGGCTTCCCAGTACAAGTCAAAGCAACTTACTGGAGCATGTCCAGCACATGGCCAAAGATGACTAAGGGACTGGAGCATTTTTTGTAGGAGAGGCAGAAAGCTGGGCCTCTTCAGCCTGGAAATGAAAAGGGTCAGGAGGATCTTATCCATGTGTATAAATGCCTGATGGGAGGCAATGAAGATAAAAGGAGCCAGTCTCTTCTCAGCATCATGCACTATCAGGGTAAGAGGCAATCAGCACAAGTAAAACACGTAAAACTCCATCTGAACACAGGAAAACACTTTTATTGGCTAAACCCTGGAAGAGGTTCCCAGAGTGGTTGTGGAGTCTCCATCCCTGCACAAATGCAAAACACAACTGGACGTGGCTCTGGGCAACCTGGTCTCACTGACCTTGCTTGAGCAGGGGGGTATGGACTAGATGATCTCAAGAGGTTCCTGCCAACCTCACCCATCCTGTGATTCTGTGATGTAAGCAACGGTGACATGACAGGGATCATGCTACCACTGCAGCTGAGAACCCTAACCCTGCCAGACTGTGAAAGTGGTCATTGACAACTGACATATCCTGATAAGAAGCAGATATTCCTCTTCACACAGCACAAGAGAAAACATTTCAAGTGGGAAAAAATTACCCTAAAGTATGAGATGGTAATACTGCTTCTTTTCACCACTATTTGGAGGAGCTGTATTACTAGTACCGTGTTACTGCTGCTGTACCAACCACGAATAACAGAGATCCCCACAGACTAGATGATACTTTCCTTCACACTAGCATTATATACACACACTAATACCAAATTATGAGATACAGCAGCTCCTTCCTGAAACCCTACAAGAGTCCTCCCACTCACACAGTGAACCCACCTCTCCCGATGAAAGAAAATAATCACTGGAGCAACCTGGCTTTTAGTCGCTGCTAGATTTAAAGTGCCTGTGAATGGATCTCATTTTTTTTTCATCTGCTCAGCCTTTGCCTTTCTCCTGATGATGCAGAAATTTAGCTCCTTCTAAACTTTGCAAAATCACCTTATTCACAAAATTTTGACAAGTATCTTCTCAGATACACTTGTAAACCCACTTTATGCATTTAACTATATTGAAAATGAGTAAATTCAGCAAAAAATATTTAGAGGTCTTTAAAATGGGCTAATAATATTTTTTAAAATTTTAAAAATTTGCCTTTGATACACCATTTAAGAACCTGGAATAATAAAATTCACTCAAGTGAGGCCTGTCACCTAATCATGTGGGGTTTTTTTCTTTTTTTCAATGCAAATATAAAAGGAAATGCATGAATTTTTTAAAAAATATCCTACAGAACAGCAAGTCACTCCTTACAAGTCATGAACCATTGGGAAACATACTGTTTCAGTTACAAAAGTTTATTTAAGCAGTGGTAAGGAATCAATACTTTCAGAGAGTGAAAAACTGCAATAAACAGAGCAGTGAAAACAAATGCCTAGAGTTCATTCTTAAGAACATCAAAGGCTATGAAGCTATTTTCTTGCAGCAGACATTGCTAAGAGAATTAATGCATGCTTATTTCACTTTCTCTAATAGTCAAACTTTAAAATTCACATTTACACTTAAATACCATTATTAATGTACTGTAAAGCAACTACATACATTTATTGTGTTGAAGGAAGATGACATTGCTTCTTCAGACCCAGCCTTTATAAGACTTAACAGGATTATTAACAAATATGGGACACTTACATAGAAACACTGTATTTTTCCTCAAAATACGAAGCAGCACTACGCCATCACAGCATTATCAATCTACCAATGCTATCAAAAGCAGTCACACGGTATCCAGATTAATTACAGTAGCTGTAATATTTTAGATATAGGCAAAGGGATCATTTGTATTAAAGGATTAAAGTTATTCCTTCGGTTTTTTCCCCTCTTGAAATACAAATACTGTACAACAGCATGTATCACAGCAGAATCTGAAAAAATCACCAGTGGTTGTTATCCTAACTTTACAACATAAGTTAGTCCTGCAAACATAGATGACTGTTTCCAGTGGGGATCTGTCATGGCCCACAGAGACCTAGCAATTCCCAGAGATCATAAGTGATATAGTTAAATCTTTAGTTTTTCCAGAAAACATTTCTCAGAAGTTCTGCCAGTACAGTAAAATTCTGCACATGCACAGTCAGGATCTGTAGTAACATGACATTGTGCATTTATTGCTTTTGTCCTACCAAAAGGCTTTTTTTCCCAAACAGCACACCAAGTATCTATAAAATGGTGAACTCTGACCCACACAAGGACACAATTTCAAAATGTTATATTACTCTGAGTGTCACACAACAAATTCAAATTGTTGTCTTATATGGCTCCAGTTGTGGAGCCTGCTCACTTCGTTTTCCACGCTAACAGAAACTTGGAAGCTATATTGAGCTTATTCTCCAATTTAAGTGTTTGGGTGTGGGGCTTTAACTTCTGAAAGCAAGCTGAACATTTAAATCAGCTGAAAAGCTTTAAGAAGTGATCAAATAACCATCAGTGATTCAAAGCTCATCAATACTGACCTTTTAGTTTTGGCAGACAAACAGAACATTTATTAAATGTAGCCTCGAGAATAAAATAGCCAAAAGTCAACTGTACATAATTCATTTGTATTAGCAGTTTGCCATCTCAAACACCACCTATGAGTAGAATAATTTTCCTCAATCTTTTTTTTCTTAAGCAGCACTTACACACAAACACAAAAACCTTCAAAATATAAAAATTCATTACACTATTTCATTCAGATTCTCTACCATAAGCTATTGCAAATGTTAGCCTTTTCTCCACAACCACCATAGGCAACAGAAAGTCTCAAACTCATAATACTTGGAAACATTCTGTTCCTTCAGGATGCTCAAGTCATTCATATTATCCAAAAACTTAGCTACCTTCACTCCCACATTCCTCCTTCACATATTGACTGATTAAGTAATCATTAGAAAGCTGTCAATCAGCTGTCTTGCCATACTAAAAAAACACCAAAACCTTAAGTAGGCCCCTATGAGGAATCACCAGATGATGACAGAGAGAACCCATTCTTCTGTGCTTTTGTACTGAATTCAGACCACCACCACTATAAAGTTTAAAAAACCAGGGGATTCAGTTAAAGATACTTGTCTCCAACCACTGCCATCATGATAATGTTCGGGGTAAATCAAGTTTCATAACACTCCTTCCAACAATGTATTCTAAGTCACTGACTTACTTTTCTCCAAGTCATACCACAGAATGCTGTGCTCAATGAGAAGATTAATTTAGTTATATTCCTGAGGAAGAGGATGGAGAGGATACACTGCAAAAACAGACTTGAGTGCACAATTCAATTTTGCATTGCAAACTCCGTCAAAACATTGTTTTAAAACAATTGCCACTTCCCTCATTCCTTTAAAAGCAAGCAGTTCCTTGGTTTTTCTGCTCCTGCATTTCTTTCATTGTCCGTCCTCATTGCACCCATGCTCTTCACAGCAAGTGTAATGCATTTAGAGCTCTTCACGAAGCTAGTGTTTTCATACTACATGGTGGTGAGAAGCTGAGTAAGTACTTTCCATCTGGTTCTACCATGGAAGAAAACAGGCAGATGCCTATTCTGGAAACCATTTCTGTGGATGACTCATCAAAGAATCTGTTTAAAATTGGAGGAATTAAGAGCAGGGATTATGAAACACTGACAAAAAAAAACCAATAATCAGCAGCACCCTGTAGGCATTTTAGAAGAACTCGAGGTTAAATAGCTGAATAAGGAATGACAGCAGGTTAACTCTCATTCAGCAGTTCCTTGGCACCTCAGGACTAGAAATGGTGAAACAACTTCCAAAAAAATTAAAATCTGCAACAAATAAAACTGTTAATGTAAGCAGAAGTTGTAATTAAAAATATGGTTAGTGAACACTTACAAAAAATACATGATTTACATGAGAAGAATTGGCATGGCTTTTGAAAAAGGAAATCCTGCTTTTCAAAACTATTTAAGATCTCTGAAGAATTCAACAAACATGGGGGTGAGTGCTGTAGTTGTCTAAAATCAACTTTGGCTTTGCAAGACTTTTAACAAAGTCATTTAACAAAAGGTTGCTAGGAAACTAAGCAGCCACAGCATCAGTAACATTACTCAAGGTGTAAACCTCTGGCTTGAATAAGCACACTGAATAGATGTGCAAAAAAGGCAGGTGGAAGCCACAACCAAAATAAACAAAAAGTTAACTCTTCCCATCCAGGGTTTGTAGGCCTGAGGTGTCTTCTTGCCAGCCAGATGTTACAGATTTTGCAGACAGAAGAACTCTACATTGGTTCAAGGGGGAGAAATTCACAGACGGAAAAAAAAATAATTTACTGGGGCATATTAAATAAACACAAAGCCACACCTGACTCAAGAAGTTCCTTGAGCTGAAACTCACTGGAGAAAAAGAGAGCAGGAAAAGTGAAGTGTCATGCATCTGCTCAGTTTCATCTTTGGGCATCAACTATTACCTATAACTACTTTTTTTCCTAATATATAACATTTACAAATGTTATGACTTACACTACACGTATTTTTAGTAATGACTTATTTACAGGAATCTCACCAAAAATAAATTCCTGAACTCTGCCGCTTTAAAGAGACTACTACACTATTAGTAAAATTACATGCCTTTCTACTTGTTTTACCAATCAACAGAAACAGGTTAAATCAATATAGGTGCTGGCATTTTTCTTTTTCTTTGGGGGTTTTGCACAAACTTTTCACTTCAGGAACAACATACTGCCAGCTCACTCCACTAAAAGGACATACATACACAGGCATCTAACTAGATCACAAGGTATTTAGGATTACAAGTCACTGCCTGCTTTAGAAAGATACCGGAGTTCGCATGGTTATATTAACCCTTCCCCAGTGCTTCAACGGATTTCAAAGTTTGCTGTAAAGTTGCTAGGTAAAGGTAGTTTTATTGACAAAGCACCGGAGACGTACTTCACTGCAGGGCGCCCAGGAGACACCGCCCCCCCTTCCCGCACCGCGCCCCACGGACTCCAGGGAACATTTTTCACCGTGTCACCGCGGGCGGCACGGGAAGGGAGCCCGGGGGTCTAACCAGTGCAGCCGGGCGAGAACCAGAGACTTCTTAAAAAAAAGCTCACACCACCTCGTTGTCAGCCTCTAACTGCCACCGAGCCCCCCCTCCCCCCGCCCGCCATCTTCACCGCCGAGGGCGGCGGCTCAGCCGGTGTCGCGCCCGGCCGCGGGGAAGGCGGCTCCCTGCGGGGAAGGGCCGCTCTGATCCGCCGGCGGCGCCGCCGCCTACGCGCGGACACGCCCCCCGGCAGGTACGCGTGAGCGCTGCCACACAGACGTGCGACAGTCCGGTTACACTCGAGCCGCTACCTGGCGGGCGCGGGCGTGAGGGCGGCTTCGTTCCCGCTAAGCAGCCGGGCCCCTCCGCGGCACCGCTGCTGAGCGACCACGCGCAGCCCGGGCGCTGCTCCGCGCCGCCCCCCGCCCCGGGACCTCAACGCAGCCTCCCGAAGGCCGGGGGCGGGGCCAGGGCCCGCCGGCCCCGCGGCCCCTCCGCCGCCCCGCCGCACGCGTCACCTGCAGCGCCCGCACTCCGGCCGCCTCTCGCAGCGCTCCACCGGCAGCTCCCACAGGCCCGCGCAGCCCTCGCCCTCCTCGGCCGGGGCCGGGGCCGCCCCGCTGCCGGCCGCCGCGCTGCCCCGCTCCATGCCGGCGCGGCGGGAGGCGCCGGCCCCCGCCAGGGGGCGCCGGCAGGCAGGAAAGGCCGCCGTACCCGTTCACGTGAGGCGTCCCCGCCCCCTGGCGGGAGCTCGTCCAATCGGGGCGCGAGGAGCCTTCCAGCCGGCGCGTGGCGGAGCGGCGGGGCGCAGCCTGCAGGCGGCGCTGTTGCCGCACGTTGTTCCCTTCGGGGCGCCCCGTCTGCCGCCGCCCGGCGGGGCTGAGCCGCGGGGTCCCGGGAGCTGCCTCCGCCCTTTCCCGGAAGGGGCGTCGACGCTTGCGGGCGGTGAGACGGGCGCTAAGACGCTAACAGCCCGCCTGTCATGGTGGCAGGCCTCGGCCCTTTTCCGCCGCACCGCGGCGGCTCCTCGCGCGCGAATTGCAGCTTAGCCCGTGCCTGGCCCTTCCGAGCAGTGGCGAGGGCGGGGAGGGGCCGGCCGGTCGGTGGGGGTCTGCCCGGAGCCCGGCCGGGGCCTGCGGGGGTGCGCTGCTCGGCAGGCCGCCAGGTGCGGGAGAGCCCGGCGGAGGGCGTGGGGCTGCCGGCCTGCGGCCCGGGTGTGTGCGTGGGCGGAGCGGCCTGCTGGCGCCGGCGGCGCTTCTGCCGGGAGACTGATAGTATTTTTTTTTTTAATTAACTGCTAGTCGTTAAATACGTGTCTGACCATTTAAATCGGTATTTTTTTTAAGTGCTTCAGAGTAGGCGTTTGGGCGTTCCCACGCCTATAGGTATCCCTTATACTCTGGAGTCCCGTCCTTCAGGGGAGAGGCTGGAGCACCATGCTAGAGGGGGGTGGTAAAGTAACAGCGTAAGCTCTGACTGCCTTTTCCAGCCTTAGTAGTACCTGGTCTTCAGAAACGAAAGGAACTGTAGATACAGGCCAGAATTTAGGTGGAAGATACACTGCTCATTAAGTGGTAGTGAATAGAGCCTATTGGCATCTGTTACACTTGTAACAATGAAATCCAAGGTTGTTGCAGTTTACCTTAGAAATCTATTGAAACATAGTAACTAATGAATCTCCATGCAAGAGGTCTTCTCCTGAATTAGCAACTGCAGATGTGTTAGCTGGTTATTTCCTGTTTTCTCCATCCAAAATAAAACATACACTGTTCACATATTTACAATCTTCATGGCCATTTGATGTAATTTAGGCCTGCTGATACATGCACAATATTAAGATGGTTTTGTGTTTTTGTACTGTGGGTTTGTATTTGTAGTTCAAGCTACAAATTATTTTTTTCTTGTAAAGCTGTTAGAAAGTATTTTACTCTGAAGATTAAAACAAAGAAAATCAGACCAGCGATTCTTAAGCTGGCTGTAAAATTACATAGTGCAAATGCAAAAAAATGAGGTAAGGAAAATACCGATACGCAAATTTAAAACTATAAAGTTATTTTCTGTTAGTGTTATGTGTCACCTAATTTAGGACAGGAGGAACTGGAGAGGGAACTTTTCTATTAAGCTGAAAGCCTTATCACAAGATGAGTCGGTATAAACTAGAAAGAGCTAATGCAGCTATAGTAGACAGGAGGTGAAGTACTGATGACTTAGTTCTGGGTCACGTTCCTACTCCCACCTCACTGAAAAGAGTCCCCATGCAGTGCTACTGACAGAAACCTGGATATGCCTTCGCAGCTTCCCACAAAAGTCTTCAAAGAGGCTTTATCTAGTCTTAGAAGAATAATCGCCTTCGGTCATAAGCTTAAATGTGAACCATTGTAAGTCATTCTGGTCTGACTACACAGAAGAAGAAAATTGATCTGCAGATAGATGCCTAAAACAGTTGTCATAACACATCATGAGGTAATTTTATTGTCAGGGGAATAGGCAAATATAGCAGGGAATAGCCGGAGGCTGAACAGAGGGCGCTATAGCTTTTCTCTCTGTGTGTATGTCTGAAAAGCAAAGTGAGCAGTTCAAACAAGCAAAAATTTGGCATGAGATCAGGTTAGGATAAGCTGCCTGTGGCTAAAATGTAGGCTTGATGGTAGAGAGTTCCTGCCGTCAGAACATCACTGTTCTGGACTACCAACAAAAGCAGATGGGATTAAAAGCCAGCTCAACCCTAGCGTTTGCTATACGCATGTTGTTCCAGAGCTTAACAGACTTCTCTCACTACAGGCCAGCAAACCACAAATCTGACACCAAATACTCATTTAAAAAGATTGCAAGCATAATTTCTAGGCCAGAAGGTTTTAAAAAAGTTTAACAGGAGAAATGCCTGAATACTGAAAATTGAGGGGAAAAATAAAATAGTTTTCATGGCAGATCTTGATGATCAATCTTTTGCAGGGTAATAGGTAGGTATGTCAGGTATGTCCACACTACCTATTTAATGAATTACTACCTTCAGTATTTGATGTGTGTTCTTAAATCCAAATTAACACTTCCACCATCATATTAGAAACCTGAGGAACTCACAACATCTCTTTGGACCAGTGTTTGCAATTTGTAGATCTGCAGACCTAAGTGATGGCATGACTGAGCTTCTTGCTTGCACTTAATACTCTTTGATGTACTGAACTCTTCCCTTTTTGGGGTCATAAACAATCACATGTTTAATGACTAGCTGTAGACTCACTATAGTGTGGAAAGCCCATTAATTTTTTTGGAAAGTACCATTCGTCTGCAGGTCAAATCTCTTCTGCATCCTTACATAAACTGATTCTATTTTGCTCTAGGATTAGCCCTTATGAAGTAAAAACAAGTTAAATTTATTGCCATTGCAAGTGATGTACCCAGAAAAGTGTCACGTCCTCCTCCACCAAAAAGTTCACATTCAATATATTATTATTTTTTTAAAAGAGATGTGAAGAAGCTGTCAGGATGGCAGTTCTCAAACAAGTGTATTCAAATGTCAGGTGTATTTCTCCAGCAGCTTTACCCAGTTTATTTGAAAGTGCCATGTTGCTACTCCTTGGCTGGACTCCTGGTTTCAAATACCAATGTAAGTAATTTGAATCCTGCTGGATTTATAATCTTTTTACAAAAACTGTATTCTCATATAGAATGTGCTTTCATGGCAGCTCACAAATATTGAGTTCAGGTCAGTTGTATTTTTTCTTCCCTGTCCACCCCCATACTCGGCCATACATTCAAGGGATTGATCCAAAAGCCAGCAGCTAAGCTGGATGAACTGCCTGAACAGGCTCACTGCACAGTCACTGGTGTCAGCGTGAGGCATAGGCTGCATACGTGGAGTCGGAGCTGGGAGCTTGGAAGCCATGATCGGCTAAGCTGCTGCCTCAGTGCATGGCAAGTGACCCGGAGAACTGACTGGCACTGGGGACTGTGAGCCAAGGTGAAACAAGGTTGGAGACAGGTGAGCTGGGAGATGCCCATTACAAAGGCTGCAATGAACAAGAAGTGATGATGGTTTTGTCTGTTCTGTATTCTTCACAGCACAAGACACACAAACTTCTTGCTATTTCTACTGTAGAACACAGCTAACAAAGCACTTTCTAAACTGGTAGTGTGTGTGAACAGAAGCCTACATGCACGTATAGAAACCAGCATATTCAATAAGGAAGTTCATGAGCAATGCTGGTAAATAACATTGTGGGTGACAATAGAGCTCTGTGCAGGACAGGTCTGGGGGCGTCTGAACTCAAAACTAGGAACTGGTGAGTTTTGGGGAAGAGCTTACCTTCTGTTTGATGCAAGCATGCACTGACCTGGTTTACCAGCCCACTTGTTTCCCAAGACAGGCCTTTTTGAAGCAAAAAAGAATGGTTTAGTGAGACAAGGTAGCTGGCCAGAATAATACAACTCCAGCCTCCCACCAAGGACTTAGTGACTACTGTTGGAGGTGCTGTATTTTTCCACTTGCACAGAGATGCTGTGAGGCTCAAGGGCAAAAGCTGTTTGTTACTGTCTCTGTTCTGGAAGGTGCCATACTGTAATTGATTTACAATGCAAAAGCTGGGAGTAAAACATAGTATCGTTTGCCTGGGCAGCTAAGGATTGCAGGTAAAAAAAAAAAAAAGAACAGGGAAACCCATACACACACCAAAAAACCCCAATGAAAAGTATTTAGCCATCCAGTACTGAAAAACGGATACTATGGTAAGAACAGTGTAACAATCATGTACACTACATAATCTTACCTCCTATCTGTTGAACCAGTGGGCTTCAGACATTACCCTGTGGATAACTGGCTAGCTGAAAAGGGTCACATAGACATAGTCCAGCTGGCTGGACAAAAATGCACATCGCTCTCAGCTTACCTGAAGTAAAGCAAAAATACACTATCCTTGGCTGTTCTTGTTACGCAAGAACAGGAAGATCGCAGTGGGAAAAGAATGTTACAGGTGGGAACAGGTAACTACAGAAGAGAAACTAGGGGCAGGCTTGGTATTTAGGCAACTAACCAATAATGAGCTTAACTTCTGTAATATGTATGAGCTAACTATAACAAGGCATAAAAGGTGACTGTAAGGGACAATAATCGAAGACTGCTGATCACTCATATTGAGCAACTGTGTCTTCCCTCCGTCGCAACATTACCCGTTCTATTTGAAGCCTTTGGATTTATCTGTCATTCGTGATAACTCACTGCTTTGTAAAACATGACAGCAAGTGACTTGAAAAACACAGAATTAATTTCAGGTATTTTAGTCACTACTGGGTGGTTGGCAATGTCCTTTACATAAACTAGAGAAACAGCAGCAGTGATAGAAACATCCTGTTTGTAACTTAATCTTAATCTGCATTTTTATCTGTTTACGTAAGAACTAAAATTTGTGCAATCATGTCCAGAATGCTTTGCAGCACTGATTCTGTCTTTACTCTGTCTGATGAAAATTCTTCTGCAGAGCTGACTTGTTCTTTAGTGCCTCTCTTCTGTAGCATTTGCCAAAAGAGAAATACTTTCCATAACATGGTTTCCTTCTCAGAATTGCAGGATTGGGGTATAATAATGTTCATCCACTATAACTTCTTTCTCCACAGCCTAGAGATAAACCTGTAAAGAAGTGCTATTAAGAACTATTTCCATGTGAGGAAACAGCTCAAAATAACTATTCCATGCCAGCTGTCTTACGCTAACTCCTGTGTAGACACTTCTGCTTTTGGTTATAACAGCACAAATGAGTCACCATGAAATAAAGAGGGGTTTACTTTGCAAGGTAACTACTACAGCACAAAACTGTTAATGTGCATGTTTTCACATGCTGTTAATACTATTGTTCTTCCTCTTTCTCCCTTCCACTTAGGGATAATTACCTGCCATTTTGAAAAAGTAATAGTGTAAACAATACGTATTATGAGTATATTCATATTTCTTTGCTCAATCTTACAACACTGAAACCTTTTGGGTAATACACTTTGGAATTTCAACTAAGTTATATAAAGGTACTCACATTGTACTATTTTTTTTCCAAGAAGATGGAAAGTACTGGGGCAGGACAAGTATCGATACAGAACAGTTTTGGTTTTGAAGTGTCACCCAGGTTAGTCTAAGTGGCTTAGATAGTTTAGCTCCATTTTGAAGAGAGAATCCCTTAGGAGGCTGAAGATTGGTCTGTAGCTACATACTTCTACAGGCATCATTCATCACTTGCAAATACATTTTACCTAACACAGCTATACTAGCGGAGACCAAAGCCTCTGACATAGATACAATTGTGACAGCAGATATTATTCAGAGGCAGTTTTTGATCATTTTGGTGGCATTTTTTACTATAAAATGTTACTAATTAGACAGAAAGATCACTACTCCAAATTAATTTAATAAATACTGCAGTACTTGCGTGGCTGTTTGCAGTCTATCCGCCCTTGGAGTTCATTCTGCATTTGGGGGGCAGATGCCAATGGCTGTGCAGGCAGTTGTGCCTGATAAGGTAGTCGCTTTTAATGGTGGATTAATGATCCCTTCTCCTAATGAGAACTGTCAACAAACATTAGCATATTGAGATCTCATAAAATAATGTTTGCTTGTTCCAGCTCAGAAACTGGTAAGTGCTGGCAGTGTGGCAGGTGTCACACAATGCTGCTGTAGGCTGCCTCCAGCCAATTTCCACCAAGCTCAAATGAGCATGTTGTTCAAGCCTACATATATTTAGCAAACTTTAAAAGTCACAGCATATTTCTAAATGCAACAAATAATTTGAAAGCATACATAAATTGTCACTGCTGCTGAAGGAGATGATCTTGCCTTTCTTCCCACCCTCCCCATCTCCCCTGGATCTAACATAAGTCATCATGTGCCCACACACAACCCTGCAAGTTTCTGTCTCTTGTTCATGTTCAGATAGACAAGCTTAGTTTACCTTGTGCCTAGCCAAGCACTAGTGCTGGCACAAGTGTACCGGCAGGAGGAATGAGGAGGAGAAAAATGTCCATCTTTCCATTGAGATCTCTAGTGTCATTAAAAAAGTAAAAGATCAGTAAAAATGTAAATGCTGGGAGAAAATTACAGCTTTTCTGGTGTGCTGCTGGCCACAGGGGCTGGCCTCGGTACCCCATCACCGTCTCAAGTGTGGGCCAGCCCTGTGCAGGGTACAGTCATAATCTGCTAGAAGGGCAAACGGCAATATATCCAAGTATTGCCAGCTAAAACCAAGTCTTTGTGGCAGCTTCACTTGTAGTTTTTTTTCTGTTACCCTTCCTTTTGCGCGCTGCCGTTTCCTCTCCTGTTGCTCTGCCACTGCTGCAGCGCCGGTCTTGTCTGTGCCATGGTATGCTGTGAAGCAACACGCCAGCCTGCTGCTGAGGCTGCGCTCCCTGCCAGCATGCCACATCACGCGGTGCTGTGTGTCTGTGATGTAGAAAATTCTGTGTACACTAGTCATTGTTTTGCTGTTAGTGGTTAGTTGCAAAAGATGTGGAAGAGATCATAATCTGGAAAAATACATTGAAGTACTATTTCGGTTGCTAAAGTTGGCCCATGAGTCTGGTTGTTTTTTATATTTGTAAAAACTAACTGCCTTCTCAGTTGCTTTCAGTTTTATCTACGCCAAGTAGATTTCACATTTTGCATAAGAAACTCACATGGAGTTTCATAAAGGTATTTTATGAAGTCACCTGCAAGCATCATCTCCCTTGCTGAAACAGCTTAGACCAAACATCTGAGGTAAATTAAATACATCATGTGACAGATCATTCACTTCCATATCCTTCTTTTATAAAAGAAAAATTTGAGCATTTGTAAAATGTAAACACGTTTGCAAACAGTCTTTTCAGTGCTGATCTGAAATATTGGTAACAAGGTTTTTGATTGCATCATGTCCTCACGATACTGGGCTAGTAACAGCAGTAATTGTAATCACTAAACCTGTAATTGCAGCCTGTGATTGCAACTCTTTTGTCCTGGAGCACATCACATGTGTAGAAACTACTCCCTGTTCTTTAACTAATCTCCCGCAATAAGAATATTGCATTACTTTTGGTCTTAACAAGCAAACAAGCAGAAACCTTTAAGGATGATAGAAGTCCAAACTGTACCTGTCTTGCAATGTAACATTCAGTTTGTTCACTGTTCCCTCTATCAGAATGGTATATGCAACCAGCAGAGATAACCAGTGTGATTTATTCTTGGCCACAAGAATGCGCATCCAAAAAGGAGAAGTACCTCTCTCTCCTTAAGCCCAAGAGGATCTGGTCATTTGGAAAACATGACAATGCTGAGGGGAAATGTCAGGGCAACTTTACTAATGCCCATGTGCTTAGCAACATGTTGCCATTGTTTATTGGGCAGTTGCACAGAACAGATGTACAATAGATTCCATACGATCTGTTTTCCTGGTTCTGTAAACAATTTCCTAGACAAGTCTACATCAAATAGAGTAAAAGCCTAAGGTTACAGCAGTAGCACAGGAGATTCAGCTGATATTTTTTTTTAAAGAAGAAGAAAATAACACTGTCAGTCTGTAAAATGTGAGCATCTTGCAGTTTCATCTCTAGACTGCTTAAGAAAATTATTGACAGATGTGAAAGTGCACAGCAAGCCAGAAAAGCTGTCTTTCATGCAGTACAGTTGTCCTGGATTTATAGACCAAACCCTAAACTAGTATTAAATAATATATATTGCTATCTTCCACTCTACTGTAGAATAGACTGTAGTTTGTAGACTGAGTAAAGTGTGAATGGGGCGATTATGGAACCAGAAGTTCATCCTGTGTGGTAAGAGAGGAGAAAACAGTATGTGGCATGGAAAGAAAGGTGTATTTATGAGACACATATTTCCAGCAGAAGGAACTTTGAAAAAAATTATGCCTTAGACAGCAAAGTATACAGCACAGCAGATCATGTTCTCCTCTGTGCTAGCAAGTCCTGGCAAATGCATTAAGAGCAATGGTTCTGGATGCCACCTGGGCATGGATGGGACCTTTCTTGGATGCCTCCTGCTCACTGCCACAGGGCAAATCAGCCCTCTCTGTCTGTATCTTAACAGCACAGGTGTCCCAGACCTGCTGCTTTTATTAGGTACTGTTTCTTGTCCCTGTCTTCCACATTGAGAAACACTGTATCTGTCATGGCCATATCTTCAGTTTATATTTGTTTTTATGGGTAAGCCTGAATTGTTAAATGGATGCATATGAACAACAAAGATTATTTTTAGACAAAACTTTAGCAGTGAGGCATGATGTAATTATATTGTCCCCCAGAGTTACTTCTGCTGAAACATCTTGGGCTTTGTGATTCTGTTTTTGCTTTGCTTCTGATCATTTTGCTTACTCTGGCAATATACTTGCTAATCCTTCATCATCCCAACAATATCGTTAATGGTATCAGGCATTTAAGGAAGTTAAGTTGAAGTTCATGAATATGTTTCCCCTACAAAGAGTTGTTTACATAATAAAAAGTACTGTCAGGCAAAATATGCTTTTTCTCCCAGTAGTTAGCAAATCAGAGGGAGCAAAAATAAACTGCCTTATCTATTTTAGAAATCCCTCTGCTTTGCCAAGCAGTCAGTTTCCTTTTTAATAGCCTAATTTGAATGCTTTCCCAGACCCCAACCAAATTCTTTTCCTTAGACTGGACTGATTCTCTTTTCCCAAGAAGTTTTAACTTCTAAGGAAGATTTTGAACAAAGCTAAATAAGTTAAGTACATAGTTAAGTGGCCTAGCATGGTAAATAGTTGTGGTAGTGCAGATAATTTTGTATTACTGCAGCTCTACTGTCTGCTTGTTAGATAATGTAGTAGGCAAGATCAATGCCTAAAATAATTACGTCAGTAGAAACCTTGATGTAATGTAGACAAATGGCCCTACAATAGACTTCCTAGGGCAGTCCCCAGACAAAGACACAGCGTCTGTATTGTCTTTCATTTGCAACCTCAACCTGTCTTTTGGCAGTCTACAAAACCCCTCTGGCCTTGCAACAACTCACAACAGGGATCTTCTACAGGGATCTTCTGAAAAGAACACTGGGATTATTTCTCCCTGACGTTGTCTCTGCAAGGACAGCAACCGGTGCAGAAGTTAAATGGAGGGATGGGCTGTGCTTAGACACCTAAGCAGGGTGGCCTCTATGCAGGCACCCAATGTGTTCCTTCAAGCATGTAATGTAAGTAATTTTAGTCCGGCTGGGGGTGGGGTGGGGGGTGGGGATGTGGGAGACACAGAGGAGAGCAAGGCTATTTTATATAGCACTTGTAGGTGCCAGGCCATCAAAAACATTAAAAAATAACAGGGGCAGGGGGATATGTGGTTGTAAAGTAGGTCTCTGCTTCAGAAACACACAAGCTGTGAATGAAAGGTGTGTATTTGCATTTTATAGTGTTGTCTGGTAAGAGGGAGAATGGTCACTCATGCTGTTGGGCAGACACTCCCGTAAGGAGTGTGTCCTCAGGCAAATCAGAGCCAGCTTTGAAATGAGTGGGAGCAGTGAATCCCAAAGAGCCTACTGGCATCATTTTCTTTCCAAGACCCAACATCTGATTTTGTCCTGAACGAGTCATCTGACATAGTCTGAAAAGCCACTCTCTCAAACCAGCTTAAAACCACTATGAGACGTGCACGTGTAAGGAACAGGCTGTTGTGGAACTGTCACAGGCCCTGTCACCTGTGTATATTTGGGGAAGGCTGGCAGTGGCCCACATGCACCACCCTCCTGTTTGAATATAATACTATTAAGCCTTCCCTAATCTGTATCCCTTTTCAGCCCTCTGCCTCTGAGGAATCCCAGCCACTGTTCACCAGCAGCAGTGGGATCCTCCAAGAGGACTTTTGGCATTAAAAAAAAAAAAAAAAAAAAAAAAGGGTTGGGTCTTACTCAATGTTGTGAAATCCTGGGGAAAAGGTAACAAGGCTTTTAATAAGCTGGACAGAAGGAGAAAGAAGACTCACAGAAACTAATTTTGTTGAATATTGCTGGAGTTTTTAACAAATCACGATGAGAAGGCAAGTAGTGAGCTGTTACAGACAGTAAACTGAAGCATAACTGCATTCCTAAGAAAAGTTACTTTTGAAAAAAATGGAGATTTCACACCAGACTTCAGCAGGAAGGAGAATTTGCTAAAGAATTTTTTGACTGAACTTCAAATAATCATTCAGACACACTTCATCATATTCCTCATATTTGTCTTGATTACACTTACTTGTTTTCATACAGTAATGGAAATTAAGAATATGCAGTGTGGAAAAGACTGGTAGAAGATACAGACTAGCCTTTGTCAAGCTGTCTAGGTGTGTTAGATGAAATAAGGAAATTGGCTAGAAATAAAATGCTAGCGAGACAAGATGCAGCTACAGTAATTAGACTGTCCTCCAAAACAGGAGCTTGGAAAGCTGGAAGATATTCCAAAACAGAGTCTAGAGCAAAAACAGGGGAGTACTCACAACTACTAACAATGAAACATCTGAAACAATGAAGCATCTGAAACATCACGCAACAGTTGCAGAAAGATATAAACATTTTGCAAGAATTTGTTGTCAAGAGAAAAAGAATCAAAAGAAATAGTGTATCTTTATCCGTATATCTTTAATAGCAGAATAAAAGTGGCTGTGGACTCTGTGGAATACCAAGTAGCTGTCCAGGCACTCCTCATCCCAGAAGCATTCCTTTAGTCATGAGAGACACTCAAAGCACAGTGTAAACACCCTTTTACACTAGAGGTAATTAGCAAGAACAGAAGATCCTATTAATTATGGCATGTAAGAAAAAAGAATGACAGGTTCTGGCTGTAGTGCTTGAGGGTAATCAAATACATGACATTTATTTTAAGATGTTCTTAGTGGTAGAAGCAAATTAGAAACTCACAATATCCATAGGAAAGGAGAAATAAACAGACGTGCCTCCCAAAATACAACATACTTTTTCCCTCCCAGATGTTACCCTATGTTTCAATAATAAAGTGTAAACAGGGAAATAAAGATTGATGAGACATCTGATAATATTAATGCTTTCAGAAGTATTTGACAACTGTATTTGAAAATGATTGGCTTTTATACCTAAGAAATTTTCATAGATTATCCAGTCTTAGAAACAATGAGGAATAAATTTGCAGCAATTGCTGCAAAAGATGAAACATTGCAGGAGCTCAGTAAGGTCATTCCAGTCACGCAGCCAGGGAAGTACACGCTGAGCCCCTTATTACTAGCTCAATTCACAGATATATGTCATTGATGTCTACTTAAGGTAATAAAATTATGTCAGAACAGGTATTATAGCAGGCTTCAGAAAAATACGTGGAGGTCACATGGTATAACAAACCATAAAATAAAAGTCTGTAGAAAGAGAAAAATATATAAGAAGTATGAAACCTGTAAAAAACTGTGAAGTGGATGAATGCAGTTCTGAATGTGAGGAAGCCAAACCCTAAAGTACATTTTCTGGCAAAGGTGATGTTATAATGTTATGTCAATAGCCTGAAATTACACTATCAGAGACTCTAATAACAAATCATGTTACAGAACACCATAAATCTGTGTTTGTCAAACAAAATTGATGCGTCTACTAAGAGTTCATCATAAATAGCCAGGATTTTAAAGAAATAGTCAAGGATTAAAGAGTTAAATGAGAAACATAAATTCCCAGATATTACCCACTAAACTGTTTATTGGGAAATGCAATAAAGAGCAGATTTTCCAAAGTTTAGCCTTGACAAAGGATCCAAGCTTGGCTCTGCTGAACTTCAGAACAGTGCCTTAAAACACAGACAATCCCCAGGAGAGCTGTTAATTAACAAGAATCAGTAGCCAGAAATCTTACTTTAACCAAGACAGAAAAAAGCATCATTTTCCCCAATTAATTAAAACCATCATAAAAACACAAAGAACAGTAAAATGGCTGGGGTTCCAGGATGCTAAAGCCTCAGGATGGTATTTACATGCACAGTGGCATGTGGTATGATCAAAAGGCTATCATAACTGAGAAAACTGTTCACATCCCTGTGAAATGTAACCTTTTTAATTACAAGCTTTCAGGAAAAAGCTGCCATTTCCCCTTTTCTTTATCATTAGTGGGAGATATGAAAGAGGAACATATAACAGTGAAGTAAAGATGAAGTAAACAAGTGTAGAAATCTGTCTCTACCACCTCTCCCATTGAAAAAGGGCTCACCAGCTGCAGCAAGCAGGAGGGAGAAAGAAGTGCTCATTAGGGATCTGCTTCATCACTCTTGAAAGGGTTCCTAAGCACGTTCAAGATATTTGATATTGAAAGTGCTTGTATTATAAAATGGCAAGGTTAAATATTTTTCTGTTAATGTCAAGGATAGGCTCACCATCATGAAGAGCAAGCAAGGACTAGGTCAAGGGACCATGGTGCCAGAGGATAATCCAGGTGAGGAGGGAGCTTGGGACGTGCCTGGTACAAGGCGTTGCTCCCAGCAGGGTCAGCCATGGGGGTCAGGCCAGGCTGCTCAGGGAGGGAGGGAGCCTGCACAGCCCCTGGGCAGCCTGTGCCACTGCCCGCCTACCCTGTCCCGCAGAAAGGTTTCCTTACAGCTGTCCCTCATGGCGCCTTTCTGAGAGATCCCAAGCTCCCTGACGGCCCCTCATAGGCACTGGTGGCTCCTGGCAGGTGCTCCCAAGCCCCGCTTTGTGCAAGCTGAACCAGCCCTGCTGCTCCAGCCTCGGCTCACAGTGCTGGAGCAGGCTGGGAAGTGTGTCCTCCATATGTCGCACCCGTGGAGCCTCTCCCAGCTGCTGCATTGTGCTCAGTCACATTTGAACTGTGAGTCTGGCTATGGGTCTGCTCCTTTAAAAAGCTTGAAACATCCCCATATTCACCTTGTAAATGCTGAAAGTTTTGTGGAAAAAAGAAAATCCAAAGGATAAAAGTAATATAGAAGGCTGTATTTTTCCATAGTGTTAATTCTGTGCGTATATAGACTTGTGTTTTTCAGGACTTGGAGGCATCTTGCTAAACAGACCTAAAATAATCACACTCTATCATTTCCTATGACAAGTATGATCTGGAGCACAGAGGTGTTCCAAGTCCCATGCTACAACACTGCAGCTCACAGAGTACTGAGAACCGCTGTGAGATAATAGGAAAAGATGGCTTGATGCTCTTCCACTGAGATCAGTAAAAAAAATCAGCATGCACTTCAGTGATGAGTGGGAAGTAGGCTGGAAGGAATAAACCTTCTGCACATTCAAGGCCAGCTAAGATGACATCTACATGGAAAAAAGATCACAACAGCAACAGCACTGTGTCTATGCAATGCTGAAAGAAAAGCCAATTAACATCCAAACAATACAAATACTGGAATTAGTGCATCTTGTGGCTGGACAGTATTATGCAAAGCTGCACATTTTAGTTTTCTGTCGTTTGAGCTGCATCTGACACCAATTTTGCTGTTGTGTATTTGTGTGATCATGTGCAGCAAAGGTCTTTGTTATGGTGCTGCCACCTAAAGTTATGAAACAGAGAAAGAAAGGGAAGACAGCTGTAGTATGTCAATTTTGTATACCCTTCTCAGGTGTAAAATTAGTAAAACAACCTCTATATTAAAAAGTCTGTGTTGATATGAACAAAGGTGACAAATTCATAGGTAGCTTGTGACAAGGTGACAAATGTATAGGTTTATCTTCAGATTACCTTGATTGTACCCAGCTTGTTTACCAGAGTGCAACAGAAATTGTGTTGGTGTGATATGTGTACTGCAAAGTCAGAAAGGTGTACAAACAAGTACATTAAGTTATTGCAAAGATGCATTTACACCACCTGCAGGTGCTCAGTGTGTGCGCTGCACTGCATAAACTCCTTTCTGTACAGGTAGAGAAGTATAGGCAGTTTTTAATGGAGAGTAGCTAATGGTAAAATAATCTAGTTTGTATCAATCTGTGTATCACCTGATTTGTCCCATGCCCACAGCCCATTTGTAAGGATATTGAAAGTGGCAGCAAAGGGACTTGTGCATGAGCCTGGACAGATGTGACAGGTTTATGCTGCTGACCGCTGCTGCAGTGACCTGTCAGCAAAGCACTGGAAGGTATGTTTAAAAAAACCTTGTATCTCAATAATGGCACCTGTGAATAAATTTAGTGTCCCAACCATCTTAGGCCAAGAGGTCACATATTTCACTTAACAGTGGTAATGGAAAAGACGGGGCACACTTCTCTTTTTACTCAGTTAATTTATTCCTGTCACTGTACCTTGTGACAGTCTCCTCTGGGGGCTATTTCCAAATAGTTGCAATAGATGGGCACAAACACCATCTTTAGAGGCACTAGTGACCTTCTCACCCCACTCCATTGGTGGGTTCCCAGGCATATTGCCTGGTAAGGTCTTTCACCAATATTTATATACTAAAATATTCTTCAATTTCACACCCCAAGTTCAATGTCACTTTTCTGATTTACATAAAAAAGGATCATGTTCTTATTTTGTATATATTTAATATCCATGAAAGAGTTTGGAAAATTCCCAGATCATCTCTGAGTTCCTTCCTCTCATCAGTAAATAAAATCCGCATGAGTGAAAATCGGATCACTTGCCTTAGGAAGGAATGTAATTATTTCTAGACATTTTTCTCATTAAATTTCTCCCAAACTGATAAAATTAGCAGCTGATACACTTAATGCATGATTTGCATTGTGCTTTAATTTCCATTCTCCTTCCTGTCATCTGACCAGTGGGCAATATACAATAGTGCAGCAAGTCTGCTCAGTTTTCATTCTTTTATGAAACTTTAAATTTCTTGTAATTAATTTATTTTATTTAATATTATGCAAAGTGGCTTTATAATGATTACTATTTCCCAAAGCTAAAATGCATTTGTGTTCTTTATGCAGTGCATCTTCATAAAAAATAATGCAGTGATAGCATATAAGTTGAAACCCCATAAATTCAAAACTTTCATGACTAAAATCAGTTTAGAATTAACATGTAAGTTACGGAATATGAAATCTAAACACTTCATGTTTTCCCCCAGAAATATCTATATCCTTTGGTAAAATGGGTACATTGCTTTGTTAAAGAGTTCTAGTTTTTTGGTTGATTTTTTTAGGGTTTTTTTTGAGGCCTCTTTTGCTTATGGTTTTGTAAGTTGTAGAAGACAACAGTTTTAAACTGTTTAAACAAGCAGTACTGAAACCAAGACAATATACTTCACTGGCACTTCCCTGACAGTTATTTTTACTTACATGTATATCAACCATTCAATGGAAAATGACAGCTGTCACAGTAAATTTCACCTAGCTATGACAAAAACCAAATTGGTGATTTTAATGGGTTTTACATCTTGTTTTGCATTTTAATGTTGCCTCTTATATAGCACATTAAAATAATGAAATATTGATTTGTCAAATAGTCATTTGGTGTTAATGCACAAACCGTAATCCTACATCTAGGAAAAAAAATCACTTTATATTAGACAGTACCTCTTATGTAGTATGAAAACACTGTGAATTTTTAGAATGGTAAAAATCTTGTAAACCAAAGAGTAATGAGCTCTTGGTTGAATCATCGAGCAGTAGAATAATTAAAAGATTTGTATCTTGTCATATTTCCAGTAATCACTGCTGATTGCTATGCATTCTGAAAATGTGCCAGGTAGCATGCATTAGTGATGATTCATACCCTCTGTCTCTTACACAAAAACATCCACATATCTGTATGGTTCAAGCAGATTTTGTGTTTTTAAATCACTGCCTGAAAACTGGGCAGAGTAAACTGCTTACAAAAAAATACACTCAACGTGGAAGAAAAGACTGGAACAGCCTTGCCTGGATCTCAGTCTGTATTTACAAAGTCATTTAGTGTATCAAAGCAGAGTAAGATACCAGCTTCTTGATGGTGGTGTATTTCATTTCTCTCTTACTTCCTCTTTGTTTGGTTCCTTCTGAGGCGTATGCTTCTGGTACAACAGGGATCCCTTCCTTCACACAAAATCCTATTACTTGCTCTGTAGGGGTAGAACAACACTGTTGAAAATACATCTTCCAGATTTTGTATGTGTCGTGCCTCACACAGTATTTCCCCATTGCTCAATCAAATCCTACAGGGCTATTGCAAGACAAGCAATAAACAGTAATAACGAAGGCCCAGGCAAATATAATACTGCCAGTGTCCTTCTCACCCACCATCCATATATGAGAGGAAAACCTTTCCTGCTGTCACACCTGCACAAGCTACCACACAGACAGCTGCTTCTGCCTCTGGCGCTTGCCCCAGTAAGCATGACAGTGTGTTTTCCCCCTTCCAGTGATGCTGTTGCTGCCTGCTCCACCAAATAGCTATTGATGTGTGCTTATCAGCAACATCAAATAGCCCTTTATCTTATCAAAATACCTGAGATAATTCTCTGCCATAGTTTTTCTGTAGTCATTTTTTCCCCTCATATATTAATTTAAATGCACTTTTCCAATTCCACTTGCTAAGAGGAGCTAGGACATACAAAGAAATACTGGCATTATCTGTGCCAACTCTCATCTGTGAAATCAAGTGTTTTATTCAGCAAAAGTTTCCTGATGAGTCTCTGCAATAAAATACTAAAATCCACGTACAAATAAATAATGTTATGCTACAAGAAGAATCAAACTTTAAATGAAAAACTGTGATATTTCTTAGAGCGGCTCTGTTACACATGATTTCTGCAATCAGACTTTCATTCTAAGCACATTGGAGGGTTGAGCACCCTTAACTTTCACTAGAAACTCATTGAATATAACAGGATTAAAGCCTAAATGCTTTAAAAAGCTCCTGGTACTATTCATTTGCTCAGACAGGGATTAAAACTACTGCAGGCAGTAGCAAAGTGGTAAATATTGACTCAGCTGTAAATAAAATTAGTCCATTGAGGTGGAGTGTACAATATGTGGTGGAGGAAGAGTCACGAGAAAACATTGTTGCTCTTGGGCAGATTAAAAGGTTTACACTGAAAAACCACATGCTGTTTCAGGAAAGTCGCACATAAAACACAGCGACACTTTACACTTACAAAAAAATTTGAACAAGCGAATCGCATGGGTATTTTTTTAATATAATTAGTTTAAAATTTATTTTATTTAGTTGCAAAACAGATTGTCTGGCACTGATTGACAACCCACCACCCTTTAATGTCTTAAAATGTGCATGTGTAAATTTTAGATCCTGTCAAAACTATTTAAAAAATCCTACAATGTTATTTATAAAATGGAGGATGTTTCAATACTATTTTTCCTACAAAAACACAAACACTTTATTACCAGTTGAAGAAAAACAGATGACATACAGGCGATCAAGTGATGAGAAAGCAGGTTTAATAGCTCTTTTCAAGCATTGTTAAGTGTGGTTAGTTCCACTCAAAATCAGTAACTGCAATGCCATTTTCTACCCAGCATATAACAGTCAACTATGCATCTACTACCAGGCCGAAATGTTACTGTTTTATTAGTCTGAGAAACATTACTAAAAAAAAATAAATAAAAAAATGTTTCTACAGAGCTATGAATATGCCATCAAATGATGGAAGGAATTTGCAGTAACACAAAGATGAGGTCTCCTTCATTGAGTTGCCTTTTCTTTCTCTTCTCTATTTTGGTGGATAAAACCAATATAAAGAAGGTAATACTAATATTAAAAAAGCAGGTATGCCTAACTAGTCAGGCACCCTGCTTATGTGTATATGAATGCCTGAGCCAAGGAACATGGCTCCATTACTGAAATGTAGCAAGCAGCAAAAGAAACAATGCAGGAGCTTTCACTGCATACCACTAAAACTGCTGGCAAAAGAACAGAGGCTCCCTCATGAAATGGCTGTGAGATAACAGGGGCAGTATGCATTTGAGGGGAAAATAGTTTTCTGTTTGAGGTATACTGCAACAGAAGAGAACAACAGCCTGGTGTGTTTCATAATTTCCTTTCCCAATACTCGAATGGGCATCTGCCCATAGGATAAGAATCAGTCCTCTGTCACAAACTCACGCCATCCTCCTATGAGGTTCAAACTTAAACGTCAAGAACTTTAAGAGGTAAAAGGTTGAAAAAAGTAGCATAAAATCACCTTCTTTTGTCAGGCTAGCCCCTGAGCATCTTAAGCCATTTTAAAGGCCTAAATGTAAGCATCCATATGCAATAGATTTCTGTTTTGATATGCTGATACTGAATTTGGAAACATATACATCCAAACACTTGATATAAACATGAAAAGAACTCTAAAGCGATTGCATTATACCTCAGGTACATCTGTTAGGGACACCTGTAAAGGGTGCCACCCCTCTAAATATGATATGGAAAACATATGTGAAAGTTCAAAATATATGATGTAATATTCTTTAGTAGAATAGATTGGCAGTATGAATAGAATATTCATTACATGTGTGGAGTCTATGTATTTATTTACATATAATTTAACATTTCAGAGTAAACTATAAAATAAATATTTGGCAATATACTCACCGTGAAATTGACAGTATCTCAGAGGAGAATATACTCACTGAATAATTTAGGGTTTATATAAAAAGGACAAATACATTCTGGTAAATAGTACTGCATAATGCATATTTCAATAGCCTTTCATGTGAATTACAAGTAACAGACTATACATGAGCAGCCTAATCAGAGTTCAGTGCCAGCAGGTGAGTTGTCAGAGGAACTTCTCCAAGGCCAGATGGAGTCTCTCAGGTTTACACAAAGAACCTACCAATGAAAAGGGCATCTCTGTATGGGTGGAGAAAGCCTGGCTCAGTCATTTCCAGCATACTGACTATCGCACCGTGGCACAAAAAGTACCCTATGCACAATGAGACTGATCACATTTGAAAACTGACTGGTGCATCTGGAAATTGGCATGGTTCAGCATCTGCAGTAAGGCAGGACTACTACATACCATGCAAGTTCACTCTCAACCACATGCCAGAGTCCACCAACAGGTATTTTGCACAGCAGCTCCGTGCCAAAGCAGCCTGCTTGGCTCTCATAGCCCTGCTGCGGTGCAGCCTTGTGGCCTGGCAGCAGCTTGCTGGGGAAGTGATGGGGGGATCCATGAGAAACCCCAGGGCAACCCCGCCACCCATGCTTGAAAGGCAGAGTCCAGCTCAGCATCATCAGGTGTTAGTGATCACTGATCCTTTATAAATACAGGGAAAGAGCAGACAGTTTGTGTATTATCCACCAGCCTTTCATGTTTTTCTTCAAACATAGCTTTAATCTCAGCCAGTGAATTGAATGTAAAACTGAAGATGAATGGCAATTTTAAAAGCTTGTTGGTTGTTAACTGCTAATTTGAAATCCTGAAGGATCTAATAATGGTTGGCTTTTACCTTGAAACAGCTACTGAAGATACTGGGAGCTTGTAAAACAGAAGTATCAGGAAAAGCCAAATAAAAGATGAACTGAAGAAATCAAAACATAATCTCTTGTAAGAAACCATACCAGTCAGCATATATGTCCTTCACAAAGTAAACGTTATAACACATGCAGTGAAAGAGAATGTGCTGCACAGGACATATTAAGAGATGTGACAGCAACATGAGCTGTTAACAAAATGTCTTTCACCACATGACAACAGTGGAAAAAAAAGAAGCAAATATCACTCTAACCTACAGGCTACAGATACAAGCCACTAGGTACAGAAGACATGAACAAAGCAAGCTTTTTGCAAAGAAAGGTTTTGCAAAGCAGTTAACTGTTTAGGAGTACTACTAAATGTTAGTGTTTATGTATTTATGCATTTCATGCTTTCCCAAGAGGTCATGCTGTGCTTTGACTCTTTTTACACTGCTAAAATTTACAAAAGCTCAAAAAGAAAATCAAGTGCTTCCTCAAGTTATTCTCAATGTGGGCACAGAGGGGGATTTCCAGATCTTGGGGAGATCAACAGGGTTTTTTGTTCTTGACCTCACCAAGGTCAGACTGTTGTCTTGGGTATTCACAAACCAAAGAAACCCTGCAGTAAGATCAAGGGCAGCAAAGACAAGGTCGAAGAGTATATGAGACAGAATAGTTGTTCCCAGCAGTAGTACATTGTTTTCAGACTAAGTAAGTTAAAATGTGCTAAACTGGGGGGGGGGGGGGGTGCGAAATTTGAGGGGGGCACTGCTGGGGGACGGCAGGGGGATTCCCTGCCTCTTGTTTATTATTACAAAATCAGGGAAGAAAATAAAATTTTCTAGTACTGTAGACAAACTATAAACATGCCACTTAAAATGCCAGCTTCTTTCAAAGCTGCCTGTGTATCCTTGACATAAGTGAGCTCACTGCTGTTAATGAGTGACTCATGGATGTTTGTTGTACAGAAAGAACACAAAGTATGTCATTGTACTTGTGCAAGTGAAATAATTTACAAATATACATCGATTTTCTACTGCACTACACTGAATAATATTGTTAATATGGATTTGCTTTGCAGAGGTGAAATTCTGAATTTAGGAGAGACTTGTGGGAGTATGATTTAAGATTAGACTTTCCTTGGACATTATTAGGGAAATACAAACAGAATTTACTGATAAAAAAATAGTATGTATATACCTGATACTGCTTTTTGAAGTATTCAAAGGCATCATTGTTATTGAAAAAGTAATGCTTTGGTCAATAACCAAAAAGCAGTAAATCATTCACTTCCAAGCATGCACAAATGCTGAAATTCTGGCAGATTTTCAGAGCAGCCACAGCCACTCTATGTTAAAATATTGGGAAGTGATAGTTTTTCCTGTCTTCTGCTATTCTGGTATTGAGAATATTTTGTATAGTGCCCCTTTAAAAAGCCAAATGCAAGGACTGAATGAGCATGTTAAGCAGCAGTTGTGAATGACAGGAGGCAGCAGCTTGTGAGAATTACAGCTCCTGGAGGACTCAAAGAAGATTTACTGAGGTTAGGAGGCTAAACAACGGAAAGGAGCTTGTGATGGATGGTATTTTGTAATCCTGTTGGGCAAACTCATAGATACTTCTGAGTGGGAGGTGAAACAAAGGGCTTTTTGGAAAAAAATGTTTACTGAGAAGGTAAGGAAAATATGCAAAATGAACAAAAAGCACACGAAACATTTTTGTGGTGGTTATGAGCTTTCTGAGATTTTTTTTCTTTTTACCTTCCAATAACTGTCAGGTTTTGAAATTCCCAGCAAAACCAACCTCTGTGGTTTTGTCAACAAGACAGTGTATAAATATACCTTTAATCATACTGTATCATTTTAAGCTTTTTTTAAAAAATGCCTGCAGGCTGAAATTGCACAGGCCAGATTTTGATTGTATCAGTGTCCAACAGCGTATTCACTTTGATATTATAATAACATGTACAATGCATAATTTGTCTCTGACTGAATTCACATATGTTGCAAGAGAAGCGAGAAGGACATGTGCCCAAACCAAACTGAAGGACATGTGCCCAAACCCCACTTCTGGTGGCTGCCCTTAAGAGGCACAGCAGCAGTGTCGGGAATCAGCAGCAAGGAGAGGTCCTGCAATACAGCTCACTGCCGGCATATCATTACATAGGCTCTCACTCTATCCACAGAGGAGAAGATAAAAAGTACTGTCCCTTCTGTTATGAACTAAGCCAAACATATTAATCTGAATAGTCACAAAAGTCAAATTTAGTTAGCAAGGAAAGGAGAACTTCCGTATTTCCTTACCATATCAGCAGGTTAGGGTGTGTCAGTTGTAAACATACCATATTGTGTTGTAATTAGATACAGATTAAAAAGCAGTTATCGTTAAAACTCTTCCTTTCATTATTTTACTGGGTGTCCAGAGATTCCCCTTCTTCCTGAATTCATCTTCCTTAGGCTAGGGTCTCGGATTGCTTTCTAATGTTACCCTATCTTGTCATACTGCAAATCCCGTGTGCTTTATACCTGTGGAGTGAATAAGGCTTGAAGAACCAATACAGTTCTGCAGGATCTCTGACCTTTTCTGTCCAGCATATTCTCGAGCAGTCCCTGTGGGAAGAAGTATCAGCTGGCTGCAGCCAAAGCCAGAGCAGTTCACAGTCTCAGCCCAGAAGCAGACAGCTGTCCTGAAAATCACAGCTAAGGGCCTCTTACTGTTTTCTTTCATAATTCACTTTCTTCCTCAGAACCCAATGAAAACATTTTTTGTTAACTTAAAAATCAACTGAAGATGCTTTATGAGATTCTGCAGCTGACAGAAGGATAAGATCAGTGATCAGCACTCCTGGCAAGGGTAAGATCACTATTCATTGATAGGATAATTTGATAAGCTTTTTGATCCTTTGCAAATCAAAAGTGGTTAGGGTGCTAGCAGTTTATAACCATCATGAGAAAACCATGGCTCTTTGAAGGAATGCCTTTACACACACAGTGCCGAATCTGATGGATATTTCTCACATCAGAAGGCTTTAGAAAATAGGAGGAATCTTTCATTTGCATGAATTACTGCAGCTATCGATGTTATGGTGAGATGCTTTCAATCTCACCATGATACTTTTCAAAGGATGTGAGGCTTATATTTACTAAAATGATGCGTGAGACACCATGTCCGAAATGGTATGAGCTTGACCTTGCTTACACAAGGACTAGGCAAGTAAAATGGAGAAAACGCATTGCCACATACAGATATGTACTATCACCTCCTAAATACTGTGAGATGTGACACACAAAGTTATGCCTATACATCATGAAATGATTTTGATTTTACACTCTTTCTTGGAACAGCTGGCAGGCAGAAGGAGGCTCTAATATTCAATACTGGGATAATTTAAGAATGAAAATCAATGTGGGAGCTGTGATTTACAAGAGAAAACACAAGTAATGCTAAAGTTTCTGTGAGAAATTGATGGAATACTAAAAACTAGTTGCAGTGGAAACAAATACTGATAAAAAGGCGTGAAGTACTTTCAGTATAGCAGAGAAAATGGCCATGCCTTCTCACAGCTGGGAGACATCTCAATCTTTCAGCGCATTTAGACACAAATTGCTACTTAAATGGTGAGGTGCCCTGGTAAGATGGATCAGAAGACGTTCCTGTCATCCGAACATGCAGGTTACATATACTGCCTGTCACACTTGGGCCTGACCTGACCTTATCTAATCTCGTCGGACCAAACAGGCCTCTACTATTCCCCTGCTTAAGTTGCGTGTAAAGCGATACCCATCCTAGATAGCTCTCATTTTCCTTTTTCTCGTGTTATGAGAAAGGTAAAAAATCCAGTTGCCTGCAGCTGGCCTGCTGTCCCAGGAAGGCCTCATCTTCATTTCCCAAACCTCAGGGAACTGCAGCTCCCACCACCAGATGCTGCCTCTCGTAACGGCCCGTGGAAAGGCTGCAGGTGAGTCCCTCCACCTGTGAAAATGCATGGACTACAAGCGGGCGTATTTGGGGCTACCGCCTCCTGGGAGGGCTACCGACCCCTGGGTCGCTCCAGCGAGGCGGGAGGAGGCGCGGCTGGCTCTGACAAGTTCTGAGCCCCCCTCCTTCAGCCCACGCGCCACATCGACCCCCGTGCCACCCAACCCAGGCAGCGTCTCCCAAGGCTGTTTGAGCAAGCACATTAAAGCCGTCACCGCGCCACGCCGCCCCGCTGCCCGTCCTACCGGCCGCCAGCACTGCCGGAAAGCCCGAGACCCCACGCCGGGCAACAGCCCCGCCGCCCCCCGCCTGCCCTGAGAAGCGGCACCGCCTCCGCCCCACCCCCCGCGGCCCGGGCCGGCCGCGCATGCGCAGGCAGCGCCGGTCCCTGTCGCCCCGCTCCCGTGGCGGCGCGTGCGGCAGGCGCGCATGTGCGACGCTCGTGCCGTAGCCCGGTGTGCGGCGGCGGCTCCGCCGGGGCGTGCTCTCGCGAGAGCAGGCGCGGCGGCAGGGGGCAGGCGGGCGACGCGGCCGGTGGAAGGAGGCGCTGCGCTCCGCGCCCCGCCCGCCCGGCGAGGCTCCGCCCCTCAGTATGTGTCACCACCTCCTCCGCCGCCCGCGGAACGAGCGGCGGCCCAGCGGTGGGGGCCGGCGGCCCGACTGCGCCCTTGTCGCCATGAACCTGCATCAGGTGCTGACGGGGGCCGTGAACCCCGGGGACAACTGCTTTTCCGTGGGGAACCTGCACGACCAGCCCTTCACGGTGAGGCCTCCGCCGGGGCCCGGGCGCCTCCGCCGGGGCCGCGCCTCTAGCGCCGCGCTCCCTCGGCGCCGACAGCGGCTGTGTCAGGCGCGGCGGCGGCTGCCGGCCCGTGGAGCGGGGCGGCTCGCCCCCAGTGACGGCAGCGGCCGGCAGCGGCAGCGCCCGCCGCCGAGGGAGGGCTTCCCCAAGGGCCTGCAGCACACCTGCCCGCCACCAGCCCGCCGCCGGCGGCGGGGCAGGCGCGCAAAACTTTGCCGGCGCGGCGGCGGCGGCTGCCGAGCTGAGGGGCGCGGGCAGCGCCGGGGGGCGGGGCGGGGGGCGCGGGGCGGGCGCGCACACACATGCCGCTCCGGCGGCGCTGGCTGACGCGGGAACATGGTGGCTTGGCGGAGAGGTTACATAAACGCAGCCGGTACGTGCGCCGTTCTGTGGCGGGGGGTTCTGGCGCTCGGTGTCAGGCGGGTGGTAGTTGGAACCCTCACTGGTCACAGCTGAAGCAGATCTTGAAACACGGTGCCCCAGCGTTGAGGTTCTAAAACCATTTTCGAACTGCCCGTCGATGTTTATGCTTGGCGTGGAGGAAGAGCACCCGCAGTATTTAGCGAACGTCAAAGCCCTTTATTAGTGTTTATTTTCTTCCCTTTCACTTCTGTTTTGTAAACCGACTTCTGTTGTGTTTTTCATCCCACCCTCCCTCCGAAGTATACCTTTCCCACCTTCCGTTTTGGGCTGAAGAGGACTGAAATAAAACACAGCAAAGTTTATCGGTGCACTACATCTAAGTATTTTTAACCTTACTTTTTACGGCTGCCCCTAATTGTTGCATAGTGTGGTTTTGGGTTTGTAGGGGAACGACAGACAGAAGTGCAAGAATTCAGAAGCTTACCTTTTCCTGTCCTGTCTGGTGTACTCGGTTAAATCCAGCTGGGTCCTTGCAGCTTTGCTCTGCGGAGCGGTGCAGTGTGAGCGCGGGGAAGGTGAGGTAGGGTCAGCGCTCGGGGCAGGGCACTCGAGAGCTGCTTTCCCAGAGTTAGGCTGTCTTTGCAACGTCTGTTTATCTGCAGCCTTGTCGGGTGATGTGCTTGCTTCCGAAAGATGAATGCTGTAAATAAGTTTGTGTTGGAAGATTTCTGCAGCAGCTGGGACTTCAAATTCCAGCTGTGGCCAACTTCTTGATTTTGCATATCCAGAAATGTTAAAGACCCATCACTGTTGGGAAACCATTTAGTAAGCGACGAGGAGATGGGCTTTGCAGTGAAGTACTAGTAAGCTCTCAAAGTATGTTCTTGTTAGGTCTCCCATTTTGATACAATTCTTTTTCAAGGGAAATTGAAGTGTCCTCTCTCTCTGTTATGGCATAACTTTTTATCAAAGGTGTTAAAGAGGTCCCCAATGGATAAGAAGAGTCTCTATTTGAAGAGAAAGGGCCTGCAGTTCTCAGAAACAGTTGCTGTGGTCTCTTTTTTTACAAGCCCTATTTTGACATAAATATAGTAACAATGTTTCATATAGACACATTCATCATCCTTTGTCCTTTTCCCGAGAAGGTCATTAATAGATTTCTTTTCCTCAGCTTTAAAACCACTAACAAAAATATCCTTAACTGCTTCAGGTTTTTTTGAATGTTGCTGTTACTCATTTTATAATGCTGAGCTCATGAGATGGCTCAGAAGGATTAAGAAGTGAAATATACTGAAGCTAACTTCTGCCTTTTTGGAAATAAATGGTGAGCTTAATCTTTAGAAGATCTGACAAGAAAAATGGACTGTTGTTTCCTCATATCTGAAGTTAGGATGTAAGCATTAATACTGTTGAATGATATGTTTGAAATGGAGAAAAAAAATGTCTCGGCAAACACCTATGCTTCCAGTTTTTGTAGCTGAGAACTCGTAGGAAGTTGGCATTTCAGGGTTATGTACTGTACAGGTAGGATGAGTTAGCTTTGTCTGACAAGAACTTGATCTGTAATATCTTGATATTTTTGGATACTGTATGATTCACAATATTGTCTGATACGCTGTACTGGATATTTAAGGGGAAAAGTTTAAAAATATTACCATTTTAGGCCAGAAATAACAAGTGCTATTGTTATAAAGTGTTCCTAAGTGCTGAAAAATTAGAAGCAAAACTAATAAAAAGTGTGCATACCCACTAAACTGGTATGCATCTTCTGAGTTTGTGAAGTTCTGGTTTAAGGTGGTATTTGAGATACTTGTCCTAATGGCATGCAGGTTTGTTGTTCGGGCCTTCTTTTTTGTATGATGTGAAGTGTCAAGTGGAGCATGAGCCTCCTTGAAGGGAGCACTGATGAAGAGGGTTTGGCATACCTTTTATTTATATATAGGAAAAGGCTCATAACCATCAAGACATCATAAGAAGCATGCCTGTTTATCTGCTGAGAGCAGGCTTTAGTAACGTATGGCACACTAAATGAGTGAGAACTCAGCCCTCAAAAGTCACACTTCAACTGTTTACTCTGTGTGCTTCTCCTGAAATAGATATTTTTTTTTTTATTTTCCCTGTACTTGTTCACAGGGGAATACATCCTTTGCTTTCTCATGTTGGTTTTCTGCTCAAATATTCCAGATCTGAAAACATTTGTTTAGTAAGTTTATGGAGTTCATCACATGGGATACTACTGTACTAGTTATTACTTAAGTTGTATTTAAGGTATTGGGTAACCAGCACTGATACCACTTTTGTGATTGCTTCGCTTTGTGCATTTTTGTTTATTCAGTTCTGCTTTTGTCATATAATATTTTTTCTTTTTGTTTGTTTTTTTTCCCAAAGTATCAGAAGGGGGTGGGGGTGGTGGAAATCACTGTAAGCAATAGCGACTTTACAACCACAAGTCCCAAGACTGGTAATGGAAGTGACAAAAGAGTGATTTGATTGTTTGTAGGGGTAAAAATTTGGAAAACAAATATAAATTGCATGGTTTATTTCAGTGCAACCAGAATATTTTCTGTGCAGACTACCTCTCTGTGTGTGATCAAACTCATCCTGGACTTTGTATGATTGATAAAACTGTGAAGTTCAAATGTTAAGTTGAAAAGCACTTGCAAAATGTGGTTTTTGGATAGCTTGGTCAAATTTTCCAAAGTTTGTGGGTTGTGATACAAAGATTTCCAGCTTAGTAAAATTTTTTTTTGATAAATAAAAATAGATTCTGTGGCTCAGTAAAATTACTTGTCTGTTTAGAAAATATTTAACATTTTCTTTATAGAAGATATATATATATATATAGAACTCCATGCAAATCTATAGTCAAGAAAATAAACTTAAGAGTCACTTAACTCAAGAAGTTACACTATTTATACCTGCTTCTTGGGAAAAAGGGAAGGAAACCTTTTTGATACTTCATCCCTCATGTTCTATTAACCTATTCTGATCTTAAGAAATGGATTTAACTGAATAACATCAAGAACAATAAAGGTAAAACCTCTTTACACTTCAATGAAAAATGCAGTTTGTGAAACTCAAATGCAAGTGCGAGACTGACCAGTTTGCCACTTGCAGGAGTAGATTAGTTCCAGTACTTTTGATAGATTAGAAAGTTGTTGTTTTTCCAAACACGAGGAAAGCATGATTTAAGTGTTTCTTAAAATTATATAATCTTCTCGATTAAATTTTTTTTTTTTAAATAAGCTGTTTACATGTAATACATGGATTGGTGTAAGTTTTGACACAAGGGGGTGGGGAGAGACCATGCTAAAAAAAATAGTGCAAGTTTATATCTGCATGGGTGAGATTTTTTTTTGTAATAGAGCAATTCAGTGAGGTACCATGTGTTTCATGGGGACTGTACTTTTTCATTTTGACCGCTCCGTGCAAAGGAGAAAAGTACAGATATTATTGGAGCATCACCTGCTTGACAGATATATTTGCCTTTCTGTTTTCTCTTTTCATAAGAATGATCTTTGTTGTACATTTTTTTTTAGAAGAGGAACTGATGAGGAGATGGGGGAAACAATAAGAGAAGTGAGACACAAGTAGATACTCTTCTCCTGCCTGTGCCTATTTGTGTTGCGTATAAGCAGTATTTAGTCCTTGCAGACTGAGAATGTATTGTTTATGTGCTCAGTCCAGTGGAAGAAACAGGTACCTGATGTAATTTGTAAAGATGAATTTTTCTGTATTTTTTGCGAATAAGTTTTTGTTCATAGTTTACAATGCTTTTCTTTGGACTAGGTGTTTTTTTTTTTTTTTTTTTTAACTGGGAAATGAATTTTCCCTGAGGTGTAATGGTTGTAAAGGTCGTAAAAACAGCTATTGTAAACTTCCACTTTGAAACATTTGATAGAATTATTATTCAGCTGTTACAGAATTTAGAGAAAATATTTTTAATCTTTCAATTTGATTGTGATCCCTGGCACCCTGACCTTTGGGACTTGCTTAATTTCATTTGCAAGGGACAAAAGAACCCTTGAGATCCATCAGTGATAAAAATGGCCTTGATGTGGCTTGAGAATTACTTCCAATACAGTAAATGAATCAGTGGCAAAACAAAAAAAGCAAAGTTAAATGTGGGTTCTTGTACCACTGAGCTTCCAGTGTAGCTATAGCACGGAGAGAACATTTCCAAGTTAGTTACTATGAACTGTTAAATGCAGTCCTTGATCTGCTTCAGCTAGTGGTTCTGTATGCCCTTGGGTCCAGGGCAGAGTTCTGCCTTGAATTTCTGGTCTGTGTGCTCATCCTGTATATATTTGTGTGTGTGTTTATATATGTATTACTTTATAAATGCGTATGTGTGCATACACATACTACTGCATTCATCTGTGGATAATAGCTGGCCATTTGGTAGGTGTACTTATGCCCTTCATGTAAGAGATGTAGGTAAATAAACTGCAAGTTGTACAAGGTAATGCATCAGTCCTTACTTAACTGTAACAGAAACTATAGGAAAAAATTTATATGTATGTACATGGAAGTATATAGAGAGGGTCAAGTGTAAGGGAAAGAATTGCTTTAGAGGTGCTATACTATGTAAGAGGTCAAGACTTCTGCTCATTTGCTTTTCTTCTGTTGAGAGTAGAGCAATTTGCCAGTACCATTCTGTTTAAGAGTTGTGTATATCTTGAGAAAGAAATTAGAATAGTTCATATAATTGTCTATACTAATTTCTGTTGAAACTAACATGCTTTTAAAGCAGTATTATTGTGAAAAATCTTTTCCAAATAAATATGATTTTTAGAAATAAGATCTGACATCCGACTAAAAGAATTGGGTAGAAATTGTGTGGAAAAAACCCCATGCAAAGTCACATTTATTTTCACAGGTCTGAAACATCTTTCACTTCCTAATTTCAGGCTTGTTTTGCTATGTCACCAGCTAGTGAAATCCATGCTCTTGCAGCTTGAACTAGTTCTGTCTTGTTTATTTGTGTAACAGAAGAACAAAACATTGTTTAATAAACATTCCAAGAACATGATAACGTCAATATTATCTGCTTGTCCCATTGTGCAAAGACAACTTTCTTGTGAATATTCTAGGACATTCATAAGGTGAAAGGCTTTTATGGCTTGCCAAAATCAGCCTTAGAGGCTCTGGTTGCTTTAAAAGGCATCTTGAGGTTGTTTTTTTTTAAATTTTAATATAATATTTATTTAGGAATTCTTTCCCAGTGGAACTGCATGGCACCATCTTGTGCCCCCCCTTCTTGTCCCCCTGCAAGGGCCAGGTAATGCAGAGACAAGTGTATAGATACGAGAAATACTTATTCTCTGAAATTGCTTCTTGCCCTACACATAATAGAACACTTGAATTACCTTTTTTCCTAGTTTCCATAGCTTATAAAAATGCAATCTCAATAGCTTCTATCAAAATGAAAACTAATTACATATGAACTATTGTTGACAAGTCTTGCAGTATAAAGCAGGTAAAGTTGACTGGTAGGCAGAATTCATTTTTGTTATACCTGAGAGACTGTTAGGGTATAGAAAGTCTCTCTTACTCCTGAGTACTGACTTCCATTTTACTGTGCTAAAATAACTCATATGAATTTCTCAGGTGAAAAAAAGTAAGTGTAAAATTAGTCCAGCAGTAAGCTCTTTTAGAGAATTGTCTTTATAGGATACTGCTACTTAGAAACCTCATTCAGAGCAGGAGGCTGGGTTGCAGTGAGCCTCTGCGAGAATCTGACTTCTCTGCACAGAGACAGCCTAATGGGGATGCAGCGGGGACAGCAAAGAACTGAAGGACGGACACCTTAGGAGGAGGGAAATGCTCAAACTTCCCTCCCAAAGTGTCTGGTCAGCGTGAGGTGTAATGGGATTTGGATGGTAGGCAACAGTAGAAAGGGAGCCTGTTGCAGCTTCATTTGCCAGACAGCTTAGTTACCTTCCCTTCAGACACTTGTTTTTCTTTGAATATATATAGCTTCCTTCCCCTCTGCATCCCTTGCCTTTTGTCTTTTGAATTTTTTCTCCTGCAGGCAAACATTGACTAAATGTCAAAAATAACCTCCAAGTCATCATCCTTCTGCTTAGCTGCAGTTATATTTGGAAGCTCTTTGAAAATGGTTTTGGTGTTTTGGTTGTGGGTTGGGTTTTTTTTTTTCCTTCTTTCTACCTCTTTGGGGTCACATCAGCTCTACGGGCTTAGGAGCAAGTCAGTGGTTCTGCAGCTTATTGGGGATTGAGAAGTCAAAGTGACCAAGTATGATATAATCCATCTTAATAGATTGATGTCAGAAGTGATTCTTTTTTTTCTGAATGTCAGTTTCTTCAGGTGATGTGGAGAATTACAAGAATGTAAGGATGGAATGAATGACTGTATCTTTCTTCCAAGTGTAAGATTTTAAAAGGGCACTCCTCTTACTCCCATCCTGGTCTGGATTCTTACAAGTGCAGTTACAATTACTTGTTAGAACTGAGAACTGCTAGGATGAGAAGATACTCCCCAGTTTTTCTTCAGAAGGTTCACCTGGATTTCACAAACTTATTTTTCAACACACAGCATATGAACTTGGGCAAGAAATGAGTATTAAAAATAATACTCAGGTTTAATTATAGCAAAAAGGAGGAGGAACTACAGCTCTTAGGCATGAGCTTATATTCGTAAAGGGTATGTTTTCAGGAAATGGCTAGTTACTGCTGTTTCTACAAGCACAGCCTGGTCTAGCAGGAGATAGCCTGAATTCTGATACTATTACTGTTAAGTCCCTGTTCCTGATACATTGATGAATATACCAGTTCCTAAAGACTCCAATGTGTAGTGTTTGGTTGTTACTTTAGAGTTCTTTCAGTACAAAATGCCAAGTGTACTTGGGACTTTTTGTATATGTTGAAACTGGTAAAGTTCTTGATTCATTTCGAATGCTTAGTTTATGAACTTCAGGATTGCTGCTAGTAGAATGTGGTACTATATATGCTAGTTCTTGCTCACCATGATGGAAATATGGCAGTGTTGTGGTGCTACGTGATCTCAGGCGTGCCTCTGAAGCCAGAAATGGAGAGAACCAGATGCGAGAAATCTAAGTCTGTAAAGTGCTGATGAGGCCTTGAGGGGCATAGAAAAGAGCAGGTGGGCTTTGTGCAGTCTTTGACTCTTCAGTCTTCTAAAAACATTTTTAATAAAACCATGTTATGTCTTTAAAGTGAAGCACTTTCCCCACTCCCATCCCCCCTTTAAAGTTGCCTCCATATAGAACACTAAATTCAACAAAATAGCTTTGGGAAAATTGTGTAAACTGTATATATGGTACTTCTGAATAACTTTTACCTGGTGGACCAAGGACATTAATCAGTAAGTCACCAGGTGAGATGGTTTTCAGCTAGAGAAAGAAGTGTTCTGTGAGGAACAGGCCAAAAGTTCATGTCATTGCAATATCAAAGTAATCACTTTAACATTTGAACAAAGTACTACTCATTCCAAAAGAGGAGATTGAGTTTTAAATGAGACTGCTTTGGAGCTGGTGGTTTAATATGTCAATTTGTACTAAATGCTGCTCTTTTGACAGGAGGAATTACACTGCTTGAACCTCTTCTTGAAGCTGAAAAGGTGACAGGACAGGAAGGGGCTCAAAAACCTGACCGATAATAAATGATCATAAATAAGTATATGGTTATATTTACTTTGCAGAGGCATTATAGACAGCATTTTCAATTATCAGGTTGTTTTAAGAGTGGCTGGTGCTCTGCTGGTTGGAAGGTAGTAACCGGATATTGGCTGAGAACGATGATAGCAGTCTTCTTGGTAAATTGTTTAGTGAAGTATTACTGAACTCTGTGGGGAAGACTGTATTTGGTTGGAAATCTCTGTATTTTTTTATTTATTTATTTTAATATATGTAATTGTATGGTAGTCTAAGTCAGGCTTGGTAAAATACGAAACGCCTGAAAACATATTCATTAGATTTTGAATTTTCACATCTAGCATTCAATTTTTATTTTTTCGAAGTCAAAAGTTTTTAGTTAATACACTAGAAATTAGTAGGGTTAGTTCTAAGGCACAATCATTTATGTTAGTATACAGAAACCTTCTGTCGGCAGTCTTTTTAAGACTGTTCTGCTCTTGAATCTTTTGGCCAACTTAAAATGACACTTTTTGGCCTTTTATAGTTCTCTCACTCTCTACCAGAGTACTGTTTTTTGTGCTCTTAATTTTGTTGCTGGCTTCCTGGCTCTAACTTTCTAATGGATGTGGATTCCCTATTCTAGGACTTCCCTCCTTGAGTACTATATTCTGTATGCTTGTTGGATCATTCTGCTCATTGTTGTTTCTGCAAGTTTCACCAGTGTTTAATCTTACTCTCCATTTTAATCTTTGCTCAATTTCTAACAAAACTTGGTAAAGACAGAAAGAAATTTTGTCTCAGATATTGCAGTCGTCAACCAGCTGGCTCTGTGAATGTGTTACATGTATCAAATTAAGTAGTGACAATATGAATTTGAGAGAATAAAACTAGTCCATGGAGTGCAAATAACAGACTCAACTAGTCTGAAAGCAGTTTTGTTTTTCTATAACTGAGCTTCAATATGTCACCTGTTTGAATTTTTCATTTTCTGCGTTCCTTATTAAATGCTTTGTACCATTTAGGTCCTCAATTCTATTCCCCCTTTCCAAAAATTTATTTTTAAATGCCTCTGTCTCAAATCTAGGGAAGTATATTACTTTGTCCTAGTTTGTGTAAGCTTTGTTCTTCATGCTTTTTCTTTTCTCTTAGATGTTTTCATAACTCCATCTTTTTTGCCTCTTCTATGTTGAACCACTGTTGCTTGTTACATGGGTGTTGTGATGCACTTGTAAGCATGGAGAAGAGTAATTTGCCACCTTTGCTACTTGATTTTAATTGTAGACATCTATTTGATCTCTGCAAATACGTGTGTACTTGTAGTGCTATTCATGGATAGGATGTATGGACTACTGTACTGTTTTGTACTTCACTGATATGCTGTAAGTAGATACATCTACTTAATTCTTGTTTCTTTTTTCTTTTTTAGGCATATGCATCGGGATGTGATATTGTCGTACTGGGGACTGACTTTGAAAGATTACAGATAATCCCTGGAGCAAAACATGGAAACATTCAAGTGGGATGTGTGGACTGTTCAATGCAACAGGGGAAGGTATTTAGAACAGTGTTTCTAATGTTCTAGCAATGTCATGTTAAGCACCTTCTCAAGATAGTGGGTACTTGCAAGTGAAGGCAAGTACGCAGGAGTGAATAGTAAAATGGTTGATTGTTTAATGTCTATTTGTGGTAAGCAGCACAGTGAATGTGATATAATAACAGTAGATACCAGATTTTAGAAGATAATGTGGGGCTGCACAGGAAGGTATAAATATGCACATGGCTGCATAGATGAGATATTTGAAAGATGAGTAAGGAAGCAAAGGTAATTTATTCACTATGGCTTCACACTACTGGGCATGTGGTCGACATCCTTTGTCATGGTAGTGGCTGGCAGCAGATGAATGCTTCCACAAAAATCACTTTCAGGTCATCCAGAAAAATTGCATCCCTTTCAAGCAACTCATAAAGGCTTAAAATTGCTCTTGGACAGGGTTTTGTTTTCTTGAATTCTTAGCTTTTCTTTTTCTTATGTAGGTGGACTGGATCAGAAATGTTGTAGTTTAGACATTGTTAGGTTTCAAGTGCTTTTTACAGAGATCTGTCTTAATTGGTCTCTCAAGAAATAACCAGGTAACTATCCATTGGGATGTCATAGTGTGATTAAGCTATTCACCAGCTGAGTGGGAGCTCTGTCTGGGTACATTCTGGGAAACAGAAAAGGTTTTTTCTACTTTCTTTAAGCCTGTGGTACTGAGAAGATAGTGTAAAACTTCTGCATATCACTACAAGCCTTATAAGTTGTTGAGAGCTTTGGTTAGATTCTGGTGTCCATTTTGAGACAAGACCTCTGTATGGAAGCCAGTTCATGTTTACATGTGAAGTCTATGATGATGATTCCCAGCCACTCTCTGTTCCTGCTTTTTAATGTTCAAGTGATGAACTCATTGTAATGGTAGTGAAGGAACATAAATGAAAACGAGGGAATGTTCTTCTCTGTCTCTGGTACCTTGCAGCTGTAAATACTGCATGTGTTTCTCCATTGACTACTGTTACATAGAAAGGTTTTTTTTAGTTCATTGGCCTTATATTAACAGATGGTGAAATACAAATGCAGGTCACATATCACAGTCAGTCTTGCAGAATTTTTCTGCAGATATGTGAGGTTATCTTGACTGCACAATACCAGTTCTGTTTGCATCTAAATGACAGACTGTCCTTGAATTGTACATTAACACATACGAATATTATCAAACTATCAAACTTACAAAGCTTTAGAATTTTTTCATTTCTTGAGTGGACCTGTGTGGTCATTTTGATTCTGCAAGTTGATACTGTTTGCTGTTAGCAATTAGACTAGATGCATTTGCAGAGCGCTGAAATACTGAGTTACAAATGGCTAGGAATCTACTTATTGACCAGACTGATCAATACATTTCCAGTTCACTGTTGCAAGGATACAATTTCTTCTTACATATCTTCATCAGTATTGACACACAGATTACTCTCCCGTTTACCTTCAGATTATTCTTTGTTGTCTAAAATCTGTAAGAAGCAGAATGCAAATAATGCAGCTTATTTAGGTTGCAATTTTGAACCTTTCTGAGAAGCATCCAGTTATAATTGGTAGTATACAAATTACGTACCTTTTAAATCTTTTACTTTATGGAGAGCTGCTATCAAGCATGTTCTCCATAATAGCTGGCCTTTACTGTCTTTGAAGGATCTCCGTTATTGTTGCTTTGGATGACAGAATTGGTTTGTAAAAGAGTTATTTCTAGTTATGAAAGTAATGAGTTGAAATTTTTCTCCCCTCTTGCGCCCTAAATCTGATTCTAGTTTATTGGGAAGCTAGTGCCTTGTGAAGCTTCTTTGAAGTAGCAACAGCTTAGGAGTTCATTTGACCCACCCTCTCCCTTGGCTTTGAAGGGCGAGGGAACATGACACCATCTTTTCCTCTTTCTATTATGGGTTTTGAGATAAATTTAATTCTCTGTCTCCAAGGATGAGGTAAGGGGGAAGAAATGGGTAAGAATTACTAAACATCCCAAGTAATTATGTATGTGTATATTTACATGTGTTCGTTGCATATGTATATAAACTTTCCAAAGAAGTCTCCCATAGATTTGCAAGGACTAGTTTCACAAACAGGACAATTGAATTTTAGGCCACTGAATGCAGTCTCTTGCCTCTGGTTGTGGGCAAGTTGATAATCAGCAATCTGTTTGTAAGTGGGTACAGTGCTTCATCTTACTCCACATGATGTAAGCTACAAGCCTCTTTCCACTTTCTCTACTGAATGTAAAAATTAAGACCAAAACATCTAGTGATAACCTGACAAAACTTTTGTTTTCATGGTTTGGCTCGTACAAATATCTGACAGGATACAAGAGGATGGTTCTAGCTTCAGATCGTTTGAAATGTTTAATCAAAGTTGTTTACATAATGGCCGGTGACTGCAGTGTTACAGTGTATATGAAGTGTTCTCTTTATGGAACAAATATTTTACTGATTTCAAAGAAAATTGTACTTAGTTTACATGCTAATAGGTTACCTGTAGAAAATTGGTAAGTAAAACCAGTAAGCTTGTTAAGTAAGGTATTTTTAAATAAGACCTTTTTTTTTTCGTAAGTAAACCTACTAATTATACAAAAGCTGTTTTGAATCCAGTGTTTATAATTTCATGAACTGTAGTATGGTGTGGTTTTTCGTTTGTGTTTTAGGAGGCAGTCTGTGCTTTCTTTTCAAAGGAACTGTCATTTTCTTTTCTGCTGTTTGGTGGTGAGCGTAGTGAGTGATAACGTAACTTGGTACAAGTTACAGACCTGATGAAAAAAATGTTGAGGGCTTCTGTGCAGTACAGAGACCTGGTGGGAAAAAATGTAAATGTATCAAGAGCCTATTTGAATTATACTAAAACTTCATAAAATAAGAACCTGATGCTGCCAATTATATTTGTACTTGGAACAAAGCAGTGAGGGTAAACAAAGTTGTTGCCCCAGGGACTGATGCTTTTATTTTTACATAGTGATGCATGAGTTATGGAAACATTGAATGGTTTAGATTGGAAGGGACCCTTAAAAATGACCTAGTTCAACATTGGTCACTATATCACATTACTCAAAGCCCCATCCAGCCTGACCATGAATATTTCCATCGATGAGGCATCTACAGCCTCTGCGGGCAACCTGTTCCAGTGTCTCACCATCCTCATTGTAAAAAATTTCTTCGTTGTATCTAATATATAGATATATCTAATATATCTATCCTCCTTTAGTTTACAATCATTGCCCTTTGTCCTGTCACTGCAGGCCCTGGTAAAATGCCTTTCTCCATCTGCAATAAGGTCTCCCCAGAGCCTTCTTCAGGATGAACAACCCCAGCCCTCAGACTTTCTTCATAGTGGAAGTGTTCCATTCCTGTGACCATTTTTATGGCCCTCCTCTGGGCATGCTTTAAATATGCATGTGTCTTTTGGTGCTGGGGGCCCAAGCTGAATGTAGTGCTGCAGGTGGGGTCTCACTAGAGCAGGAGAATCACCTCCCTTGACCTGCTGGTCATGCTTCTTTTGATGCACACCAGGATGTGGTTGGCTTTCTGGGCTGACTCTACATTGCTAGCTCATAAGCCTACCGTCGTCCCTGAGTATTTCTTAGCAGTGCTGCTCTCAACCCATTCACCCCCCAGTCTGTATTGATCCTGGGTATGTGCAGAACCTTGCACTTGTCTTTGTTGAACTTCATGAGGTTCAGGTGGGCCCACTCCTCAAGCCTGTGAAGGTCCCTCTGGGTGGTATCCCTTCTCTCAAGCAAATCAGCAGCACTACTCATCTTGGTGTCGTGTAGACTTGCTGAGGGCATACTTACTACCAGTCTATCACTAGGAATGACTATAACCTCTGTTTTACAATTTAATAAGACTTCTCTGCACATCTCATTTTTAACAGGACTTGGGACTGCAATAGACATTTGGCTGGTGTCTGGGTGATTTTTGTGGTAGTTTGGGAAGTTCTTCATCACAAATTTGAATTATTCTTTTTGGTTGCATGCTGCTCGGTGAGAACTAGTCTGAGTGGCTGTATCATTGTGGAAGCCTGTGGAAACTTTGAGGGGGTAGCAGTTGCTCTGGATGCTTTAGCATTTTGGCATGCTAATGCTACTTTGTCTTAAAAACCCACTAATCAATAAAAAAATGAAAGAACTGTCCACACTTGGAAAAAAGGAAAAATCTGATCAATATGAATTTATGTAAACTATTGCTTTGGGGTGTGGAATAGAATTATGAGAATAAAAGAGTAAGTGAGGTAGTTAAAGAGAATTTGAGAGGGCAAATATTAGACTAAGATGTAAGGATAAAGTTTCTTCAGGCACTTTGCAACTGTGACAAAATTATTCTTGGCATTTTTGGGTCAGGCTGATGTGTAGGCTTGTTAGTGTGATAGAAAGTTATTTAACTATCTGTTCTTTTTAATGCAGAGAGCTTTGAAGCTACAGATGTGGGTTTTAGGATCTTTATGCTTCTGTACATTAGTACATCTGTAATTTATGGAACTGTAAATAATAACTTAGGTATGACAGTTTAGTGCTTTTATTTTGTTAAAGCTGTTGTGGCTGATACTGAAATAAAAATGTATTTTATAAAGTGACTCTGACTTTCTTTAATGTTAAAGGAAAACTTCTAAGCCAGAACTTCACAGAACTAGGAAATTGACTATTACAGCATATCAAAACTGTAAATGTGCTGCTCCTTCTAGGGTTGAGCTTCCCTTCAGAATGCAGGTTGTCCATTATGCATGACCTATGCAAACTCCTTCATTTTTTATAAATCCTTATTTCAGAGTAGCTTTAGGCAACACTGCCTTGTGAATGCTGTTTTCAGGCTCTCTGCCTCAGGTCTTTAACATACATTTGTCGTCTTTTGGCTCTTCCTAGCAAGTCTTTTAAGCTTGCTTTTATATAGATATCTTGAGGTAAAATACTCTTAATTTTGTCTTAATGCAGGTTTGGGGTGGCTGATACCACTGATGGAATAAAACTTTGGATTATTAATTAAAGCTGACCGTACTGTAACTTTTTTGAAAGTATTTGATGTTAGCGTTTAGTAGTGTTTCTGGTTTGCAGTTCTTTGCACTGGGTGTTCAGCTTGTGTAGCTCAAGTCTTCTGAATTAAGTTTTTATAATGTATCGTGTTCTCATGCCAGGGAAGCCCACAAAAGTACCCTGAACTGGTTCCATTTTTGAGGATGTGAACTCTGTAGACTCCTTGAGTGTTTACCTAATTTGATGTGGAAAGAATATTGATAATAGATCTGATTTAAAAACAAAAAAAAGCTCATGCCCACCTGTACTCTCAGTAGTTCATCAGGACTAATGTGTAAATAAAGAACTATATTTCTGTTACTGTCAACGCTTGCTTCATGATTTTTGCTAGATGTCATTTTTCTGTTATTGAAAGGGGATGTGGGTGTGAGTTTCAAATTTATCTATAAAGAGGATTAAAAGTAAGATCAATAATTTGCATTTTATTCTTGTTTGTTCTATAGCTTGTTTCTTCTCTGTGTGTTTACATACATATAAATTTCTTTAGATTGCAGCTTCTTATGGAAAGGTGATTTCTATCTTTGAGCCAGTTAGCCTCTTGAAGCAGAACAGCAGTCATAGTCATTGTAATGTAAGTAATTCATCACTCCTTAATTCACTTACCCAGTTATAAAGCCTGATTAATTTTTTGGTGTCTTTAAAGTTGAAGGGTTTTTTTTATGTCATCTTTTAATGCTAGAATAAAATTGAGGCATAAGATGGCCCTTGGGAAGTCAAAACGGTAGAAGGAGGGCAGGGACATGTTATTTGAAATGGTTTTACTATACTTCATATTACTGATTCATCTAACCCTACAATTCATAACTGAAATATTCCAGAACCCAAAAAGAGATGCAGACCTCCATTCTCCAAAGAGTATAGCCATTACAGTAGGAATTCCTTTTTAACCATCCTGTGTAGCCTTCATGTCCTGATGTGTTTTACAGTTTCATAAACCGAAGTTAAAACAGTAATTGTATGCTCTTGGTTAAATCTGTAATAGTTTCAGAAAAACTGTGAGTTTTTTAGAATATCTGACTGAATGCTTATACTTCAGTGTTATAATGGTGAATAAGAACAATATTTATTCTCTTGATAGCATAGCTTAGGTTCAGTGACAATGGATTAGTGAGTTAGTGTACAGAATCTTAATTTCTGGGTAATAATATTATTTAAAGCAAGTATTTAACCATGCTTCTTACATGGAGAGTATTACTTGTTTAATTAGAAGTGTTAGAGTCTAAAGTCAGTTTGATGATATGAGAGCTTTGACAGCAGTTGCTCAGGGAACTTCTGTCTCCCTTTTCAGGGGTTTGGTCTGTCCATTTGTATTAATAAATCAGATATATATGGCTGTGTAGTGGATTACCTTCTTTATACTAGCCAGCTTAGTCATATGGTTCCAGGTGTTAACTGCAAATGAATGGTATTTTATATATAAATTAAATAGCTGGCATTGAATATATGTATCGCTAAAAAATAATTAATACTACTGGAAAGCAGTGGAATAAAATAATGGTAAAATGGGACTTCCTATGCTTTTATGAACTTTTTAGAAGTACTACTGTCTTGTTTGGTTATTGGGGCTCTTGAATCCATCCTGAGTATTTTTCTGTACTGGTAAACAGTACACTTAGTTTGAAACTTTGAAGAAATAACTCTGTTACTTTGTTCTTGCAGTTAACTTCGATGCAATAATGTCTAGCATATTTAGGTTGCTGTAAGACTGACACTGTCTTCCCTTTACTGGAATGTTCAGGATCTTAAAAAAAAAAAAAAAAGTCAGCTGCAGAAATATTTCACTTAGATCCTTCTTAGATGCGGGTACTTCTTACTGTTTTCTACCAAACTTCTGAAGGGTTTAGTTGTCATATTTTAACTTTCATTTCTATTGGATTGATTTTTTTGAGTGAGGGATGATTACTTTAAAAAAAAGTCTTTGTGAATTAAGAAAAAAACCTCTTTGCCCTTAATATTATTTTCAGTAGTGATTTCAGTTCCTTTTATAACTCAAAGCATCAAAAATTTGCAGTCTCGTATGAGAACGTACCAGATGAATATTTTGTGAATTTAATCCTCAGCTTGTTAGAGTGAATGAAGTAGTAATGCTAGATCTGAAGGTAGTTGACACTGTTGTATATAAAAATAAAAAAGTAGTGTCAGGTATGTTATGCTGACCTTACTGAAAACCTTTAATTCAACAGTGCTACTGGTACCAAATACCAGATGCATTTAGTGTATTTAATTTCTGATACATCTTTTATTTTTTCCGAAGATAAGATCGGACTTGCCTTTAAAAAAAATCTTAGATTCCGATGGTGATTTTATATACTGAATTTTTTTCAAGCCACATTTTAAAAATAAGAAGCTTCTAAAATTAAAACCCTCTATTTGTATGGTCAGATTAACGGAAAACTCTTGTTCAAAATTTGAATGAATCAATTTTTATTAGATAAGCAGTAATTTATTCTGAATTTGGAGAATGCAGTGAGGATGTACTATTTCTATTACAAAATAGGAAGGGAGGGGAATGAAATGTTTTCTGGCTAATGTTTGTGAATACTTAAAATTTCAGACGTTACATTATCAGTGGCAGAAGAATGCTCAAATATTACTGGAAACCATAGCACATAATCTAACATGGGATCCCACAGGTAAGAATAGAATAAAAGAAACACCTATCTATTTCATACCGCAGCTAATTTTTTATTTACATTTCACTGTTCTTTCGTGTCAAGGAAGAGATTTTTGTTTTGTCTTAGCATAAGAGAACACCAAAGTGAGTGAAACCTACCTTTTGTCACTTCTGACAGGAGAGCCAAAATATTAGATGCATTTGTATGGTCATAATCAATTACCCTAATCTCAGCAGTGTCTAATGTTTAAAAATAGGGCTTAAATGGTAGGTATTTGTTGTGAAAAAGGGATTTTTGCCGTAGCTCCAGCTGGCTTTTTTAGTGAATAACTTTGAATATTTGGTGATTTTTCACAGTTTGAACTGTAGATACTGAAATCATAATGTTTATAATACGTGAGAGTATCTTGCAATTCTGACCCAGTCTGTATCTATGTAGGGGAATGTGTAAAAGGCACACTGCTGTCATAATAACTTTGCTATAGAGAAGGTGTTAAGGTAATATCTGCTATGTTTTGTTCTGCAGTTTCAGCTTTGCAAACTTTTTTCTCTGTTCATAGAAATCTGTACTTTGCTACTTGTTTTGTAGTTATATTGTTACAAGTATTTGTTCTAGGCACTCGCCTTTTGACTGGTTCCAGCTGTCTTCAACTTTGGTCCAATGTTCCTTTGGAAAATCCTTCTGACGATGACAATACTGAAAGAACAGATGTTGGACTTGGAGAATGGAGTTGCATCTGGCAATGCAAGTAAGAAACTTTTTTAAAAACAAGTAATTCCTTTTTCCGTGCTGATTTATATCTTTCAGATGAAATACTTGTTATAGTTCAATGAAATCCTATCTTATACTGTTATTTGATAAATATTATTGATGTGTGATAAACTTGAATCATACTTTCTTTGATTATGTGACATTTCTTTCTTCCTACAGGATCAATTTTAATTTTTTTTGGGGGTAGTTTTTATTCTCAGGAAGTTATTCAATGATATTGAACATCAGTGAAATACTGAGGGAAGGCAGCTATTGAGTCTCTCCCAGTAGACCCTTGTGCAAGAAGTAAGATGAAAGCTGCATATTTGAAAGTTACTGGGCTTGCAGGTCTGAATAAAGTAAACTTCCTTTTATGTCCAGTACTGCACCTTTTCATATACCTTTTACTTTCTTGTGTTTCTTCTGGGTATTTAGTATAGTCATGCAGAGATGGATGCATTGTGTTTTACTGCATCTCTAAGTACTCTTGCATTCATGTTGATTTTGAGCTTTGTGTCTGTGTATTGGTACATTGAGAAGAGTTTTAGTTTACTACGTCAGTTTATGAGACAATTTAAATCACGGTCCTTTCTGCTAAAGGAAGACTTTTCTAATACATCAGGTGCACTGTTCACTTGGGACCAGTGTACCATATGGCAGTCGTCTTAAAAAGTCTCCTGAAGTGGCTGGCTGGAGGGACCCACCTGAAATCATTATTTATGAAGCATTGTTGGGTAATTCCATGGATGTGCTTTTTAATCCTTCAGTTGCTCCTTTTTCTGTGTACTTGCTAACTTTTATCAAGGATATGTTTAAAATCCCAAGATCATCCAAATGACAATTGAAAAATTTTCCTTTGAATATGGTGAACTTTCTAAATAAATGAAGACTTAATTTTTTTGAAGACAAAACCTTTGGACCCTCATCTCTCAGCTTAATAAGAGTAGTCAGCCTGTAGATAGAATGCCATTAATATGGTTTTAGAATCTGGGCGTGTGGTAACAGTAGTAAAAAATCATACAGATACTGCTTTTCCTCTGTCCCTCTAGCAATATGTTTTGCATTTGTATCATAAACCTCCCAGAAGTTTTCATAGCTCTCCATCTGTTTCCCTCTTTTTGTCACTTGAAGAAGAGGGGTTTCCTCAAACCCTTTATATTTGATCAGCCTGTCAGTTTCCCAAGCAAGACAAGCGCCCTGTGCCTGACCAGTCTGTCAGCCACCTGACTGCGTTTTGACAGCCAGCTGTATCGGAGTGATTCGACTGACCTATTCAGGGACCCCTGCTGACAGTATCACTGAGTCACGTTCCTTACAACTTACACTCAGCTCTCCAGAGACTTATACAAAGTGAACTTCAGCTGAATATTTTTATTGTACAAAATGCAAGTTTGTAACAGAATAAGGTTTCAGACATTGCCAGTGATAATACACTGACTGCAAAACAAGCTTAAAACAATACACCCAACAATGGCTAGCACGAGTTAGTCATACAATAAAGTTCTTACCCAGTAGGCGTTCCTGTGGGGGAGGAGACGAGTTCAGCCCATCAACTGATCCCAGAAGTTACGGTGGAGTCTTCCCTAACTTCTCCCCAGCTTTGCTTACTTTTAGTGCTTCATAGTACATTGCATGTTCATTATCATACACAGGATTGGTTACAAGTTTCTCGCTTCTAATGCAAATTAGTACGCATCCTCAGATAGCACTGCTGAAGTTCTTCACTAACTACACATGCTCCACAAGTGGGGGTTTTTCCTTCTTTTGGGGGGGGCTATTTGAGTCGGAGGTCGCGATCTCCCACTACCACAATTATCTTTGTCCTATTTTCAACTATTTTTCTGTTGATGCTAGTGGATTGCAACACCTTATCAGCTTGTCAAGTTTTAAGGCAAGAGCATTCCTCATTTGAAGGCTTCTTTCTCTGTAACTTAGGTAACACTGTTCTTTTCACTATCTGCTCTTTGTTTCTCATCCTTCCCAAGGCTGACTCACTTGATTAGAAGTCCTTTCGTTCTTAACAACTTTAGACAGTGGGTCAGCTTTACCTAGCTTTGTGCACAGATTTGTTTAACATATAATTAAACACTAAATCAGTGTGGTAATTCAGGAGTTTAGACAACAATTCCCCCTCTTGGGCTTATTTCAGTCCAAGACCAGTCCATTTTCTTTACATTTAGGGGGAGCTTGAGTGACTCTAGTCATACATATTTTTGTTACTGATTGGTATCGTATGCCCAGTGAGGTGTGGTAGCACCTTTGAGGCAAGTAACTTTGGAATGGGGGTCTGAGTTGGTATTACAATGAGATCATTTCATCTGAGGAAAGTGATTTTGCCACAGTGGTTGGCTCAGCAGTGGACATCTTCTCACAGAGTCTCCATTTGAGAACTGTTGTGCAGCTTGTCAGCTGTGTGGTGCCATCAGGTCCCCCTTCCTGCAGTACCACAGAGCCTGGCCATGGGGTCTCCACTGCGCTCCACCCTCCGTTACTCCTATCAGCAGGTGCTGGGATGGCAGGGTGTGTTGCTTAGGGAGCCATGGTAAAGTAGGTCCTGTGCACGCCAACCATCCTGAAAGTGATGGTTTACCCTAAAAACCTTCCTGTAACACTGCGCTTCTGTTAGGTCCCAGTTTTCTCTAATTTCCCCCCAAAGTAATTTTCCCACAATTATAAACTCTCTTGTGGAGGAGAGAGAGCTGAGTGTTGTGTACTTCGAACTAATACAACCTGGAAAGGGTCAACAAAACTTGCTTTGTCAGTTTACCTTTTATGCCTGTATGTTTTCTGGCATTTGGCCTTCAGTTAGATTTAGAGTAGATTTTTCTTAAGGAAAAGTTTGCAAGATAGTGATTTTGCAGTACTACTCTTTGCCAGAATAATCTTTAATGTCCAAAGGAGGCATTCCCAAATGTCTTCATACTGGCTGTACTAGGAGAATGTTGCTTAAATCTAGGTGGAAATTTACTTTCTTTGGTGTATGTCTTTTGTAATTGACTTGCGGTTGCTACTGCACACGCTAAATGCATCATGCTTTTGTTGACCTGATGGCTAACTTAATCCTTCCTGAAAGGTGGGCCTTTACAACCTGTTAGACGTGTCTAATTAAGTCACGTTGAAAATGTATACTGTACTTGTGCTGCAGAATTTAATTCTTGCATGTTCTTGTTGTCATTAATAAGACTGTCACTTAAGCAATAGCTTTGATGCTTCAAAACCTATGAAAAAAAAGCTCATTTATTGGTATTTCCAATGAAAGTAAAACACAGCAAAAATGAACCACATACTTAGGTTTAGATTGTTTTGGTGTGGCGTCTTTACCAGTGTGGCTAATAATGTGAAATTTCAGATATTACTTAACTACATTATTGGTTTTACACCTTTTTGTTTTCTTGAGTTACAACTGTAGGAAGTGTGAAAAATTGAGATGTGTTTCAGGTAAGTTGGAAGATAATATGGGACAGCAGAAATAAATTGAAATTTCAAATGATTGTGAAGTGGAAGTAGAGCATATCTGCGTACAGTTTAATCTGTTGGCAGCTGCTTTTGTCATATAATCTTTTGGAATATTGAATATTGTAGCGCCCTCAGCTGCAGCTTTTTGGCTTTGTTTTTCCTATGTGGCCACTACTATGTGTTGTACACAAGTTTGCCTACTAGTCCTGGACTTTGTTAAAGCTGAAGTTGTTCCACACACTTGCATTTAAGAATTAAATCATTTTTATGAGTTCAAGGGCAAAAAACTGTTTAGAGTCCTGAAAAAGTTCTTAAAACTTATTTTCTATTTTTAATTGTCTTTTATTTCATAGAACTGCTTCTCAAATTTGTTTAATGAAATTCTCACCAGATGGGGAGTTTTTTGCTACTGCTGGAAAGGTAAGCATTTTTTTCTAATTATTTTGCACTAACTCAAATAAGCTATTAAATGAACAAAACAAAAGACACAATTAAAAAAATAAAAAGCTTTTTAATGAAAATTTTCTTTTTTTATACTTTTGGCTTAGTATTTCCTGTAATCCCTCTGTGCACATCTACGTTTTGGTAAATATCTATTGGGGAAAAAGGTAGTATGTGGCAGGGTGCCCAACAAATATTCAGTGCTTATACTTTTAAAATACCTATTTTTAATCAGTACCCAATTATAAGAAGTCAGAAAGAGAAGAGTTTTGGGGAATGGGGGAGACGTGTAGATAAGCTCACTGCTGGATATTCTTCTAGTGAGAAAATATATTCAGTGTTTGATTATTATTGTGACACTATTAATAAAAAATAGCCCTTTAATATATTTTTGCATAAATACCTGTATGCCTGTTTGTGTACACAGAAGATAATTCACATTCCCCGCCACAGGTATATTCACACATAGTTAATGTCCATGTTTGTGGCCAGTTTTGGAGATCAGTTCTGTGTGCTCAGTATTGAGTGGTTTATCAGCAAAAGCAAAAACATTGCCAAAAAAATGCAGGGGCGTGGGGTGGAGGAGGGGCAGACAAAATGTCACCATCATATCTTTTCACTTCATTAAACACTAATGAACTAATATTTTCTGTATACTACAAAACTTGTTGTTCAGGTTTTGTAAGAGAATAATAACCTAACAAGTCAAAGCAGAAAAAAAATCAAGATCATGTAGAGGGTTCAGTGAAAAGGTGTGACAAATCCATACAAGAATTTATATGACTTGTTAAGGGATATGAAATGAGTAGTTTTCTGCAGATAGCACTGTTGTCTTTGAGGGGAGAGTCTCATTGACATTGGTCAAAAAGTTCCCTTAAGAATATCCAGATCCGTCTTTGAGAATTTATGGCATTATCAAAGTAGATTGTAGGAAAAAAAAAAAGGCTTTCAGATTACTATTTAAAAAACAAACAAACAAAACCCAAACAGGAAACTTAACGGTATAAGCAGTTTTAATACAGATTAACAGATGCAGGTAAGCATAAAGTATGTGCTACCAACTAAAGAACCTAGCAGAGACTGCAGAATTATTACAAAGGAAACAAAATGCTAGTATGTAAGGTTATGTGGGACAATGCAGTTGATGAGACTAGTGAAAACCTGGTGTCAGTGTAACAGACTCCAGAACAGTGTTAACCTGACAGAATGAGTTTCAGACTTAAGAATGAAAGACAGTTGTGCAGTTTGGTCTAGTCTGCGTCAGAAGTGTGATTGAAAATTTGGCACGTACACATAAAGATTGGTTAGAACAATGTTTGATTTGGTAATAGTGTGTGGAACTTTGCTGGTTAGATCATAATGTCCTGGTAATACATGCTTGAAGCAGAAAGATTCAAGGGTTGTTCAATCTGCAAACAAGTCTTGCTTTTAAAAGGTAGTTGTCATGTATATTGTCGTGATTCAGTTGTGTGCATCAAGAACAGATGAGTAACATACCTTGCTGAGTTGTAGGTGTTTAGTTTTTTCCTCTAAAGCTTGCCATTTCAGATAGTTATGCTTGCTTAGAAGGCTAAACTTTTAAGGCATCTCCTATCTTTAGGGAGGAGACAAAGATGTAACAAATCTGTAAAATAGTCTAAATTTCCTTTTTCTAAATGAAGTGTATTCTATAAACTAAATTGACTAGTTTCTAATATATGAAGTGAAATACTAGACTTCCTTGATAAACTTGATTCAGAATAATAATGAAGCAACAAATTCTTACGCTCCATTACTTTTTTGCTTGTTTGGGATGCCATGTTGCTTGCTAAATGTTCTGCAGTGTCTTTAGTGATTTACTGGCTGAAAGGAAGTTTATTCCAGTCATGTTTAAGATAACTAATACTTAGAAAATTGTTTGATTACAGGTTTTATTTTTTAAAAAAAGTATTTTGTTATTGTTGGCAATATATACTGTATGTATTTCACTGTATATTTTTTTTGTTCAAGACGAGTTTATTTTAAAGATCAGGTTTTAATGGAGTCTAATGTTACAATTGAATTGTAGGAAAATAAATTAATCTGAAAATAGCTTGTGTGGGGTAATATTCTTGCAGACTTTTTGACTGGAATATCTTATATCCTGTTGTGTCATCTTAGATTACAAACTCAGGCAAAGCACAATTACTAAGTAGGAAAATTAGTAATGTTTTTTTTTTTTCATAAATTACTAAGTTAATTACCTGTCTGCAGAATCTTTAACATTAAAGAAATATGACACAGAAAAAAAAGTGCATTTTTTTATGAGAGAAGGTGCTGGTCAGCAAAACAACCTCCCCTCAAGAGGGTCATGTTAAGCTTACCAAGGTTAATATAATATTTCACTACCGTTCATATTTAATAGTTTATCAGCAACTTAGGAATCTAGATCCAGATTAATTTATCTAGTCACAGAATCACAGAATGGTCAAGGTTAGAAGGGACCTCTGGAGATCATCTAGTCCAGCCCCCTGCTAAAGCAGGTTCACCTGGAGCAGGTTGCACAGGATCACATCTGGGTGGGTTTTGAATATCTCCAGAGAAGGAGACTGCATCAGCTTTCTGGGCAGCCTGGTCCAGTGCTCTGTCACCCTCAGGGTAAAAATGTTCTTCCTCATATGCAGATGGAAGTTCCTGTGTTGCAGGTTGTGCCCATTGCCCCTTGTCCTGTTGCTGGGCATCACTGAAAAGAGCCTGGCCCCATCCTCTTGACACTTGCCCCAAAGCTATTTGTGGGCATTGATAAGATGCCCTCTTGGTCGTCTTCTCCAGGAGAAACAGGACTAGTCCTTTAAAGGCATCAGAAGTAGAACACTGGGAATATGATGTTTTCAATTTATATATATACATATGTAAGAAAAGCAGGCTGAGTAGTACTGAGCTTGATTTTTTTGAGGTGTCTTCTTTGACCTTTGTTTATATTCCTACCACTTTAATATGTGTGTGTTTTGGGGGTTTTCTGTCAAAGTACAATTAATTGTATTAACATTTGAACACCAGCTCAAGCCAGCACAGCTTGCATTTTTGTGGTTAAAAACTGGCAGCTATTCAGAAGGAGCAAAATTAAATCCAAGTTAATAATGGCAAGAGAGATTAAAAGAAAGCTCTGCTACCATGTTTTCTTTAAGATCAGCTTTTGAAGTTCTGTTTACTGAACTGACTTTCTGCTGCCAGAAAAGTTTTCTGCTTAAAAGAAAAAATACAAACCCAGGAGACGTACCTAGAAGTACATGAAGTGCATCATATTCTTATGCAAGGTAGTCTTACTGTCTTTTTACTTTCCCCAGGATGATTGTCTTGTGAAGGTATGGTACAATACAGACAGTTGGCGATCAGCCGTAACACCACCTGGCACAAGTCCAGAAAATGAAGCAAAAATTGATTTTTCATTTGTGTATTTGGCTCACCCTCGATCAGTAAACTCATTTTCATGGAGAAAGACCAGTAAATTCATGCCACGGTCAGTAGTTCTAATAATCTGATGTTTGTGCAATGCCCCAAAACCTCTAAACTGTACAGTCTTCCCAGCTGTGCAGTCAACAGTCACACAAGTTTTACAGTTTACTGAGGTTAATAGTGTTTGCATACCTTGTTTATTGTTTGTGTGTGTTGGTCTTAATTCTTTTACACTGAAGTTCTTGGGAGATTGGTAAGTATCATTTTACCTCGGAAGGAACTGGAAAGATAGAAAGGGAGTCCCACAAACTGGCTTAGAGATTGGACTAAATGTAAAATTGGATATTGTAAAATTACCTCTCCTTGCATCTTTTTGGTTGCTCTGTCTTAAATGACCACGCATGCATTTGATGTCAGCTTGTTCTTTCTTTTTCTGTCCTAATGGAATCAGAGCAGTTTAAAACTGTTATTTCTCATCTTTCTTGTTTAATTGTTTCTGTTTACTTCTCTACCTAGTGTAAAACTGGACCCCTGTCAGAAACAAGTATCTGGAGATTTTATTAAAATGATCATTTGGAATTGATGTTTTGGGCCTGGTTGATTTTTTTGCATGTATTTGGATGATTCCTAAATAACCTCTCCCTAGTTTTCAGTACTAACTGCGATCTCAAACTGGAGTAGTATTAGCAAGTTTGCAACCGTCTTTTTGCTGTATTATTCCAAATAGTAGCTATTTGAATTCTGCATACCTTAGTGTGTTTAAGCAAGTTTATCCTCTTATATAAGAACCTTTAAGTAGAAGACTCTTTATGAAGCCATTACTGTAATCCTTAAATCAGTTTTGGAAATTCACCTCCTCCATGATGCCTGAGGAAGTTTACTGCTGTATAGTCCAGTCAGATGATCCATATAGTTTTCAAGTCTTAGCTAAAATCAGTTTGCAAACTTACATGAACTGGAAACTGGATGATCTGCATAGGTTTTGTAGTGCCTAGTTTAGGTTAATTTGATTTTTTTTTATATATATATGTAACACAAATTGCATTTAAAAAAATAGTTATTAAGAAAAGTTTGTAGTTTTAAATTGGCTGTTTTATTCCTGGTGTTACTGTGGTTTCTCTGGTTTGGCTATAGAATTTTGTAAGTGCTGTATAGCAGTAAGATCTGGAGAATTGAGAACAGGTATCCAGAATAGGGTTTTTTATGTGCTTTTTTTATGTGAAGGACTTCACAGAATTAGTCATAGCTGGAGTAGAAAAAGCCTACGTTTTTAATTTAGAATCAAGATCCATGATTTGGTGTTGCACAGTTGTGTGATGAAGTTTGCAGTAGTTCATATTCAGATATTGAATAGACAAGGAAGTCGTTCATACATAATTTGTTTTCCTAAGAATGGATTGTTGATTTTTTGTTTGTGTACTGTCTTTAAATTACTTGGTGCAATTCTGGAAACTGATAAAGGAAAACTGGAACTGTTGCTTTATGTTGATATGTGACAGTAAGCGGCTAAGCGGCTTCTTCACGCCTTAAATTTTCTTTCATTAGTGGTGCTGTCTGCAATGTACTCCTGACTTGCTGTAAGGATAATGTTTGTCGTCTCTGGGCAGAGACTTTGTTACCCAATGACAGTCTGTTGTATGGTGGAGGATACAACAATTGGAGTGGATCAGTGAACTTCACAAATAACTTCAAAAGAAATACTTCAAGTAAGGAGAAAGTGCAAAACGCTTTAGAGGTAAGAAGTGAAACTGAACAGAGATATTGGACACATATACACACATGTAATTTTAGACAGGATTGTAATTAGTAGCTTGAACAGTTATATTAAGCTGAAATCCTTTATACCATAGATGTGCATAAAATGTTACAAAAGAGTGAATTTAATTGAAATCTTCCTTGGGAAGATTAATCTGATGGCCATCCTACTGAACTTTCACTTTAGAAGACACACTGTTCTTATGTCACTACTGCCTGCAAAGTGCGATCCAATATCTAGTTCACAGGGCTAGGAACAGTATGGAGCACATATTGTATATAGGTTATGTGAAACCCGCTAATGATACTGCTTTAAAATATATGGTAGGGGCTCAACTGTTACTTCTGAGGCTGAGAAGTTCTCTGGCTTCTGCAACTGCAAAGACAGTGATAATACAGAGGGAAGAAAGGTAGCCTTTGTTGCCTTTCTGCTGTAGTCCTCCAGTAGAGCACAGTGCTTGTAAGCTGTATCTGTAAGGCAAATGATCCTTACCAAACACGTGTTGTCTAATCAGTGGGAAGCAGGGGGAAGGTGAAGCATTAGTGATCTCCTACAAAACTCTGTGTGTGGGCATTGTGGGCTGAAAGGCAAAACACAAGGAAGAAAAAATATTCAGAGAGGGGAGAGGAAAGGAGGCTGGAGACGGTTCTGTGTTCCTGTTGAAAATAAGAGGCAATATTAGACATCAGAAATAACAATTACATGAAAATGGAGAGAAAACTATTCTACGTGAACATGTTGCGGTAAGATGCAAAGGATAGCAAGTGAAGAGGAACAGCAAGAGCGTAATACAGTCCTTAATATAAATTGTATACCACCTTGTATCTTTTGGTGCTTGTATAGGTATCTACAGGACAGTGGGCTTGAACTGTGCAGTATGTGGAGTGAGACAGTCTCTGAAATGAGATTATTCAATTTTGCTGCTTTGTTAGTTCCACATAGTATTTTCTGTCAAAGTATAAAAACTGCATGAGCATTGTCTGGAGACTGAAATATGAAGCAGTTACTATGTTGAGGTACTGTATGTGCCTTCATAAATGAATCTGAAGGCACTAGTATGTCTCTCCTGCAGACACAACCTGCACAGTGTAATTTTTCCGAGAAACTCCAACAATGGTTTAAAGTAGCTTTTAAACTGAAAAATTTCATTTACTAATATCTAGAAAACATCTTACAGTTTAAATCTGCTTTTTCTTTTTGAAAGGAATTAAAATGACACCTTATTCTTCATGCAGTTAAACCTGAGGCACTTTCGACGAGGAAGGAGGAGGTCGGGTGCTGTTGTAGCACATACTGGATATGCTCCACATCAGCAAGACCCCCACGAAGTTCACAGGAACATCCCTCCTCATGCGAATGCACTTTGTCACTTCCATATTGCTGCCAGTATCAATCCAGCCACAGGTAAGAACTGTGTTAAGTCTTTGCTACAGGGTGAGCCACAATTTCTTTTAGGTCTGTGTTGTCTGTGTAAGCTTGACTGGCTCAGATGTGTTTGTACAGTGTTTACATGATTATGCAAAATTACTAGCATGTTGGTTTCATTTAATAGATGACAGAACCTTCTTTCTACAGTCATGGAATTATTTTAATAAATTTTCTCTACAGTAATCCTGTCTTTCATTTTTGATCATCTATTAACTGAGATTCACAGTGGTCTGAGATGCAGAAGGCTAAGTATTTGTAACTGGAATTACAAATTCACTGGGAATTGTGTATGATACTGGGAGCATGCTGATAAATCAGTGTCCAAGCTTCTTAAAATGAGTACCTGACACTCTTAAGTGTCTGAAGTAAGCAGACATCCCTGTACTTCTGTCTCTAAACCAAGCAAAACATGCCTTCATCTTTTGTACCATGAACTTTAATAATCTCTTGCACTCAAGCAGTATCTTGATAGGCATTAAGCAAAATCCCCTATACTTGCTAATATTTCTGTCATCTGCCATTCATGATTAATTCATATTTGTAGCTGTATAGTGTCTGGTATGATTATAAACAACTGTTGGTTTCCATTACCATTTCTGTGCTAAGCAAGCTTTAAACACTTCCTCCTGTAAGATTAATCTTCACCTTTTTTAGTGTTGTTTCATGGTTCTTTTAAAAGATATGACTAGAATCACATCAAGCCTACCAGAATCTTCTTGCAGTTTTGTGCTGTACCATCAATGTTATCCTATTTCTACAGGAAATGCCTCTGGTCATTACACATGTTACAGCCCAGTGTCATAGAGGAAGATTTCTCCAGATCTTCTTGGAGTTTTGTATTCTCTGCTTTTCTGCATCTTAAAATTGCACAAGGAGCTAGCTAACCTTTTCATGTGCATAGCACATGATCTTTCACTGTCTTTCTCTTACCTGATCTTAATGCACTTCTTTCCTTGTTTGTTTGTACATAGTAACTAAGTAAACTTTAATTTAGCTTTTAGTTTTTGCAATATAAATGTGCCCAACAGCAAATTCACAGAATGGGAATAAAAATATTTTGGAAAAGAATGGTAAAAGATTTTCCTAGGTGTCTAACACTTGTCTTCAGTCTTTTTAATCTTTTTTCCTTCTACATTATCTGTATTAATATTGTCTATCTTGATACTGTCTGTTTCATCGCTTGGTCTTTAACTCGGTGGCTTGGAGGGTAATGGATTGTTCTTACTTCAGAGGTTCTCCATGAAACTTTCCCATCTTAAATGTTAATTTGCAGAAATATCTGTTCTCGCTCACAGTCAAGTCCTTAAATACCTTGGTCTAACCATATTCTTTAAGTAGTCCTTTTAGTTTGCCCTTTTAAAATGAAATTTAGTCTGAAAACCTAATTGTATTTTCTTTAATTTATATCAGTTTATGATCTTTTACTTGAAAATTTGCCCTTAGACTATTCAGAGTACTTGATAAAAACTAAGGCCAAAGCAGCTTTATCTCTCATCCACTTGACTTTTTTAAGAATTAATGCTATCATATACAAGAATAGATGTCCTCTTAATTTTTACTGTATTTGTGTTCTGTTGTTTAATTTTGAAACTTACTTTCTTATAGCAACAAAATCCTTGAGACCTTCTTTTATACTGCAGTGTTACTTATACTGGTATTCAGCCTTGGTGGAGTTCTGTGAAAGGAATAAGCAATGGTTGTTAGGACAAAATTATCTGTAGGCAAATCTAGAAGAATGTATTGAATTTTAAGACCTTAGTTTCCTGGAAAGAGCGAATGTTGTTTATGAAGCAAATAGAAAATCACAAAGGATTTTGTCCAGACCTAAGCACCAGTTAGAAGTTGATAGTTTTGAGGTAGGAGAAGGGGGGGGGGGGGAAGTGATTTCTTTAGTGATCTTTTGATACATATTCGAAGTGCGTAGATTTATAATCTAATCTGAAAAGTTATCTTTCTAGTTCACCTTCTTATTCACATCTGCTGTAGCTTTGACTTCCAAAGAGAGGTCAACAGAATTCTTCCCTCTGAAGTTCTGTTTTTGCCAAATGTATTAAAGTATTTTTGAGACTGGTGTTAATTGGCCTTTTTAGGAAGACAGACTGTATTTATTAAACACTCTGTGGTCCTTTTGCCCCCTTCTGCTATTGCATTTCCTCCCCACATTGCTGGTAAGCCCTGATGGTCCTTTCTTCTATCTGTGTGCTCTTGGTTATTGTTTTCTTAAGCTATGCTGGAGGGTAATTAATTCAAAGCCATTACTGCCTTTGAAAAAAAATCAAAATCCAGAATTGGTGTAAAAAGTATTTTGTCTCCCAGGGCGTGGAATTTAAGTAATGCTGCATAAATAGGGAATAGAAGGGAATGAGAAATCTGTATGGAGGCTTCTAGGTGGGAATTAAATGCAGGTTGAACTTGTACAATGTTGCTGTATGTCTCATTTGAGGAAATTGCAGTAAATAATCTAAGCTGCTTTTTAGCACGCTTAATTGAGATGATGTTACTCTGCAGCAGTCTGGTACTTGCTTCCATCACTTACTTTGTGACTAGTGCTTTATTTTTCACAGCCACTTGGGACACCAAGTAGCATCATAGAGCAATGTAAAATAGTAATGGAATCTATAGGAATAAAATTCTGGCTTTTATGTGATAGTGTTAACAGGGGACCTCAGCTGGTCACTGTACTGCTTTTTTGCTGGTGTAAGCCCCTGTCATATGTGGTCCCTGATTACAGAGTATACCTACTGCAACCTCCATTGTGGACTAAACGTTGGGAAATTAATGCTTAAATTATTTGATTCACACTGAGCTATAGAAGCAAAAGACAAGGTAAATTAACCTGTAAGACAGTGTTACATCATGAAGATGTTAACAGTGCAAGGCCATACGTAATCCTAATGCATACCCCAGAGCCTTCCTGTGGAACATGTCTTGTAGTAGCAGTCAAGCAATTTAATACTGAAAGTAGATGATGATGGTGGAAGGAATGACAAGTGGCAATACACTTAGTGTATTTTTGCGTGGTAGGGTTTCTGCTTAAAAGCAGTTTATCTGAAATTATTTTTTGACCAAACTACTTGGTTTTCAAAAATGTAAGCATCTTTTTCTTACAGATATTCCTCTACTGCCTTCTATCACATCTCTGAGTCTTGGTGACAATGAAGAAAAAAGTGGACCTTTTGTTGTCCACTGGCTAAACAATAAAGAACTTCATTTTACCTTATCTATGGAAGTATTTTTGCAACAACTTCAAAAGAGTTTTGAACATCATTCTCCTGAGACTAACACCGAGGAGTCTAATCAAATGGATGGCAGATCAGAAGAAGGTAGAAGTCTTATCATAGACAAATGGCTTTCATTTTATGAAGTAATTTGTAGTGTTCTTTCAGGTGAAGAGATGGGCAACTACTCGTGTAAGGATATGGACAGATTACAGTAGCATTTCTATGTATTTCCTTCCCTTATGCTGGAAATACCTAAGTGACATTTAAAAATCTGTATCTAGAAATTCTGAATTTGTTTATGGTTGTTTCAGAGACTGAATTATTTGTGCTGAAAACTGTTATTTATTTAAAACTCCAGGCTGACCTGGAGGCCTTTGCCTGAAAATGTGTACCTTTAACATTTTTAAGGAAGGAAGTGCAACCTTAGAAACAACTTTTTTAATACCAATGTGCACCTAATTTAAATATCTTTATTCTATAATATAGTACAGTAAATTAATTTAACTATATAGAGTTTGGAGGTGACTGCTTTTGTTCTACCTATGCATGCAAAAATTTATATAGAATGGGAAAAAAAAAGTATTTCAAATTAAGGTACAATATAAACTACTTTGGTTTGTTAGTTATTTAGGTCCACTAGAGGATTTCTGGTTAAAATTTTCATTATTTTAAATTTGTGCTTATATGAGTGACTTATAAAAGGCCTGAAAGGTGCTTCAGTAACACTGCTTGTTATACTTCTGCTTTTGAATATAATAAATATATATCTCTGTGTGTTCTAGAGGTTGATGAAAATGGAGATGAACAAAAAGGAAGTCAAGAAAAGAAGGAGTCGGGGGATGAGAAAACTACTCCAAATTCAAGCCTTGTTCCTTTATCTTCTGCTATTATTGATCATGAAATTGAAGTACTACTTTCTGAATGGAGTAAAAATGCTGACATGCTATTCAGTATACATCCTATGGATGGTTCACTACTGGTATGGCATGTGGACTGGCTAGATGAATACCAGCCTGGCATGTTTCGCCAGGTGCAGGTACTTTATTTTTTCTGGGTTATGCATTGTTAGTCAGTGAGAAGTATGGTGAGAAAATAACTTTATTTTTTTTCCCCTTTCAAAAAATTCCAGGTGTCGTTTGTCTCAAGAATTCCTGTTGCATTTCCAACGGGTGATGCAAACTCCCTTTGCAGAAGTATAGTGATGTACGCTTGTACCAAAAATGTTGACTTAGCTATTCAACAAGGCAAACAAAAGCCTCCTGGCCTTACACGATCCTCATCTATGCTTATCTCTTCTGGACACAGTAAATCAACCAACAGTTTAAAACTAAGTATCTTCACACCTAATGTTATGATGATTTCCAAACATGCAGATGGGTCATTGAACCAGTGGCTAGTGAGTTTTGCTGAGGAATCTGCTTTTTCAACTGTACTCAGTATTTCGCATAAATCGAGATATTGTGGTCACCGTTTTCATCTGAATGACTTGGCTTGCCACTCAGTATTACCACTGCTGCTTACAACCTCACATCACAATGCTCTAATTTCACCAGATGTTGAGAATGCAGAACAGGCAAATGATTCTTTAAAGTCTCATGAGTCACCAGTAAGACTTCAGAGTAGAAGCAATGCAAATGTAACATCTCAGGATCCCAATGTGGTTTACAGTGAACTTATTCTTTGGCGAGTTGACCCGGTTGGGCCTCTGTCCTTTTCTGGTGGAGTTTCTGAACTTGCCCGGATCAATTCTCTCCATGTTTCAGCTTTTTCTAATGTTGCATGGCTGCCCACACTTATACCCAGCTATTGCCTTGGTGAGTTTCATTTTCTGATTTGTGAAGTGTTCTGGAATAAAAGTAATGTAATGTAATAATGCTGTTAAATAGATAATTTAGATATATTTTAATGCATTGGAAAGTTTTAAGCATGAGTCCTTTATTTCACAGATTTCCAAGCTGCTACTTGGAAATTATTTATTCCAGTGTGAAGAATTCCTGTGTTCTTCTGCCTTCATTTATGTGTTTGGTATTTTAGAAGCTAATGCAATAAGTTACTTGGATGTTAGTGCATACTACAGAGCATGTTGAACACTTCAAAAGCACAGGCAGATTTTGCTGTGGTTTGTAAATGGGATTCTTAATTCCTTTCCTATACTTTGACTTGCTTGCCGAGTGCAGCATTAAACTTCGTAGTTTTTGCTCGTGAACATAAACTAGGAGGAGATAATTTTTCTTATGCTGTATTGCTTTCTTTCATAACTTCAAAATTGCCTTTTGCCAAAAAAAGAAGAGAGCAAGTTGGTGTTTGACTATTTTAGCACTTCTTGCATTCTTTTTTTTTCAGGTGCATACTGTAATTCTCCAAGTGCCTGCTTTGTGGCTAGTGATGGACTGCATTTGAGATTATATCAAGCTGTAATAGATGCTAAGAAACTTTTGTGTGAGCTCTCCAATCCAGAAATTTCTGTAAGTAAAAGGCTGAAGGTTGGAACTTCATTCAGTAGCACTAGTTTTAGACTTGCTGGCAACTAAGCTGATTGCTGAGGATTTTGCAAATTATGATAGTTTAGTTTGGCTTGTAAAAACAGATATGGTAAAGATTTTTAACATTGTAGCCATACTGCATTCCATTTAATCTCAAACTCTGCATATTGAGGCAGGTCAATGGTTGGGAAGTACCTCTGAAACCTTTGCACTACAAGGAGTAATAACAGCAACAAACTCTGTGTGTGTGCATTGTCCATCCTAAGGAAAAGTTGAGAAGACAATGCAGCTTGGGGAAGGGACAGTAAACGGCTGAATGTGAGTCTTTCCAAATGTTCTCATCATCTTTCAGCCATCGAAAGCAATGCAGCTCTTGATAAAACTGGGAACGTTACCTGTGTTCTTGGTGGATTGTAATCAGTGTATTTTTAATACTTTAGTTAATACTTGCTTAGTGGTATTGGACCTACCTAGAAGGCTGTGCCGCAGCAATGCACAAAATTGAGTTAACAAGACCACCCTCCTGACTCTTTTTAAACAGAAGTATGTTGGTGAAGTCTTTAACATCATAAGTCAGCAATCTACGGCTCGCCCAGGATGTATCATTGAACTGGATGCTATCACAGAGCTTGTAAGTTTCTTGCCCCCCCGTACTCATTTTATACCATAATTAACTTGTTTAAAAAGTTATAATAATAAATGCTATACCTGTAGCTCTCCATCAGGTAAAGATAAGGTATGTAAAGTTTGATTTTGACATACACCTGCGTTTGGTTTCATAGTACCTGTAAATTAGAAGGCTCTGAATAATGAAGGTATGTTTTCTTGAGAAATCTTTCATTGACGTGTATGATTTATCAAGTTAAAAGCTGCCATGTTCGAGAGCAATCTTAAACAGTACACTCCATGATGTTCTCTTGTTATGTGTTTTTACTTTCATAGCATGGCAGGAAAACGCAGTTATTGCATGTTTTTCAAGAAGAGTTCATTTTAAATCACCAGGAGAAGGAAGTACCTGAAAAGAAGAATAATTTATCAGATTGTGGTAAGTAATTATTTTCATAGAACATTGAAGACAAAGTATATTTCTCATTCCACAGAGGAAACGGAACTTGTTTTATACATCTTAGCTTTTTAAGGTCAAACCCCTTACCTGATTTGAGATCTTTATATACCAAAGAAGAAAACCTAGTCTAATGAAACTCACAGGTGTTTCACTTCCTTTAAGAGTAGTGTGCAACCGAATTTTTGATAAAGTAGCTTAAATCATGAGATACCCATCCTGTAGTGTATTTTGCTGGTACCTTTCTTACATGTATGCAAAGGGTTTTAAATGTAGAGCCTGTAACTGTAGGGTATGACACAGACAAAGCTTATTGCATTCTTTCATGGTGAATGTTCATCCTTTACATCAGCTAAATACCATTCCTCAGTCCTTGTGTGGTATAATAAATTACAGGTCAAACAAATCCCCCCCCCCCAATGGAACTGTAAAACACAATACTGTGAGTCGTGTATGGATTTGTAGGTCAGATATGGATTGCTGTGGAATAAATGATCAGTTTTCCTTGAAGTGAGTCAGTGGTTGTGTTGCAGGCATCTCAGCTTTGTTTTGCTCTGTTCCAGTGAAATAATGTGGAAAAAAAAGGGTCAGAGTAAAGTTTGTGATAACAAGTAATGCTGAATTAAAGGAAGCAGAACTGTGGAACAGTGTCAAAATGTTGCATAAGAACTTGGTACTCAACATTTGTTTTTGTTAAAAGGGAGACATCTAGGGAAGTATTACTTGAACTGTATATACATAGTGATCAATTCTGAATTAGCTATTTCTAGTCCAGAAAGAGATTTGGAGTAATGGACATAATGAAAATGTCAACTCAATTCTCAGTGAAAGTAAAGAAGTGCAAACAGGATGTTGAAAATTAGGAACAAAATAGAGAACAGAAAGAAGTGTAACTCCAGTGTAAATTTTTCATGTTTGCATCTTGAGTATGATATACAGAGAGGGCTTTAAGAGAACTATGGAAGCTATTTGATCTTGGAAAAGGACAACAGTTTATATATGCATGTGTTCTGAAGGTCTCTGTGTATTGTTCCATGTAAGAACTTGAGCTAAATGGACCCTTTGAAAAACTTTTAAATTAGAAGTGTATCATTTGCATACTTTGTAATTTGAAAATATTTTCTAGTACTTTAAAGCTTTTTAGTTTTAAAAGCTCCCACTCTTTCCTCTTTAATAAAGCATATAAGTATTCAATTTACATTGTTTTTAAAAAAGGAACATACAGAATTGTTTTTTTTTCTACAGTACCATAAGCAACCCAATGTCAAACCCACAGGGCAAACACATCTTATTCTTGATGGTGTTTTATGTAGATGCACACCTAAAGAAGGGTTGAAAGAATCATGGAGGGAAGATGGCCACTAAACAACTATTCCTCTTTGGCCGTAATGGGTTTACTTTGGTGCTGAGGAAGGAGAATGGCTTGGTGCATGCTCCAGAAATGGGCTTCTACTGATTATTGCAACTCATGTTGTCTTTTCTTGGGGTGGACCTGTAGCAGATAATTTCTTAGGAAGAAACAGTATACTGCTTGTGCATTCCAGGCTATGTAGTTGGTCTGCTGGGTTGTGATCAATGAGCCTGTTCATTAGAGCAGGCTGTAACTTCCCATCTGTTGAAATGGCATTTCTTCTCTAGATGTAATTTGTATACTTTTTATACATTAAAGGGCAAACCTCTATCTACCTCAAGGTTTTAACAGTTACAGTTGCCAGTAACAGGCATCTAAGAGGCAAACATGTAAAAGACAAAGGTGTAGAGCTAAAAGTATGTTCTGTGATTTAACCCTAAATACAGTCAATTCAGGCAGATATGTTGTTCTTTCTAGAAGAAAACATTGACAGTTCTTCATGTGAATACCTGTAATTGTAGTGGTTATTGCTTGTGATAAAACACTGAGAAAACTAATGTAGCAGACTTGGATGCAGTCATACCATTGCATTTCAGTATGAGTTCATGATAATATGATTATTTTCAGGCTAGCAAAATTTAGTTCTGCTTTCAGGTGAATAACTTCTAAGATCTTCCTGTTCTGAATTTCATCAGGAAATCAGCAGAATGGATTCTCTGAAAAATTCTACTTAATAGTAATAGAGTATACTCAGAACCATTCATTACTACATATGTGGCATTTACATTTGAAGTCAATTCCTGTTTCAGTAGGTAAGCCCTCTTCCTTATAGTTTTCTGTTTTAAGAAAAGTCACTATCTGATGAATATGTCTTCTATTCAGCCTGTTCTGAATTGTATTTCAGCATTTTGAAAAGAATCTATGATTCTTCGATTACAAGCTTTCATCGCAGCCTATTCTTTCTTGATTACTTCTTAATCTTCAGAATGCTGAAGCTTTTGAGTTCAGCCTGAGCTCAAAGTTTGGTATAATTTGTGCATTCTAAGGGCAAATACATTTATCTGGTTTTAATAAGGCCTACAAGTTCAGATCTTTTGCTTCTCAGAAGATTTTGTTCTGCAATTTGCGTTTACACATGTTCTAAATAGGACTGTAGTCTGAAGCACCTAAACTTCAGAGATACTTTTACAATTATGAATAGTTTTGAAGTTCTGAAAGCTGCTGGTTCTCTTTCAGACTAGCAAACTACCATAAAACTATTAAACTTTTAAAGTAACCTATGATATACTTCAGTAGTTTTCTGTTACATTTTCTTAAAATCTTTAAATGTTAAGCCTGGCATTCACCACATAACAAAGGAATCTCTTACAACATTCCTGTAATTTAAACCAAACTGCTAGTTGTCTTACTCTTGCTTTCAAAGGCAGAATTTCTTCGGTTACTTTATTGCAATTAGTTTATAAGTTGATGAGAAGACTAAAGATGAAAATTTTCTGATCTGCTTATATGATGATGATGTTACTGATAAGGCTTTTCAGCCAACCTGTTGGCAATTTTCATGTTCCAGAACACATCAAATTTATATTTCAATTGTTGAGTTTTGTTAAAAAAAAAAACCCTAATAATGAAGCATTTGTGTCATATAATCTCAAAGATCCTACATTTTAAGCAAATATTAACAAAACATTTCTGAAAAAATAGTTTTCCACAATTTGTAAGGTAAGACATGGAGATCTTAATGTATTTTTCTCTAGCTCAGCTATTTTGTGCTTCATGAAGCATTATTTTCCATATATAACCACATACATACCTCTTTGTTCTGCAGTTTTGGTCTTTCTGGTTATAGTTTGATTTTCTTTTAAGTCTGAAAAGTTTAAGCTTTAACTTCTCAGCAGTTCTAGAATTTCAGAAGTTTTCCATCTGTGGTGTGCTAGCATTTCTCCTTAAATCTGAATGTGGGAACACATTTCATTAAAATGAAAGTAAAATTTTAAGTCATGTTTTAGCTGTCTTTTTGGAACTTTTAAGGTGAGTAAAATTACTTCTTACTTTAAAAGACATAATTGACTTTTCTAAATTAACAATGCAAACTTTTTTAGATGAAAAAATAGATTCAAATCCACCTGAAGCAGCAACACAAACAGAAAAATTGCATTCTTCACCAGATCCAGAGAAGATCCAATCACCTTTCACTCAAAAATATCAAGCCTGTAGAGCAAACCTTCAGAGCACCAGCTGGCTTAGTCTGTCTTCCAAAATGGTGTATAGTCAAGAGTTGAATTTACCAGAAGGAGTAGAGATAATAAGTGTAAAGCCATCAGCAGGTTTGTAATCTGTTTTTTAAAGAATCAAATAAGGAATCTTTTCTTTTCTGACTTTGGTCTTAAAACAGAAACAAAATAATAAGAAGTTTGATACTTGTTAAAATTTAAACATCTGTAGGTAGATTCAAAAGGTTTTTTAAAACTTGCTCTCCTGAGTTTATATCTCCATCTTGGAGTTAACATTAAGAGCTTTTGTTTTTTATAAGGTATAATATTTACTGAATTCCAGATTCTTGCAATAAAACGTGTTTTAGAAACACAAATTTGCTTTTGTAGCCATTCATGAATTTTTTCATAGTATCTATACTTGAATTTTAAGGCTTCTATCAGCAGTCTTTCCAAAATATTTTATAAAGATTTTTAGACTTCTGAATGGGAAATGTTTGTTTGATGGAAGAGATGATAGATATAAATATTCAGATTTAAGTCGTATAATTTGACTCCTCTCTAGATTATGAAATGGAAACAAAGGATAAAACAGTTTCATAGTATTTTTATGTTGTCTCCTTTTGTGAGGACCTGCAAACAACCCTCTTTGTGAGGAAGTGACAATATTTTTTTTGTTTCAAAATAGTAAAATAACTGAATAAAAATGTCTTTACTCTTTTACTTGCTTTTTAATATTGCCCTAAGTAAAAGTGTATTTTATTTAATTTTAGGTCATCTAAGTTCTTCTTCCATATATCCTGTTTGTCGTGCACCATATCTGCTGGCCACTTCGTGTTCTGATGGGAAAGTTCGATTCTGGAGATGTAGAGTTACCACTGAATCATCAGCTTCTTCCATGCCAGAATATAACGCACACAGTGATGTTACATATGTATGGGAAGAGTGGCCATTATTGATTGAGGATGGACTTCTTAGTAGTAGTGCTATTAATGTTCCAGGAAGGCCAACTGAAGTTAGCTGTGCACACACAAACAGATTAGCAGTAGCGTACAAGCAGGTAACATCTAAAAATAGTAGTCTTTCTCAAGAATTTATAATGCATGTTAGTATTTTTGAATGTGAATCTACAGGGGGTTCTTCTTGGATTCTAGAACAGACTCTTCATTTAGATGAGATAGGCACCACGTTAGACTCTGGTGTTAGTATTGATAGTAATTTAATGGCATATAACCAACAAGATGTTTCTCTGTCTCATGGTGGAAATGTTATGCCCAACGCTAAGCACTTGGTACGCTTAGATTGGATGTCTAGAGAAGATGGTTCACATATTCTAACAGTGGGAATTGGATCAAAACTTTATATGTTCGGCCAGGTGTCTGGGAAAGTGCAAGAACAAAGTGATAAGGAGATTTTAGCAGTCTCTCACAGTGGCAGTATGAAGGCTACAACCCTTTCTGGGTTTGTTCTGCTGCGTTGTGTTGACTTGGTTTCATCTGTAGAGGGGTCACCTCCTTTTCCAGTCTCCTTGTCTTGGGTGCGTGATGGCATTCTTGTAGTTGGAATGGATTGTGAAATGCATGTTTACTCCCAGTGGCAATCTTCTAAGCAGGAACTAGTTAGTACAGACTGCGGAAGTATGCCGTGTATAACTAGCTTAATGAAACAAAGCCAATCGGCTGCCTCAGCTCTGCATCCACCAAAGCGAACCTTGACCAGATCTATGACCAGCCTTGCACAGAAACTTAGTGGGAAAAGATCTGCCTGTGATCTGTCTCTGGAAATGGAAGATTCTGGTCTTTTTGAAGCAGCTCATACATTGTCTCCCACTTTACCTCAGTACCATCCATATCAACTGTTGGAACTCATGGATCTTGGTAAAGTACGTAGAGCAAAAGCCATTCTGTCCCATTTGGTGAAGTGCATTGCTGGAGAAGTTGTTGCTGTAAATGAATCTGAACCTAATCATGATAAGAGGCTTAGATCTCTGACCATCAGTGCTAGTGGAAGTACTGCAAGAGATCCCAAAACATTCAGCAAAACTGAGACTACAGACTATATTGAAATAGACTCTGTTCCACCGTTGCCTTTGCATGCTCTACTTGCTGCGGATGATGATTTATCTCATTCCTGTTCAGAGAAGCCTAATAATCAGAATAGTCAAAGTAAAAAAGATACACCCAATGAGAATTATGAAGATCTCTTTCAAAATACTGTTATAAGTACAGATGAACTTGTTACATTTGATGCAGATGAAGACAGTTCGAAACCAAAAGTCATTGATCTTTCTCAGTACAGCCCAACTTACTTTGGACCAGAGCATGCTCAGGTTCTTTCTTGTCACTTGCTTCATTCAAGCTTGCCAGGTCTGACTAGGATGGAGCAAATGTCGTTGATGGCCTTGGCAGATACAATTGCTACTACCAGTACTGACATAGGAGAAAGCAGAGACAGAAATCAGGGTAAGATGTCTTTTCCCAGTTAAACATACTGCTATGCTTCACAACCTTTTTTGGGAGTTTTTCCTATTTTGGAATATTTTTGTGACCTGTGAAAAGACTTCATAGTTTCATAGTGTAGCTGGTATAATTTACTGTGCCGTTGCATTTACTGTTTTAACTAAAGTTTCAAGACTTCAGACTTCGATAAAATCAGATTTTGTATTGCTAACTGTTAACGCCAGTGTTAGTCTGTCAGTCCACGTACGATAATTGTTTCTAATTCATTTTTAGAGACAGCTTTCTTAATGGCCAGTATTTGTTGCAATATGTAGAGAAACTGATAAACAATTATGGATTTTTTTTATATGATAACACTTTTTCTTGCATTAAGAACAAATAACTTGGAAACTTGTATTTGAAATTTTCATCTTTCCCTTTCCTTAAAGGGAAGAATTATGAATTAAGCTATTATATGTATGAATTTAAAGCCTTACTCAGCAATCACAGAACTGTAAAATATTTCTTCTGTTAAAACACCCAATAGCTACTTCTAGTTTATTTGAAGTTTATTATAGTAGTTTATTTGAAGTGCATATAAAAATATTTAATTCCAGGTGGAGAAACTCTTGATGAATGTGGTTTAAAATTTTTATTGGCTGTTCGGCTTCATACATTTCTAACAACTTCACTTCCTCCTGTACATCGAGCTCAACTGCTTCACCAAGGTAACTGATAGGTTTTTTTAGATGAGGTGAATCTTTGTGATGTAGCTGTACATATGATCGCTGTGCTGTTGACATGCCTCTGCAGAATCAATGAATTATTGTGTTGGGGTTTTTTGTGTGTTTGGGTTTTTTTTTTTTTTAATTGTTCAATATGAATGTATGCCAAAGCAGAAAATATCTGTTGTATTTTAGGTACAGGTCTTGGAACTAAAAGTGATTTTTTTAAAACACTTTTTTACTTTTAGGTTTTTTGTATTTCCCCGAAAGATCTGGCTTTTCTGTATTTCTAGGACCACGTTGTTTCAATAACCTTCTGCAGGAGTAATGCAGTAGGAAATATAGTATGTGTTTACTCAGTTTTTTAGTGCATATTTGGGAAAAAAATCTCATACAGTCTACTCAAGAGTGAAATGTTTTTTCATATGCTTACTGTAATTACCCAATGAAATATTTCAAATAGTTTTCTTTGGTATAGTTTTAAGTAGTTCCAACCTGATACTGCAGATGACAAAAGGGATGGATTACATTAGATTTGGATTGATTAGGCCTAGTCAAATCTGAAGGGCTGGCTGTGATTGCTTTGTTACCCTTTCATTAGTCATCATGACAGTCATGCACCCCTCAGCTGCATCACAGATAAGAATTTGCTCTGACTGCCGCAGCAGAGCCCTGCTGAGTTAGCTGTCTGGAATACTTCTAGTTGAGATACTTGTGCTTCTGGTGAGCTCAGAGATTGGTGAGAGTAAGAAGTGCCTCCAAGGGATCTGTAGAGCTGCAGCTGAGTGCACCTCTGTGCAAAGAAGCATCTCCTGGCCCTCACTAGAATTGCAATTATCTATAGCTGGCTGTGCTGCTGCTTAGTAATTGCTGTCTTCCTTATGTGGTTTTTTTATTTTTTCCAGTTTTCTTCTGTATCTCTATCCTCAAACCTGTTTCCTACTGTGATTATCTGAAACTTTGCATGTTTCAATCTAAGTCAAAATAGTGAACCTACCTTTCAAAACTTTGAAAAGTTTAATCAGTATGTTGCACTTTATCATGGCTAATCTTAACGCCACCCACTATAAGTGTATTTTGAGCTTCAGTCAGTAACTGTTCCTTGCAAGCTTACATAAAGAATTTGCAGGTGAAAAATGCTTTCAATGCAGTGAGCTTTCTTTAATATTTGGTATGCAGTGCTTACAAATATTCTTAAATTTCTGTTGGCTTACCAGAAATGCATTTCAAAGTGTTTGTTTTGGATTTCTACCTTCTTCCCTTCTCCCTTTCCCACCTCTTTGACTTAAGATTCTGGATTATTTTATTAGTGAATCTTTCTTCTTCTTCTTTTTTTTTTTTTTAATGGCTTATTACATAGGCTTGTCTACTAGTCATTTTGCCTGGGCATTTCATTCAGTAGCAGAAGAAGAACTATTGAGCATGCTCCCTGCAGTGCAAAAAGGAGATCCATCGTGGTCAGAACTCAGAGCTATGGGTATAGGATGGTGGGTTCGAAATATCCATAGCCTACGGAAATGCATAGAAAAGGTAAACATAACATTCTGAAACAAAATTGCCAGACTTTTTTTTCAAGCACCTGTCCTCTGGTGTTTACCTTCTATTTATGTGTTTTAAATTTTCAGATATGTTCAGTGTTTCTGAATGTCTTGTGCTGTATTTTTTTGTACACTTGGTTTATGGTATGAATATGAACTTAGGTGTTTGATGTTTTTGTAGTACTTGAGGCTTCAGATTCCAGTGTGAAGTACATCTTGGGCTTTTAAATACTCCCATTTTAAAGGTGGCAGTGTACATTACTTATTGTGGATGCTCAATATACAGATGAAGCATATAGGGTTTTTTTACAGCAAAAATAGGAAACCAGTTACAAAGAAGATTCTCCTTTTACCCCACTTCTGATAGGTTTCTACTAAGACACTGTACATCTGTTCGCAAACCAATACATTTTAATGATAACAAACCCTTCTATTGTTATATTTTAGCTTGGATTTGGGGTTTTTTGTATGTATTTTAATCATCATAGGTGCAGCCATAAGCCTAGCCTCATTATCACTTGTTTTAAGCTCTTTGAAATGACAGGTGCATTGAGCTAGAAAATGACATGCACAAGATACTTTGACTACAAAGCACCAAGTGCTAAGATGGATCTCTCTGCTGAAGATTGAAAAGTAAAAGTAATTAATCATCACTTTATGAAACTTACCTGCCTTGCAATTAAGAAATTCCAAATATTCTGGGCCTGCTTTAAGGTTACCTTACATGGGTCCTGGACTAGTCTTGCAGCCACTTACCCCTTTTTCCTTTCCAACCTCCAAAAGTAATCTCCTGTAAACAACTTCTTCTCCTGTTGTGACTAGTCCCAGCCTGTTCTTCAAGACTCCATCTGTCCTTTGATTACCAGAGCAACTAATGAATTAATTTTGTTACGATTTCAGATGTAGGCATTCCCATTAAATCTGCCAAAAAGCTTCTGGAACTGGAAAAGCATTAGCTAAATAATACCAAACAAAAATGAGGGATTGAAGCTGTGGTATCTTCATGCATTCTTATGTTAGACTTAGAGTGAGAGGAAAGATCCTGTATTAGAGACACCTCCCAAGCACTTTGGGGCATGGGATTCCAAAACCAACAAGAATCTCAGAAATACTGTGAGTCATTTACGTTTTGATTGGTTTTTGCTGTTGAACTGTCTTCACAGGTGGCTAAAGCAGCTTTTCAGCGAAACAATGATCCACTTGACGCAGCTATTTTTTACCTTGCAATGAAAAAGAAGGCTGTGATCTGGGGATTATACAGGTAGGAGACATGCAAGCTCTTACATGGTATTTCATAATGTCTGGTATAATTTCGGGAGAAAAATTGCATTTGGTGGTAATCCAAAAGAAGCACAAATTCTACCATTTTAACCTGAGATTCAATTTTTAAATTAATCACTAGATTTAACCAGTAGTTCTTGCATTTACTGAGGTAATTCAGTTGCTGTTTCTGAAGGTACATACTTCAAGTTTTAGTCTCAAATCTACTGTAATTGCAATCACTGCTTAATTCTTGCTTCTGAAGGACTGTCGGTGTATTGTATGGAATGGCATGTTATCTTTTTGAAAAGTTTGTTACAAATTTTACTTCTAAGTTCAGAGGCCTGAATTATGTCTCTTTCAAACTGGCATTTTGTAATATAATCAACATTGCCAACTTTTAAAAAGTACTATGTATTGTCACTTACTCTTGAGAACTCACCTGAGAAAAATGAGCTTTTTTATATTTGTATCTGCTTAGCTGAAAATACCATTAGTTTTTGTATACTAAAGTTTTTGTTACTTTAAAATATGAAGCTCCCAGTGTGGCTGAGAGCCTCTGTATTTCCTAATGAAAAGATCTGTGTAGAGTTCTACTGGCATCTGAGACAAATAAGAGTTGTAATGTATCTATTAAAATATGTAAGATTTTTATCAATTATGTTCAATTTGCAGGTCCCAAAAAGATACTAAAATGACACAGTTTTTTGGAAACAACTTTACTGAGGATAGATGGCGTAAAGCAGCATTAAAGAATGCTTTTTCTTTGCTTGGCAAACAACGTTTTGAACATTCTGCAGCATTTTTCTTGTTGGCTGGACACCTAAAGGATGCAGTGGAGGTAATAAAATAATAAACTTTTTTTTTTAATGTTTCAGTCTGTTATATTGTCCCAAACTTACAAATGTTTTGAATGTTACTTGCATTTTGCTTTAATATGACCCCTGAAGATTGTGGGATTTTTTATTAATGACAAATATAAAACCTTGATCTTTATGTTTTAATTCTGTTTTAGCTCTCATATTAGTGATAGTAAGAAGTCCCACAGTTAGTTTCTCCATAACAGTGTTAAGATACCTACCTATCATTAACTTGCTTTCAGGTTGTCTTGTCGTACATGAAAACAACATAGTTTTTCTTTAGAAGGTTCCAGATCTGAAAACGAAGGCTGTTTGGCAGTGATGTGGGTTGGCTATGAGAATCCCTTCACAAAAAAAAAATATTTCCTGGGTTTGTTTGAATGGAAAAGTTGGGAGGAAATTATTTGCTTCACTAATGAAGGGTTTGTTCTATAAAGCTTCGTAACCAAAACATCTAGCTTCAAGAGGTAGTATGTGCACACTAAAAATGATTTATTGAAGCCATTTGATTTCAAAGATCTGTTGTCATGTCAGACTTCAAATGAGCAAATTGCAAATCAGATCTTGCATATAGTAGTTGGTCGCAGCTATTCTGAATAGTTCCTGCTGATTTATTATGGAACTGATAGACCTGTTTACATTGGTCTGAACAGATTCATGTCACTTCCTGTCTTGTGATCCTTTTAATTAAAGTAGAAATTATAGTGTTTGATCTCGTGAATATATTTATTTTCAATTAGGTCTGCCTTGAAAAACTGAATGATATTCAGTTGGCTCTTGTAATATCGAGACTTTATGAGTCGGAGTTTGAAGTATCTAGTACTTACAAATCTATACTACAGAAGAGAATTTTGGGAAATGTGTTTCTGGGAAAAGATTGCTCAGGAAACATGCATTGTGACCCTTTTCTGCGAAGTATGGCTTACTGGATTTTGGAAGACTATAGTAAGGCTCTTGACACCTTGATTAAACATTCTGTTGAAGATGAAGGAGGTAAGAATATGAGTATTTTGCCTGTTAGGTTTGGTTTAACTATTGTTCATTTAGGTAGCAGTTTCTTAAAGCACAATCTGAATTAAGACTAAGTTCTGCACGGTTGCTCACTGCTGCTAGTAAATAGTTTGCTGTTCTAATGTGTGTGGTTTTTTGTAGTAGATGTGGTAACTGTGTTCCTGTTTTCCTGTATCCCATGAATGCATACTTAATTTGGCCTTTACATATGTGAATATCGGGATAATGAGAATGACCCTGCAGTGATGCAGCTGTTTTTCCAGTAGCAGCTTAAATTTGAAGAGACAATTTAACTTAATTAGTTAATCTGACTCCATCACAACCTAGGAAAAAAATTCTGATTGCACAGTTATGTAGCAGAGTCTGGAAGACATGGTGTTTTGTAGCTTTTAGTCCTTTGGAAGAATGATTGATCACAATGATAAACTGTCACAGAAGAATTTTTGGTATTTACTATGATACAAGGATGTCCGGGTGATGCCTGAAACAGTATGTAACTCTCCTAAAGTGATTCTTTGCCCTGATCATTTGCTAGCTTTATAGGCGTTCATAGAATCAGTTGTATTATTTCTGAAAGTTAATATTCTTAAGGAAGTTACATGATTCAACTCCCTAGTAGTTAGCATGCTAGCTGGTTTCAGTTCTGGATACTGAGAGAAACTTGATAGGGATAAATGAAGACTCAAGTCCCCAGAGTTGTGTAATTGATTTTAAAACCTGATTTCAGTAGAAGTTACATGCCTCAGGATAACTGAGCAGATGAGCGGTGTAGTGTTCAGTTGTTTCCATCTTCATCACACCCTTCTATGTAAAACAATTTTTAAATTTTACTAATTTTTCTTTAATCAGTTCAGTGGCTTGTTTGTGGTGTTTTGCTTTAATTTTATTACTTGAAAGCTAATCTTTCATGTACCTGTATTATCTGTAATTAGCTGTGCCATAACTCCTGATACAGTAAGGGTCTATCTCAGCTAGCCTAGACTCTTTGAAACCTGTGTGAATCATCCTTTGCTGATGCTCATACCTTTTCAGGGTTTTCCGATGTTGTGGTTTTGGACATGGAGAAAAAATGTGTAGGTGGTTCATTGCTGTATAATAGATTTATTATTACATAATACTGATTACTATGTATTAATGTTGTGAATTCCCTAGTTTTATTATAAATTGCATTTAAGAGATAAACAAAATAAAAATACTAATCCAGAATTTTTACAAAGACCTTTTTCTAAAGTAAAAATCTTTAGTAAGATGTAACATCTGATTGCCATTTAGCAATGGAGACTTTAGGAATCTAAACTGAACAGTAAAAGTGGTCTTGTTGGACTGCAGTAGAACTGGCATGACTGCAAGGAAAAGAAATGGCAGCTGGTTTAGATTAAAGGTCTTACCTACGCTCCCACTCAGACTTCTCTTTTTAGTAGTCATTAGGTTTGGCAATGTCCTCCCTCCTAGGATATTCAAATGATAAAAGTGAAAAGAAGGGTGCAATGAAGTAAACAATAGAATAAATATTAAGACAAAATAGCCTTCTGATGAACTTAGAACTTTGCAGATGGATTATTTCATGCAGAATGGTAGATTTTCCTCATGATGCAATATCTTTTCAGATGAAAGAAGTGGCTCATCAAGTTGTAACCCTGCAGTGTTTAACTTCTATAACTACTTAAGAACACATCCTCTCTTGTTGAGACGTCATTTTGGCTCTTCTGATACATCTTCCACACATATTTGCCTAACGGTAGAAAATGGATTAGCTGACAAAATCAACCTAGGTGAAAGACGGCTGTTTTTTACCACTGCATATGCTCATCTAAAAGCCGGTTGTCCTATGTTGGCCTTAGAAGTGTTATCAAAGATGCCCAAAGTTGTCAAGAGGTCAAAGTCATTCTGTAGGTCCCCTAGTTTAATGGATACTAGCAAAGATTTCTCACCATCTTCTCCAGTTAAAGAGTTGGAAACAAAAGACCAGTCTTCCAGTGTTGATTGGTCACAGCCAGTACTGAATAGTCTAGGTTCATCTTCAGACGGTTCATCAGGAAAACATTCAAGTTCAACTATTTCCTTTGATTGGAGCCAGCCAAGTATGGTGTTCCAAGATGAGCACTTGAAACTACAGTCAGACAGTGATGACAGTGATGAGAGTGAAGATTCTTCCCTGGTAATGAAAGAACTAAAACCTTTGAAGAAAACTGAAAAATTGTATGAAACAAGTTCTAGCTACACAGAATCTTGTAGTGTAGTTGATGACAAAGATATTCTGAGTCCATCAGAAGACATAATTTCAGCACAGCTAAAGTTTAGAGCATGCCTGAAAATTCTTACTGTAGAGCTTCGTACGCTGTCCACAGGTTATGAGGTAGATGGTGGGAAGCTGAGGTATCAGCTTTATCAGTGGCTTGAAAGAGAAGTAGTAGCTCTTCAAAAGACTTGTGATTATAGTGTGGAAGTAGAAGAGATGCAGTCAGGAGTTAACGTGATGTCAGAGGAAGCTACATTGCATGAAAACACTGAAGACTTTGCTGACCAGCAAAAAAATATGCTACAGAAAGATGACTTCCAGAAAAGACGTCAATGGCTTCTGAAATACCAGTCTCTCCTAAGAATGTTCCTTAGTTACTGTATACTTCATGGCTCTCATGGTGGAGGTTTGGCATCCGTCAGAATGGAATTAATTCTGCTATTGCAGGAATCTCAGCAGGTATGTGGGAGTACTGTCTCTGCTTCAGCTTTGTAGATTTTTTTTGAATGTGTTTCATGTTATTGTTGAAATTTTCCTGTTATACCCTGAACCTGTTTTATAAGTGTAATGCTGTTTATAACATGTTACGTATTCTGTAGGTTATGGGGTTTTTGTTGCTTAGAATCCCCTTCCCTGTTCAAAAATTCCTCTGTTCCCTTTAGGAAGCTGTACTATCACTTAGTTATATCTGTCTTGTTTTTAGGAGCAGGCGATACAGATACCTTCGAGCCCTAGCCCTCTACCAGAGCAAAGCTCCATACCTCTCCTATTTGCTTGCACAGCTAGTGCCAAAACAGTGGTGGCTAATCCGTTGCTACATCTTGGGAACTTAACTCATGATATATTACATGCCATAATAAACCTTGATTCACCACCTCATCCAGATACTCAGAACAACAAGGTGTGTATCTTTTTATAGTTGTTTGGGGTTGTTGTTGTTGTTATTGTCCAGTTTGCTGAATCTTTTTTTGACAGCGTGAAAGCTTTCTAATGTGCTTGCCTGTGACAAGTAATAAAACTGCGGAACACAAATATTTGCTGTAGTACTTACCTTGGGCTGAAATAATGTCCACTGGTTATTACTTTACTGTTGAGGTGCTGAGCATCTGGCTCAACAAGCTGAAGTAGATTGGCATCTCTCAGGACTGGATCCTTGCCCAAGATGATACCTGTTATGGAGAACATGTACTACACTATCAGTGTCACATCTGTCTTTATGACAATATTAACATTACTTCTGTTACATTAATAGTAGACTCTCAATTGTATGTGCATCTCAATTGTAGACCTAAGTAAAATTAAGTTTTTAAAGTATAAAAACTGTCAGCAAAGTGCAGTAAATCCAGACTTTTTTTTGTGAAGTGGTATATATGTTCATATAATAAAATATAGTCTGTTAATGCAAGTTAAATTTCTGTAAGATTTTATTTGTGTTTAACCTTGGACTGGAAACCAAACCTAGTGTTTGGTTATATCTTCCCTGAAGTTTTGTATGTGTTAGGTCCCAAATCATGTTTACTTTTACTAGGGTTTTCTAGAGAACACTCAAGAGATTGCTAGGTGTCTAATACAGACTTTGTTTCAGAGGGAGCAGATGAATAAATACAGTAAACTAATTTTTTTTTAACTGAACCTTTTTTGATCAACAGATTCTTTAGTTCTTGGGGATACATTGAGAAAAGCATCAGCTATGACAAAAGTACTGACCTATGTGATAGTGACTATATTTTGTGTGTGCCCAAGAAAACTAAGCTGCATTATAATTTTCATTCTGACCAAGGACTTTGTATTATGAGCCAATATATTGCTACTGTCTTAGGGTATAACCACTTACGACTGCTGTATAGAGGTTTAATATGTTGCTGTTTCTTCATTGAAAACATTGCACCTAGCGTTGATCTGTGATTATTGGTTGGTAGGGTGAGTGAGTGCTTCCCCATCCCCTTCATTGCAAAGTGAATTGAAGTGAATTCTGAAGAGACTGTGTCTTTGTAAGTTAGTTTTGCCATCAAGTGCTTATACCTTCTATACTCAGTGCTTGTTCCACTGTTAGAAATCTGTGTGCTTGGAAGGCTATGATACTAATCACTGTTTATCTTGAGTGTAATATATTCTATAAAACTTTGTCTTACAGATATATGTAATGCATACCTTAGCAGCGTCACTCTCTGCTTGCATCTACCAATGTCTTTGTGATGGCCACAGCTACAGGTAAATGTCTATACTTTTTAGAGAATGGTCAACACACTAATTCACTGCAGTGGTAGTATAATAGTGCACCAGAAGGCAGTGCGCACGCCTGACTACATCTATAAAAGGCTATAATTTAAGTAGTTTTAAACATAACTTTTTTTTTTTTAATAAATACAACATCCCACTTTTCTGTTTCACAGCTTACTTCAAGCAAATCAGTTTACTGGAACAGTGTATCAGACAGTGCTATTAACTCAGCGCCATTCTCTAAGAACAACAAGCTTAGAAGAAACAGCGACTCCTAATACATCACCTGCTCAGTGGCCAGGTATCTAGAGTTGATTTGTTTCTTCCCTCTTAAGGAAAACTTAATTGTTTGGTTCCACTGTAAGAGCATGTAGCTATGCTCTGAAATTTTCAGTAGCATTTGTAACAGCTGTGTGGTAAAAATAAGTTGTTGTAATAAAAATTTATCTTTATTTTTTAAAAGCTGTAAGGTAGCGATTCTGGTTATGCACCAAGTCGATTTATATTGTTTTCTCTTGCTAGAAAATGTCAAGGGGGCTTGAGTGTAAAGTGCAAGTAAACAAAGTAGGATGAAGTGTTGTCCTGTGCTCTACTTGCTCTCTCTGGAGGCAACAGATCTATCTCACCATTATTCTACTTCTTATTCTTGAAAAGGAATTGAAAGGCTCTTAGTTTGTGCTCCAGCTCAGAACAATTGTAACTTATATACAGCTTTTGGACTAACTTGAAACTATTGATGATGAGAAGTTTATAATTAATCATGTGGGTAATTCAGATAATTCTTGATGTGTGCTGGGATCTATGCTGTGAAGCTATACTGGTCACATTAGAGGGAGCGTAAGCTAGTTAAGATATGTCTGTCTGAGCTTCAGTTTACAGCACTAAGTGTAAAAAAAACCCATGCTTTCATATTACAGGATTTTTTTTTCCAATAAGAAGATTCCAGATTAAAAAAAATCTTCTGGAGAACCTTAAGCAGTTTTTGTGTTTAATGCTGTACTGTTTTTTTTTTTTCTTCTGCAAAATGCTCTGTCACTGGATCTACAGATTTTAGAGAGAAGCCAGATTTCTCCTTATTTCATTAGTTGCAGAGTTAAACTTGTAATAAATGAGGCAAGGCGTTGTTAGCAGTTGTGCTTTTATAGGTAATGTCACCTTGAACTGATTTATATTTTTTTTTTTAATAGCTTCACATGCTTTATGTGCAAATGGGAGAGTATGATACAAAGGAGAACTTTCTGGTCACTGCTATTTGTATTTTCACTTGTGTGCAAAGTGCACAGTCTGTCACAGTCGGAGCCACACCTACAACTTTTTGTGGGAGCATAAAAACTGCAAGATGTTTAGTTCTTGGGTGAAAGAACACTTGTCAGACAATGAATAGTTCAAATTGATACCTGTGATTTTTGGTTGGCTCTACCAAGTGAAAATATAGCATTTCAACTTAGATTTATAACTCCTGCATAACACTAACTGGTATAACAGGCACCACAGGAAAGTCAGAGTAGATTAGTATTTTTGTTTTAACTGTAAGATTGGAAGCTATGTATTGAATATACTGTGCACTGAATTAAAAGGAGAGAGTAAAGACCTAACCTTTTGCAAGAACTGGAGTCAGAAAAGAGTGAGTTTGAGACATGGGGGGAAGAAAGATTCATGTCAGCAACGTAACTAAATGTTGTATTGTAGAGTTTCAGTACCAGGGAGTGGAATTAAAGCTGCCAGTAAGATATATCCCCCAAATTGAGTGCTTTTTGTGATTATTTTTGTTCCCCTTCTCATTCTTGAAAGAGTTGCTGTGTATTTCTTTAGCTGTTAATCCAAAACATGAAGCTGAAAAGCTATAATAATCAGTTAAAAATAGATGCCATGCCATTTTCTCCTGGAGTTTTCAATTTCCTCGTAGTCTTTTTCTACACTAGAAGGTACTAAATAACATAGGTTGCCAGTCAAAATACCCGTGATAATCCAGAGTAGATTCTCACACACATATGTGCTTTTTCTTTTTTTTTTTTCCTCTTCCCCCTCACCCCCCTATAAACAGGAATAACAGCTCTAATACGTCTCTTGAATTCTGCTGGTGAAGAAGCTCAGCCAGGTCTCACAGTTTTACTTTGTGAAATTCTAACTGCGGTCTATCTGAGCCTGTTCATCCATGGCCTAGCAACACATTCTAGCAATGAGTTGTATAGAATTATGGCTCATCCACTTAATAACAAAATGTGGTCTGCTATCTTTGGAGGAGGAGCTCATACGCCCAGCAGAGGACAGCTGCAATTAAAGACAAAAACTGGTTAGTTCTATTGTATTACTTACATTTGTCTTCTGGGATTTTTGACAAAATGGTGTGACTGCTGGAAGCTTGCGAGTAATTTCTTTAAATGCAGTGAGAATTCAGTATGGCTTTATATGTGCAAAAAAACCCAAGGATCTAAAATTATTGGTATAGATATTGTGTAGTAGACAGGAGGAGGCAGAAGTGAGTGGTATTGAAATAGTTTCCAAGTAGCACAACTGCTGTAATGTGAGGGTCTTAAGTTCATCTTAAAGAGAAAATTTTCAGTACTATTACAGCCATTTTCAATGTTAATTTTAAAGCTTTCCATTTCTCTCATAATAAGAATATATTCCCATTTTACAACTACAGTATGTTTTCTCTCTTTGGCAGGTAGGCACTTCCCAATGCCTAGCCCACATCAGGTAGTAGTGTTCTCCATGGAATGCGTGGGATTTTCCAAATCCCTTACCGCCTTCAGTACTCATAGTCCTGCCAAACCTTCAGGCAAGATACTAGATTTAGTACTAGGCCTCTACATGCAGTTTGCTATGTGTGATTTTTTTTGCATACGTAGAAAGACAGAAAAACTTCTGTTTGCAAGCCATGACATCAAAATTTAAAGTGAAGTTCTGTAATTAAAGCAGCAATTGAATTGGGCCTTTTCAAAAAATCAGAAGTGCTGTTGTAATCTTACTATACTTCACTTGAAATCGATATTAAATATAAAATTACTTTGACCATGGTTTGAAAGGATCAGAAGTGTTTCATATCTTTGGAGAGCTGCTTGTTTTGCTTTTCGAATATAAGCATTATTATGCATGTGGATTTCTAAGTGTTCATTCTGTATGTTACAAAGAAAAGGTTTCTTGGTGGTCAGCTTTGATAGTCTGAGAACCCTTTAGGAAAGCATTCAACCTTCAGGTGTTAAACTCTAATGATTATAAATTATCCCAAGGTCTAGAATGAATTCTGTGATGCTTTTCTTTCTGGAAGAGGTTTGTGCTCTGTAATTTAGTTGGACTGTTATAAAACCAAGAGCAGCAATCCTACAGATTATCTATTTTTTAAAAAAGAAAGATTATGTAAAGATAAATTTATTTAAACCATGCTGATTTTGTGCGTCACATCTGAATATGTATATAAAACTAATACATACATAAAAATATGTATATATGTAACTAACTATATAATTTTTATTGTTATATTGTTATTATTGATATTAGATGAATGTTACATATAAGAATGCCTTGCCTTTCATTTAAGGACAACTAAAAATGTAGTCTAAGTACAGCCTTTGTCAGACATTATTTTCAGAGTAAAGATCAAGATTGATTTCTTATTCCAGATCTGATCCATTTTCTCTGTGGTATTGAATAAATACTTCATCACTTTATTAAGGCAAATAATGTTCACCATATCAGAATTGTTGGAAGGCGTAACTGGCTTTTGTTGGCAGTTATGTTTCTTAGGTGTTGGTAACTGAATTCTGAGGTGTGTTAATGCTGCTGCTACTACTGTTTTAAATTTATAATTTTTACATAGAAATGTGTGCTGAAACTTATACTAAATAGCTGTCTACTGCGTGTTTTTCTTTAAAAAGGATGTTGGCTGTCTGATGGCAGAGATAGTAAAACTTGCTGGAAGAATCAAGACTAAAAAATCAAGGGAAGAAAGGTCCTTTTTAAATACTAATTTGTGGGGATAATCAAACACTGGGAAAGGGGCCTAGAGGGGTTGTGGAGTCTCCATCTTTGGAGCTATCCAAAACTTGAAGGCCATCACTTCAGTAAGCCCTGATCTGATTAAGGGGTTGGACAAGTCCCTTCCAACCTACATAGTTCTAGGATTCTGTAGGTCTTTAATTTGTTTTCAATATGTATTTATCTGGAGCAAATTTCGTGGAAGAGAATTTTTGAGAAACATCTTTCTCTGTCACTTTAAATTAAAAAAAAAAGGGGGGCGGGGAGAAAGGGGAAAAAATAGGCCCACATTGAAGCAGTGGAGTCAGGTTAAAATCAAATATATTTTTGAGCCTTTACTGTGATCCCTTACTTTTTTTTTCTGACACCCAGAAACGAACACTGAGAAGTGACCAGAATGCTTGTTCCAGTCAGCTACGGCATGCTATTCCATAATAAGATTTAGCTGGTTTTTTTATAGCTTCCCATTTTGTTATGCATAACTACACTCTTTTCTCTTCAGTTTATTTTTAGACTTTTGGAAAATGTCTTTACTCTCCAATGGAGATCAAAAACCAAAAATTCTCAACATTAGAAGTTCTAATATAATAACACTATATGGCTGCATGTCTTCTCCTCCTTGCCTTTCCACCCCCAGTCCTTTAGCACTTTATCGTAATATGGATTTTGATCTTCAAGTTTCAAACTTGTTTTAAGAGATTATAGTATTATTTACAGAGCTGGCCAATAAAGTTAAGTGATTTCCCTTTCTGATCTTTGCTTTAGTTGACTTGAGCGTATAATAGTTTCGGATATAAAATTCCTCTTAAATAAATATGATCTTTTTTTAGACACAAACTAAGAATCAGGAACCAGAAAATAGTTCCTGGTAGTCCTGTAAAATCCTGGCCTCTGTTAAGAATTAGTTTGTATGAAAAACTATTGTTTTATTGGCTCTTTCATAGTAAAGATCAGACAAAGCATAGCAGTTCGAATGCTTTCTGGAGCTGCCTGATGTGTTATATTTTCCAGATGTGTTTCTTGGTTTTGCAGTTGCAGCAAATGATTTTGACAAACTGGGTTAGCATTTGAGAATTTAGATTGTGTCTTAAAATTGTGGATAGGTTTTGTTTTCAAAGAGGCAATCAGCATATGAAAAATAATGCTATTGTTGATAATAGCAGACCTTTTCAAAATCATATTTACACATAGTTTCTCTTCAAAACTGTCTCAGAAAACTGTTTTGTAATTATGTAGATTATGTAGAGATGGTAAGTTATCTATAATCCAGAGGGTTCTTGAGGAAAAGTCTAAATTTTGCTTTAACAGTTAGAAATCCATAATTTCATTTCATATATTCAATTATTCCATGCTACCAGCGTAAATTAAATGCAAAATTCCTTCCTAAATTTGAGTATTTTAGAAGTACACTTTATAGACATAAAGTTGTCATTTTGGGTTTCAGATGTAGATAATCAAAAATCTGATAATACTGAAGATGAGTTAGTTTTCTCCACTAATTGTTCTAACTTTCGAAGTAATTAAAAAAGTTGTAACACAAATATTTATATCTGACTACTTTTGTAGGGAGAAATGATAAACTGTCAGCTCTTACTGTGGTGAGTTTTGTCTAACATGCCAGAGGTTTTGAGAAAAAGATGCCTTGAAAATGAGGATATGCAGTCTTATGTGTCAGTCTTAGGCGTGCGTTCTGTTGTTACATCCTTGTGGTGGGTTGACCTTTGCTGGATGACAGCTGCCCACCAAGCTGCTTTGTCACTCCCTTCCTCAGCAGAACAAGGGGGAGAAAATAAGATGAAAACAACTATGTGGCCATATGGTATGAAATACCCCTTTGGTCACTTTGGGTCAGCTGTCCTGGCTGTGTTCCCCTCCCAAGGTCTTGCCCACCCCCAGCCCACTGGTGAAGGGGGGAAGGTCAGAGAACAGCCCTGCTGCTGTGGGACGCTGCCCAGCAGTGGTCAGAACACCGCTGTGTTATCAGCACCCTTCTAGCTACCAGTACGAGCACGGCCCTACGAGGGCTGCGGCGGGGCTCAGCCAGACCCTATACAATGCTCTGAATTAATTTGTAGCTTTTGCTTGCTTTCCACAAACTATTCTTCATATCATCCTAGAAGACATATCGCCACTACAGCTTATAAATGTTTGACTTAAGAGTAACAGAGCATCTATGCAGAAGATGAATTTGGTGTTAGCCAAGTTTTGCTTAGGCAGTTATAAAGAATAAGCAAACTCTTAGAGCTTTTGCATTTATGTACTTGCTGTACCTACTGTGAGGTGGGTTTCATCCAGAATCTAAAATAAAACAAAAAAACATGAACTTGCATTAGTAGTGCTTCATGCTAGGAACACTCTGCTTCAGGATAGATCAAACAGTGCTATGTATCTACTACTCAATTGCAATGTCAAATCAGAAACAACAGTAGAAAGCCTTCATATTTAGACTTCATCTCCAGGAATGGCTTAATCTCAGAACAGATAAAAGGACACAGATTCCTCAAGTTTTAAAGCCTTCCAGCTTGTGTAAGGAGCTACAACAGCCATGCCAAAGTATTCTTTTTTTAACGCAGGACTCCCTGCAGTATTGTTAGAAATGGAAATGTTGATGTCAATGTGAGAACAATTACCTTGAATTCCAGCTCAGAATTAAATTGCAATGTTTGGCTTGTTTTCTTACGGTATTTCAGAGTACCGAGTATTTCATTACTTGTGTGGCCTTTCTATTCTATATTAAAGTCTTTGTCTTCTCACTATTACTGTTATATTATTGGTTAATTCAGCTATTAAAACAGATTAGAAGTTTAACTTGAAGTTTTTGCACTGTGAATGGTGGAGTTATTTTGGTTAAGTAGAAGTCTTAGAGGATCAGAACAAGAAATGTCAAAAAAAAGTTTGTGTATGTCACCAAGTATTTTGTTGTGCTTATCTAGTTTTTTTTAGGAGATTTCCATTGACTGTTTATTGAAATGCCCATAAAGTATATAATGCCTTCAGAAACATCTGAGAGTTCAGTATAACTTGCTTTGAATATTCATTAAATGATGCATAAATACAACAAAGAATTTACAGTCTTGTATACATATAGTAATGAAACTGCAGCCTATGGAACTTAATTGCAATTGGTACTGTTGAATGCGAATTTACTAATTTCGTCACGGCCACACAAGCTATTGCTTGTGATTAAGCAGAATATCATGTTGAAAACTTAAGAATTTAGGATTTGTAACCTTGCAAATTGTTTTTAGGTTTGAAGTTGTAACGTCCAGCAGTGTAGACTTTTACCATGCTGCTGTTCCAGTTGGCTTTCATAGCTTCCCAAAATTACAGAAATCTGTGCAGGCCTTTACACTTGCTAAAGTAGTTTGAGGTGTTTCAAAAAAATCAGTATTTCTTTGTCCTGTTTCTTGTCATTCCACTCTTTTCTGGACTTCAGCAGTGCTGATACTTGTTGATGCCTGCCATCAAGGATGATTCTTCTGTAAGAGGACAACTATATAATTTTACAGCTCTTCATGAAGACTTGCATTTTTCATAGGGTTGTTGTGGTGTTGATGCTTCATGCCTGCACACAGTCTTCAATAAAATATAGTAACTCTGACTTGCATTTTAGTTTTTTGGGGAATTGAGAGAGATCTGCCTTTTAGCTCTTCCTTGGAAAGTGGACAACAGGTCTTTTGAATATCATTGCATGTCTTGGATCTTGGCAGAAATAGAAGCATTTTTCCTTGTCTGAAATATTCTAATATTCTTGGAAAATAACGTAAGATTTATATTGGTGTTATGAGTAAAATGGGACCACAGATAAATGTTTTGAGTGTAGAAGTTTTAACTAGAAATGTATGAGAAATTTGAAAGTGACTATAATTGATCTGAAATCCCAAATGACAGACTTTTAGTGAATTCGTTAAAGATCTCTAGAATGCAAAAAAAAGTTGGCATTAGTACTATGTATTTCAAACCATTCTAGATGGTTGTGCTTTCATTTGACTTAAATACTGACTTTTTGTCCTGATGGATAGCCTGCATAGTCTTAAAAATACAAAGAGTGATCCAACAGAATGGAAAAAGAAAGTACTGTTTTAATGTAAAGCATTTGCTTTTTGAATTCTGCTGAGAAAAAGAACCTGCAAGCATATACTTGCTTATTTCTGTATCATGCAACACTTGCTCCTTATTTCATGCCTAGTTAATTTTTTTTAAACAATTGCTAAAAAGTCATAGTGATGCATGTGCATGCTCTTTCTTAGCTGATGAGCTTTAAATAATGAAATGAAAATGCATTGTACTGCAGCTATTGTATTTGCGACTTTTAGTACAGGTAAGTGGATTTCAAATAATATCTCTTAACAGGAAGAAAACCTGATACAGTATAGTAGTGCCACATGGACTGTTAAAATTTTCAGTTTCAAAATGAAAGATGAGATGTTGTCTTCAGATTTTATTAGATGCTATATATAAATTATTTTATAGTTCAGCTGGTTGTAATGGTAATGGTAGTCTTCTTACATGGTCAAAACTTTTTGAAAATCCTTGGAAAAACATGGGGTTTTCCTGGTCCAAAAATGACCAGAAATTAAGAAGAAATTCTGTCAGCTGCTGTGAATATAGAGGATTTGCCCATTAAAAACAAAACAAAACAAAACCCAAACAACAAAACCCAACAAAAAAAGATCATAGCTGTAAGGTATAAAAACCCCAAAGTGTGGTGGTGTGTTTTGTGGTTTTTTTTTAAATCAGCTTAAATCTTACCTCCCTTAGGGTTTACAGTTGGCTCAGTTTGTGTTATGAGAATGCAAGTCTAGTACAACTGTTCTTAAATGAGCACTGATTTTCTTTTGTGCAGTGTTAGACCTTCTGTTTTCAAGTGATTGAAGTACCTGTAAGAGTTTTGGAGGAAATAGTCTTTCAAGCATCAGTGAAGAGCAGAAGTCTCCTGTGGATAAAACATGTCAACAAAAAAAAACCAAAAAAAAAAAAAGGGTATAGGAAATACTCCTTTGTAGTAGTTCACTCCAGGTGTGCATGGGGATGCTGGCTTTTTTTGTGCCATCCACACCATTATTAACAGGAGAAAGTTAATTTCAGAAGCTTCAGTGGAGTTTAGTTTTGTGGGCCCTTGGCAGCAGAAGTGATTAAGGAAGGTTAAAACAATAAAGAACTCATTTGTGTTCATGATGTTTGTATTAGTTCATCCTTGTAACCTGTCTGGCCCAATGTGTTGATGCTTGAACTCAATGACAGGGATATCTAATCTCTAGGTCAGCCCTTCTAGCCTGCAGATTGCTTTCTTGGAGTCTATTTATTACTGCTGTTAGATCAGCCAAGGACCTCAAATTGCAAGGCAACCCATATTCCCCTTTACTTAAGAGATGTGTAGATGAGATCTTTTATGACTAGCTGCCTAGTCTCATTATTGCTTTGTGTGAAACAAAAAACCCACTTAAACAAGAAACAACCAAGAAATTTTTCTATACTTTTATTGCCCAACTGTGGGGTTTTTTGCGTTTAAAAAAAAAAAAAAAAAGACTGTGGTGGGGTGGAACTTTTAGTGTGTTCTGTGATTCCTTTGGGTGATGCTATAGGTTTCAAAGCTTCAGTGGAGAAGGGAGATTTTGAAAAGCTTAAGAAAAAAATAAATGTTCTGTACTCGGTTTAATAGGTATTGCAAGCTTTTGGGACTTCAAAGGATAGTTCAGAGAATCATCTCCCTTTCAGTCTTAGTGGTTTAGCTCTCTGTGTTTTACCTGTCTTGAACCTATTTAATTATTTTGTTATAGAAACTAATCTCCATGCATTACGTGTATCTATCTAAAAATAAAAAAATTGTAACAGATTAGGAAATGGATTCAAATGCATTTTGTCTTTAATGGAAGGTGAAAATGAAGGCCATGTTGTGAATGTTGTGATAAACCTCCAAATATGATTCCCTTTCCCCCTTGTCTCCACTTCAGAAGTGTTCCGGAGAGCCAGAACACTTAACTTACTGCTCAGGGCCTGTGACAATCTGTATCATTCCCCCTCTACTAACAGAAAGGCTGTACTAGAATACAATTTACCTACCAAGATCCGGAATGATTTCAGATTATCAGATGGCTATGTGAGCCTCTTTTTAAGTAAGCCATTACTTTTTCCGTATTTATGAAGTTGATACTCTTCAATTAACAAGAAATTATAAGGGATCTGAAATGAGACTTGTTCATTAATTTATGACATAACTACACGAAGATATTTCTGATAGCTTGGATAAGCTGTTTCCTTAAGTACTCTAATCATCAAGAATGTAATTCAAATAAGTCTCTCAGACATCTCTTATTCTGACAAAAGTCAATGTTGGGGGAAGTGAGGGGACCCCTCAGCTTCTAGGAGTTAGTGTTAGTGGAAATAAGTAGTCCTTCCCTGTTTGATAAGGTATATATCAGATTGTATTAATTAAAGTGGGATCTTTTTTATATGCTGGAGAAATATATTGTCAGGACATAGGGATTTATCAGAACTGTATCATTTAGAAAAGAGTACAGACCTCCTCTGGAAGGAGGCAAAGTTAAAACTCGGAGTAGGAATGGCAAGCTTAGATATTTGCACCATATATTCTGAAAGAAGATACTTGGCTTGTGTTAAAAAACAAGCACAATCAGTGTCAGTGGTGCTTATTAAAGTAATTTAGTTTTGCAGTGTTGTTTCTGGAGCAACAGTATTTGCCATCTTTGTTATAGGAAGAAAGCTTCTAATGCAGTTACTAGGGTAGTTCATTATTTGTGCAGGGGGGTTGCTGCCTCTGCAGTTCTAGTTATGTGTTAGTTTGGAATATTTGAGTATTAATGTTCTCTATGCTCATTTACTACAGATCAAATTTTAAAAACTTGTAATGAGGAAGACTTTTACTTTCTGTTATAAATCCTCTTATTTAAACCATCAGGGAAGTGAAGCAGACAGTTTAAAGCAACATACTGTATTTTCTTCCTGTGTAGATGATGGAGAGAAACAGCAAAAACGTTACAGGCTTTCACCAAAAACCTCTCCAAAAGAGAGTTCTGCATTGCCTGCATTGCCGTTGGTAGACCAGGAGTCTCCATCTTACAAAGAAAGATTTATTCCTCCTGAGCTTAGCATCTGGGATTATTTCATTGCAAAGGTAACTTTTTGCTATTATGACAGTTAAATATCTTCTTTAATTTCTGGAATGGTAATTTTTTTTCATCTTAGTCTTTATTCTAGATACAGATTTAGATGTTTGAAAGAAGCTGCCTGGTGTTATTACTTATATTTAGCTTTTTCTAGAACACTGCCTAGAGGTATTTTTGAAACATTTTTTCTTAAACAGTTGTTAAGAAATTTTTTTTTCAGATAATAGCGTGAACAAAACATGTTGCTTTTTACATGTTGCAGGGTACAAATGTATAGGTGATTGTGGATCAGCCATTTAGGTGAACAAGGGAACTTGAGAAGCTTTTTATCGTCTAATTCAAATGGGTGAAATGAACGTGTATACTTACTAGAAATTGTTATGTTGCCTTCTGTCAAGTCTCTGGCATGTCATTGTGGAAAGTTATATAATTGTATGGAGTTGTACAGCACATTTCTATATTTAAAATCAGCTATATCATCAAAATAAATATATAAGCAGTATTTTATGAGCAAGGACAAAAAAGAAATTGTGAATACTGAATAACACAGTAGGGCATGAATGGCAGGCTTACCATAAATACTGAACTCTGTAGGCAGGGTATAGGATTTTCTTGTTCTTTAGTCCTCTGAGCCCTTGGAAGAACTAGAGAGAATATACACTGGTGGTTTTGGCTTCTCTGACAAAGCTTGTGTGTCCTGTGTGTGGTTTGATATATCTGATATGAAAGTAAAGAAAATAATAATTGGAAAACTGCTAGTATTTTCATTTTCAGCATTAGAATATTGAATAATGTAAAAATTAAGTAAGCTGTTAAAATATGCAATGCTTATGGACAGTTAACCTTTTCATGAGGTACTCCAAATGTTACTAAATTGAGTAAGATGATATGCCTTCTTTTTTATACAAAGCATTAAGTATGATATCGATGTATATTTTAAAAGATAATTTAAAACTAGCTGTTGGCTGGAAGATACTCAAGGAATGTTGTTTAAAATTTTAGCCTTTTCTTCCACCACAAAGTAGAGTGGAATATGATTCAGAAGAGAGTCAGGAAAGTGGTGAAGATGATGAAAATATTGATAGAGATGTGTTTGCATCAAATTCACATAATCAAGAGCATTCTAATTCAAATTCATACAGGTAAGTAACTCTTTAGAACACAAGATGGCTGGACTTGCATTTCTGGCCTTTTGAGATAATACACCAGTTACTTGATACTTTATGGCAGTACATTATCCAGACTTAGTTAACTTGCAATTATTATTTTACTCATTAATACATGACATAGTGATGTCTGAATTCAAAGTATCTATAATAATCTAAAATACTGTTTGTAGTTTTCAGCAGTTTATAGAGAGGATTTAAAAATCGAAAATTAAAACCTAATTGTGAATAAGTGAGAAAAATTTCCTATAGTAAATGACTTACTGGTGCTTTCTTGTTAGTTGGTCACTGATGAGATTGGCAATGGTTCAGCTGGTACTTCACAATTTGAAGATTTTCTACCCTTTGGCTGGACATGATCTTTCAGGTAATATGAAAACACAACTCTGCTGCTTACTTAATAACTACATGTAAATGTAATGTGTTGAATGATATATATGTTGAGGCTTTATTTTTAGTTTACTAATTTTTTGTGATCTAGGAATAATTGTTCTGATAGTGTTTATTTTATAGGTATATTTATGAAATAACATAATTAAAATAAAAAAGGTGGGTGGGTAAGATGAGTGGGTCAGAAGGAATGCTCAGTAAGTGGCAGAAATCTCTATAATTTTTTTATTGTTTGCCTCTTAGTCATACAAGAATGTTTACAACATCTACTTCTTGGTGGAAACCCTGTAGGTTTTTGTAATTCAAGTTACATCATTCCTACTCCTTGTTTTATAGAATCATGGAGTGTTTTGTGTTAGAAAGAACCTTTTAAAGATGATCTAGTTCCAACCCCCGTCATGGCAGGGGTGTCTTTCACTAGATTGTGTGGCTTAGAGCCCCATCTGACCTAACCTTGAGCACTTCCAGGGATGGGGCATCTACAGCTTCTCTGGCAACCTGTTTGAGTGTCTCACTATCCCAATCTTAAAAATTTCTTCCTTATGTCATCTCTCTTTTAGTTTAAAACCATTACTCCTTGTCCTATCACTACAAGCCTTGGTAAAAAGTCTTTCTTCGTCTTTCTTCTAAGTCCCCTTTGAGTATTGAAAGACTGCAGTAAGGTCTTCCTGGAGCTCCTCTTCTTTAGGCTGAACAACCCCAGTTCTCGCAGCCTTTCTTCACAGGAGGTGTTCCATCCCTCTAATTATTTGTGCAGCCCTCATATGGACCCACTCTAATAGGTCCATGTCTGTCGTGTACTGGGAGCCCCAGAGCTGGATGTACTCCAGTATGGGGTCTCATGAGAACAAATGAATTAGAGGGAGCAAATCACCTCCCTCACCATACTGGGCACCCTTCTTTTTATACAGCCCAGAATGCAACTGGCTTACTGGGCTGTGAGCAGACACTGTCAGCTCATGTCTAGCTGTTCACCAGTATCCCCAAGTCTTTCTTAGCAGGGCTGCTCTCAATCCGTTTGCCCCTCAGTCTCTACTGATACTGGTGATTGCCCCAACCTAGGTGCAGGACCTTGCACTTGTCCTTGTTGAACTTTGACAATTGCATCAACCCACTCCTCAAGCATGTCACGGTCCCTCTGGATGGCATCCTTCTAGCAAATCAGTGGCACCACTCAGCTTGGTGTTGCCTGCAAACTTGCTGAGGGTGGGCTTACTACCACTGTATTAAATTATGAAAGATCCTGAACAGTAGGGGTCCCAATATGCACCCATGAGGGACACCACTCGTTACTGATCTCCATTTGGACATTGACGAGTTGACTGCAACTCTTTGGATGCAGTCGTTCAGCCAATTCCTTATCCATTGAATAGTCCATCCATCAAATCCGTATCACTCTAATTTAGAGGTAAGGATGTTGTGTTGGACAAACGCCTTACAGAAGTCAAAAGTAGAGGACATCAGCTGCTTTTTCCCATGCCCACTAGTGCAGTCAGTCTGTCATAGAATGCCAGCAGATTAGTCACGATTTGCATTTTGTGAAGCTATGTTGGCTTTCTCTCATTACCTGCCTGTCATATGCCTTGAAATAGCTTCCAGCAGAATCTGTTGAACGATACTTAATTTCTGTCAGCATCGGAGGAGTTTGTTCCTGTATTTAGCAGTGCTAGCATAAAGCAGTTCATCTTTTTATACTTGCGAATACCAAGTTGAGCTTTTAATAGAGCTTATTTTTGGAGATATTTGAGATACACTTCAGCCTTCAGCTGCGGAATTATTGTAGTCAAGTTTATAATGTAGAAGGAAGGGTTTTCATTATTGTTTACTTGTCTTTCTAGAGCTTCCAGTGAGCTCCCCAATATGCCATGCAGTTTTGAAAACACTACAGCGCTGGGAACAAGTTCTTCTCCGACGTCTTCAGCTATATGGTGGTCCACCTCAACATTATATTTCAGTTCTTGCTTCTGAAGATGCCCTAGCTGCTGGGCCTGCATTGCTTCGCCATAAAACTTTACTTGAGCCTACAAACACTCCATTCAAGTGAGTCTAACTTCTATATACAGTGACTACAGTGTCTTTAATATACATCAAGCATTACATTGTTAGTGCATGTGATAGACCATAATTTTGGTAACTACGTAATGCCAGTTTCTAGGTTTTCTCTAATCCACTGTGAAATCATATGTACATACCAAAATTTATGCATCTCTGATCCAAAGCAAGATTGGGGGCCGGGGTGGGTTGGGGGAGGAAATTATCGCTTCTGATTTAAGTTCTTTTATTAAACCTTAACATACTGATTTTGAGTGTGCGTGTAAAATCTACAGGGGAAAATAAAAATAAAGAATAATAGATTTGCCCTGAGAGATAATTAAGTATGAGTGACAGTGAGTTAATGGCCTCATCTTTGGAGGGAATAAAATTATGTTCTTATCAGCATTTTTTCCTGAAATCAGAGAAGAAATATTTATTGTTTGATATTTGCATAGTTGTGACTCCACATAATTGCATGTTTAGCCAGAAAAGTGTGCTCAGTTCTTGAACTGTTTTTAAATAGGTTTTAAATAATTTCTGCCTTTTTCATCTTACTATCACCTGTGGTTGCAGAAGCATCAGAAAGCTTGTATTTTTGTTGTAAAATACCTCACAATTTTCTTAGTTTCAGTAACTTGATTAAAAAGCATCCATGTTGTAAAAAATGAGGTGGCCTAATAAATAATCTGTATGCTGACCTTAGTGTTGTGTAATCTCTTGAAAAGATTTTTCTTCCTAATCCCACAATAGGAGGTAAAAATTCTGCATTCTGTTCCTTCTTCCTTTTGCGCCTCTTCTCATATGTAGGTTTGTCAGGAAGATGGTACCAGAATGCTTCCAAATAGGTCTTGTACATTGTTCAGAGAGTTGTAGTTTTGCTTCAGCATTTCTTCTGACTATAGTATGATTAGAATATTAGATATTGCTGTCTCGTTTAAGTATGGGCATGATTAAAATACTTATTTTAACTTTGTTCTGTAGATCTAACAGTCATGTTGCACTATCTGTGAAGAGGCTCTGGCAGTACTTGGTTAAACAGGAAGAAGTTCAGGAAACCTTTATCAGAAATATTTTTACAAAGAAGCAATGCCTAAATGAGGTTGGTGTGGTATATAAAACACATAAAATGTCAGTCAGTCTATGATCTTTTACTTAGGTTAGTTGGCTGGCTTGTTTACTTTCGGAAGCATGAATGGATAATATACTATAACTCTGAATCTACATTATTTCATAATAAAAATCTTTGTCCATTGCTTTATTGAAAACAAATAGTCTTTGACTGTAGACTGACAGCTAACATCACTTAGATACAGTTAGCTTCTTTGTGAAGATCAGTATAAAATCTACCTGAAAAGAGTGACAGACATTTTAAAATGAAAAACAGTGATGCAACCAAAATTAAGAATGTTCGAGTCATAGCCATCCTGGGTTTATCAACTAGTTTTTTATTATGTTATGATTCAATTTTAATAAGAAAATAGTCATACAACAGTTAATATTTCTGACCTTGATAACTTGTGCCAGCATCTAGCTGGATTCCAGGTTCCGGGTTCTGTTAAAGGTTTTAAAGTTGTGGTTCTGTAATGGATTTTTGGGTTTTTTCCTCCCTCTTCAGTTACTCCTTTTCTTTCCTACTCCCCCCAAAAATCTATTACAGAAAACTTAAGGAATAGCAGAAACAGGAGAAAGACGATCCAAACAAATGAAATGTGCAGCAGAAGGAGTATTCATGTCTAGTAAAGCCATGGCAGCAAAGAGTTCTGTATGAGCTAATCTTTGTCGTGTCACAACTAGAATATTAACCTGTTGGAGTATTTGTGGCCAGTTGTGTTCACTACAGGCTGCACTTAAAAGGAAAATTGTTACTTTTGTCTTGTCCTTTGAAGATGCACCATTTCTGATCATATCATGTTAATGCAGCCATGTTGCTATGCTGTACAGAAAGGTATTTTGGAATATTTTAGATGTGTTTTGTATGTTTTGAAGTAGAATCACGGACAGCCTTACATGGCATAGGTTTGTTTGTTTTATTTTGTATTGTCTCATTACTGATAAATTATTAGTGGAGATCACTTGTTTTCCAAGAAATTTGACTTTTGACATGGACAAGATTTTGCTACAGTACAGAATTGGTAAATCAGTGTCTTCTGTACTGAACTTAAGGTTTAGGATTTGATAATTAGTTACTACATAAAATACACGTGTATGTGTGCAAACATGCTGTTGTGTTTCGGTTTTTCTTTGTTGGGGTAAACAACAAGGAATTAAGCATTTCCTTGATACTTGCATGTTATGTCTTATCTTTATTCTTTGTTCTGTGGTGGTTCTTTCCTTGGTGAAGTCATTAGAGGAGCACAATGAAACAATGAAAAATTCTGTGGTGGAGGAGCCTATCATCAATAAGGTACACAGTAGTAATGCTCAAGTTAATTAGACCTTACATCATAATGAAAAAAATCCTCTTTGAAAAGATGCTGATTTCCCTGAAAAAAAAAAATGCTGACATAGCAAATAAACATAAAAATTCAGTTTTGCAAGAGACTGAGTTAAATTAGTATGTTTATACAGC